>NW_005371173.1:3594472-3611773 GCF_000412655.1 Myotis brandtii
AATTTCTCTTAGTAATCTGTCTATGGCATTTATAGCATGACTGGATGCCATGGTGCATTCATCAATAATGAGAAGTTGGGCCTTTTTAATAGTTTTAGCAACTTCACTGATTATATCGAGTCTAGAAATTGAAGTTTCATTTAATGGAATGGGTAATTTATATTGGGAATGAAAGGTGCTTCCACTGAGAAATAAATTTGCAGCAATTCCTGTAGATGTTGTGGGTAAAACAGTACTACCACAACCTCTAATATAATGTATTAAAACTTTATAAAGATATACCTCCATGCTCTGAGGGCGGGTTCCTGCCTCAAACCTCACCCTCCTGGAAACAGCTTGGGGAGGGCACAGACGTTTCCAAGACGACCCCTGCAGGACTGACTTCCTTCCTGTTGGTCGAGCCTCGGTTGTGACGCGTTATACCCAGGGTTTTTATATAAATAGATAGTCCCTTTTGTTTATTTTCTCCTTAGTTCCCATTGTCCTAGGAGCTATATCGGTAAACATATTGCTATGAGAGATGTCTGAGATTTTGGTGCCTATGGTTTCTTCTAGGACTTTTATGGTTTCATGTCTTACATTTAAGTCTTTTATCCATATAGCAAATTTTTAATATTTAAAAGTTAATCCTTATTAAAAGTTTGTATCACATTACCACACTATAATTTAAATTCTGTACTAATTGTTGATTTTTTTAAATGTCTGCCATAGAAAGAAACTTTTATTAAATGAAGAGCATATCAAGAGCTTAATAATAGACAAATGATCTGTCATTTAATATGACTGGAAAGAGATTACAAAGAAGTATATTGATATTAACTGGTCTTAAATTTCTCTGTATATCTTTATCTCTATCTCTATCATTATCTCTAGCTCAAGTTCTAACTCTTTCTCTACCTACCTAGTACAATACTCTTAAAAAAGTCTAATTTTACTTTTCTGATCCTACTTTAACTCTCTCTTTAGAATTCAACAAGCACAGAAAAATTATATTTTCATAGACACTACTGAATCTGAAATCCATTTTCAGTCCAAATGGGCTAATCATTATTCTTCTCTTGAACAGCGGCAAGTAACCTGACCATGATTTCTGAAATTGGAGCTAGAATAGATAGAAATTTAAATACAACTCTATACACGAATGACTTCTCAACTAGTTCACTTTCTTTTGGAGATCCAAATATTCTATCTACCCAAGATATTTAATGAAAGAATTTCTCAAAGCTTTTTTCAAAAGATTTTATATACCAAACATAAATAAGCCATGTTTAAAGATAAAAAAAAAACATATTTTAAAGGATTTTTAAAACATAAAACACATTAACAATAATCAGGATTTTAGTTGGGTTGATATTCCCATCATATTAAAAAGTCTTTTAAACACCTACTTGATAAAAAGAATTCACATCTAAGCAAATATCAGGTACTATTTTCCTAAAAAATAACCTGAGTGGCAACGATTATTAAATTAATAGTGTTTTTTTTCTTAACTGTTCTATTTTCTTTACTTGGAGTTTAATAGTTTCTGAACATTATAAAATAGTTTAAAATTTATTTGAAGGAAAAAAAGAATCTCCATCATTTGAGCAAGTTTTTTCTGCTAATTTGCATAGGAGTAGACTCATAGTAGGTGATGAATAACTAAATGACTAAATGAAATCTCTATATAGAAACTTTCACACCTATGAATTTTTGAGTGGTGCATAGTGAAATGGTCTTTTCGGGTATTTTTCAAAGTGTGACTCATGAATCACTAGTAAAACTTATAAAATATGTGGATCTTTGGGCCCCACCCAAGTCCTACTAAACAGAATCTCAGGGGTTGGGTTTGGAATCCACATTTTAGCAAAGTGTCAGGTAGCTCTTGTGCATATTAAAGTAGTCAATCTATTGAATTTTGCAGTACTTTCCAAATTTAGCAAAACGCTACTCCCCATATTTGCTCTAGCCATATTCCTTTGAGGACAAGATTCCCTTACTTGGACTTAGACTCCATTTTACTGTGTAGCCAAAAAATGGAATCATGGTGTAGAGAGGGTGTCGTTCCCTCCCAGGCATAATCACAGGCTTGTGCGTCTGTGTGGGCCCTTGCCGGCTGCCTCATTTTATGTGGGAGGAGAACAATCTGAAAGCTAGGACTGTGATGCAAGCCTGACAAGTCAATGCAAGCATCTAGTACCCTGAGCTCTTTTTAAATTCTCTTAAATTTTCAATGCTTTCTATTTTTCTTCAGTGAAAATAATAAAGTGTCTTTGAATAAATAGTTCCCTCTGTTTCAGAAAGTTGTGTGTTTATCCCTGTGTGGCCAATCAATGAATTCCAAAAGATTTATCATTTTTTTTACTTTTATGGGGGCAACCAAAGGCTAAATTCTAAAGGATTTGGAAATGTCAACTTGTAATACAAACTGGGTTGGCCCTAGGACCTGAGATCAGAACTATAACTCACTGTGTTTACAAATTATATCATTTGGTCTAGTGTGCTAAGTGTAAATTCACTGATAATTATAGTAGAGAATGAATTACAGTCAGCCTCTTTCCTTTTTCCCCCTGGTGTCTAAACTGTTATGACATATGGATTCTTCATCAGCCCTCAAATCACACACAGGGCTTCCTTACAAGCTGGTCTTGAAATCAATAGGCAGCTAGGATTTCAGATGAAATATGGAATTACTATAGACTTTTTAGGAGGGAGAGCAAATGATTTCACTATATGAATTCCCTGTTAATCTAGGCATATGTACACACATCTGTAATCTTTAATAGAAAGGATAAAAATATTACATTCTCTTAGGTAACTTGCACATTTAAAAGTTACTATTTTCTTTAGACTATTTTCCCTTTGTTGTTCTCAACCAATTCTCTCCTTAGTGCTTATGAAGACAGGACTGAAGACAGAATGGTGATACTTTGTTTCTCTCTCAAACTCCTCTTTTCTAATCTTTCTCCATCTTTAACTCTTATTTATCTGCCCCACTTCTCTCCCCAATACTTTGGCTTCCAAAGCCTTGGTATCTTTGTTGTTGTTAATCCTCACTCAAGGCTATTTTTTCCATGAGTTTTAGAGAGAGTGGAAGGTAGGGTTGGAGGAAGGGAGGGAGGGAAGGGGGGAGGGAGAGAGAGAGAGAGAGAGAGAGAGAGAGAGAGAGAGAGAGAGAAGCATCAATATAAAAGAAATACATCGATTGGCTGCCTCCCACAACTGGAGAACTGGAGTCAGGTATCGAACCTGCAACCCAGGTATATGTCCTTGTCTAGGAATTGAACCCATGATCATTAAGTGTGTGAGCCAGCAGTCTAACCACTGAGCCCACCGGCCAGAGCAGCTATGGTATCTTTTTAATTTGGTCTGAAGAATATGTTCTTACTTTAAGACTGTGCAAACAAGAGTAGCTTATGGGACTTCTGGATTAGTTGCTCGCCATGGCCCAGCTGCATATTCTAGTGAATGTATAAATCCTCAGCTGCCAAACATTACTGTTGAATTTAGAGTCAAAGGCATAGCAATTTTGGTCACTTGAACATAATAAAGAAATACCCATTATCCATTAATTGCCTAGAATATGTAGTAGAAGTAATTGATTTCAGAAAGGGAGAGGGAGATAGAAACACCAATGATGACAGAGAATCATTGATTAGCTGCTTCCAGAAGGCCCTTACTGGGGATTGAGCAGGCAACCTGGGCAAGTTCCCTTACCAGGGAATCAAACCATGACCTCCTGGTTCATAGGTTGACACTAACCCCTGAGAAACAATGGCAGGGAGATTTTTAGAACATTGTATTTTATCTGGACTATATTGTTATATATCATATAAATGTATAAGTATCTTCATCTTTGGAGCGGTTAATAAAACTGTCAGAAAATAAGGGACAAAGAAGAGTAGGAATAAATTAGATGATATAGTTTATTCTAGTGAATATATTAGCTGACATTTTAGGAAGTACTAGTGCTTGTGGGTGTGTATTCCTCTGTGATCTTTTGCTTTTCTGCCAATACATTCTTGAGAACTATAAGTTACCATTTTTCTGGGTAGTTGCCATTGACCTATAACCTAACATTGTGGGCGAGATTTTGTTAGAGGTTGCAAATCTGGTAGAGAAGGAGGCCAACAGGATGGGGAACAAGAAAAAATGAGAGTTAGAAGGCAAATGTTATACATTTTAAGATAAAAATGACATAATTGTTTAAATGTTCTTGAATAATAATAATAATATGGTTTTGATGTCTTTTATGTAATAATCAATAGTGAGAGAGTGAGGAAACAAGTTATCACAAGACACAGTTTTATCTTCCTCCTACTCCAAAATGCTGTGGACTAGCTCATCGGTTGGCAAGACCAGGCAGAACCATCAAAGAAAAGTCAATAGTGAAGTCAGCTATTAGCAGAATCTAGGAAGTACGATTTCCCAGAGTTTCTTTTATCTCTACCCAGGTGCTAGAGCTAAATGAAGTCTTTGCAGCTTTGCAGCGACCCTAGGGAAGCCTGATAGGTACACAACAGCTCCTTCCAGGTGTTTCTCTGGGTCTTAAATTTATAGTCAGTTCCTGAGCACCCAACATTTGCCAAGGCCAAGAACTGTTCCCTTCTTCTATGCATGCATTTTATAATCTACTAGCGGTCTGGTGCACAATATTTGTGCACTGTGGAGGGGCGGGAGGGTTCCCTCAGCCTGGCCTGCACCCTCTCACAGTCCGGGATCTGGGACCCCTCGGGGGAATGTCCCCCTGCCGCGGAGGCGGGAGAGGCTCCCACCACTGCCTCTGTACTTGCCAGGGTGAGCCCGGCTTCTGGCTGAGCAGCGCTTCCCCTGTGGGAGCACACTGACCACCAGGGGGCAGTTTCTGCATTGAGCGTTTGCCCCCTGGTGGTCAGTGTGCATCATAGTGACTGGTTGTTCCACTGTTCAGTAGGTTTGCATATTAGCCTTTTATTATATAGGATTTTCTTTTTCAGGGGCCCATGGAGTCTTCATTATAATTTTATAAAATGTATAAAAAACTATGATTTTTTTTCTTATCCCAAAACACTACTATTGACTTTACAGTCAAAGAAATAGTCTTGCTTTATATTATCAGTGTAATACCAGGGGCTTCATCATATTTTATTGTTTTGTTTATTTATGTGATAGGTAATGCTGACATGTATTTTTAAAATAATTTATCTCAAAGTTACCCACTGGTAAATTTTTTTTCTCAGGTCGATATTTTTTCTTATTTGATTATCAGCTTGTTTTTTTAAAATACCACAAATCTCCCAGAATTCAATATTGCTGTGTTAGTTTGACTTCCTTTTTTTATCTATAGAAATAAAAAATGAGATAACAATGCTCTTTTAGTACATTCTATTAATATGCTGTTATTCTTCAGGCCTAGTGTAATGAAAATATGGAAAGAGCTTCTTTGAAAAAAAAATCAATGAAAATATCAAGACAAGGCATAATGTCAAGTCAGTCCAATAATCAGACCACAGCTAATGGCTAAAAAAATCATGAGGTGGCAAAAATGAAGTTTTATGTCTGTTCAGGTTACTAAACAAAGGGCTGACTTCAACCAAAGTGAAAATAATCTAGAATTTATTGTACACCTTTTCAGGTTTTCGGAAAGGTCATATAATTAACATTTTGCATTAACTCTACTCTGTACCTTGACCCCCAAAACACCAAAAATAGGCTTCAGCCAATTTTAGTTGAAATTCATAGTGATTATAAGTATAAATCAACAGAAAGCTAGAAAACACTGCAAGAGAGAATTCTTTCTTTACATTGAGGTCATCAGAAGAGATAAGGACATTGAGAAAACAGCTGGACATTGAGGTGAGGACAAGATGGACACTGAAGAGTTAATTTTGAATTAACTTCAAAATTGTTAAATAGGAATCCTCAGAGACCCAGAGCTGTAGTGCTCTCAGAGCAAAGATAGTTCTGAGTATTGATTTTATTAAATCGCCTTAGGCATATTGGCAGAGTTGGCTGCACAAATAAGTGGAGAAGATGCTTATGTTAGAGAATCTAGACACCAAAAAATATAGGATGTCTCCAAAAATATATACAAACACTTTGAATAATTATAAAGGCAGTTTTTATTAAAATACTTTTCATTTTCAAAATTGGGCTATCAGCTCTTAAAGTATGTATACATTTTTTTGGATTCTGCTTATCATGATGATCCAAATTCCATCCCTGTTGGTCTCTTTCTGAAAGGCTGAGTTTCTGCACATGGTAAGGGGCTGGTGAGTACAGAAGGAACAAGACACATAAAAGGATGATTAAAAGTCCAATTAAATATTTAAAATACCTACTACTTCAACATGTTTATGTTGGAAGAAGAAAGGAATATAAGGTTGAATTTATTTTTTTTTTATCAAATGAACATTGACTGAGTAGCCATTATGCATCATGCATTCGGCTAGCAGAGAGATCGAATGATAAAACACTAACGATTCCTTAATAAGTTTCAACTTGTATCATTCTTCCCTAATTTTTATATTAGAGACAACTCTACAGAGTATACAATTTCCCATTTTCACTTATTATTATCTTAAATATTAGCATAAATGCCTCATCTCCTGCTCCCACTCAATAACACCTCCCACACATAGTCTTTGTGTCTGAACCCCTTTAAGCTTTTCTTCAAGGTTTCTTCTAAGCTCTGAATCTATTTCATTATTGAAGGAGGGATAAGTGCTGAATGGAGATGGGTCAGGAGCACTACAAGTTCTCCCTTTCAGAATTTCCTCCATATGGATTGCTGTCTCCTAGCCCTTCTCTCCCTGTCATTTTGTTGTTTTCTCTTTAAGACTTAATTTTTTAGAGTAGTTTTCGATTTAAAACAAAATGGAGAGGGAAATACAGAACTTTCCCATATACCCCATCCCCACTCATCCCCATACATGTCTAGCCTCCCCCATTATCAATATCACTAACAGAATGGTACTTTTATATTGTTTTAAATCAAGAATGAACCTACATTGACACATCATAATCATCCAAAATCCATACTTTACCTTGGGTTCACTGTTGATGTTGTACTTTCTACAAGTTTAGACAGCACTCTGCCTGTTCATCTATCTCTGCCCTCCCAACTCCTGTCAATCACTGCTCTTTTTATTGTCTGGACAAATGTGTAATGACATATAACCATCATTATAACATCATCAGAATATTTTCACTGCCCTAAAAATCCTCTGCACTCTGCCTGTTCATCTATCTCTGCTCTCCCAACTCCTGTCAATCACTGCTCTTTTTATTGTCTCCATATTTTTCCCTTTTCAGAATGTCATGTAAATGGAATCATATGGTATAGGCTTTTCTTATTGGCTTCTTTCACATAGTAATAAGTATTTAAATTACTTTTAGGTCTTTCCATGGCTTGATAACTCACTTTTTTTTTTGCATTGAATGATATTCCATTGTTTGGATGTAACACAGTTTATGTTCACCTATCAAAGGACATCTTGGTTGCTTCCAAGTGTTTATTTATTTTTTAATTGCATTTGACATATAATATTGTATTAGTTTCAGGTGTATTAAATAGTGATTAGACAACAAATTATTTATGTGCTTTGCAAAGTGATCACCTGAGTAAGTCTAGTGTGTGTCTGATACCATACATAGTTGTTACAGTATTATTGACTATATTCCCTATGCTATACTTACATCCCCATCCCCATGACTATTTTGATACTGGCAATTTGTACTTCTTAATATATTTTACCTTCCAAAGTGGTTATACCCTTTTGCATTCCCACTGGTAATATATGAGAATTCCAGTTGCCCCACATTCTTGCCAGCATTTGATGTTGTCGGTATTCTGGATTTGGGCCATTCTAATAGGCATGTACTTGTATCTTGTTGTTTTAACTGCCCCTGTCTTTACATAGACATATCCATCTACTACTTTCATGTGGAAGAAGCTTCACAGAAGAGAGAGTATACTGAGTCAGAGTCTGTCTTATAGGCATTTAGAAAATAGAATCAGTATTATGCTTCCATATTCCAGCACACACAGTATACCACCTAGATAATATTTTTTTCTGACAGCTGTTTAAAGTTCCAGAGGAGGGAGAGGCTAATGATAGCAGCCAAAGACAAGTTGCTATTTTCCCAGATGGAACATAGAAAACAATGTGCCATATTGGATATAACAGCTGAAGTATTGATTTTAGGGTCTAAATATGGCTAATTGATCAGCAGTTATTTAATAAATAATCATCCCATTTTTTTTCTTATTGTTCCCTTCCCCCACTCCTCATAAACCTCTACTTTGGAGAGGATGACTCATCTATCAATGCAAGCTACCAATCAGTCACAGGCATGTAGGGCAATGAAAGTGCCTTGTAAATACTAAAGTGGTACAAAAATATCAGTAGAATTATTAAATTCACAAATGGAGCAGGGAAACAATAAAAAATTTTATCCTGTAGAGGGAGACCGCTTCAGAGCCAATGCAAGACAAATTCATCTATGTAATTGTTCTTTTCTAAATAATAAAATACAGGGTTGAAGATACAATGTAACCTATTCAATTTAAACAAACAAACGAACAAACAAAAAATAAATAAAAAACAAGCTCCATGTACCAACATCATCAAGGTCCAGGTGGCCAGAGCTTTGCCCTCCAGGAGATAATTCTGCATCATTCTTTAACCTCCGCAACAAAAAAACCACCTTGCAATTCTCTCTGAGCTGGTATCCATCCCTTATGTTAAAGGTCCTTCAACCCAATTAAAATTAAGGTTTATTTGAGGAAGTGGAACTCCCTTACTTATTAGCAGTAACTTACACTAAATGTAAAAGGAGAGTATGACTGAGAAAGTTAACTGAGGGGTGAAGGCATGGAAGGACCACAGTAGGGTCAATGCAGTACCCTCCAATGAAGAAGGGCCAAGGTGAAGAATGGAGAGATGTGGCCATTTTGGCCAATTTTCCTAGGATCAGTGCAGGGCATCTATGTGTATGGAAAGTACAGGGTGGGACAAACGTAGGTTTACAGTTGTTCATATGGAAAATAATACAATAATTAATAAATAATAATACAAGAATAAACTCTGTTTTACATACTCACAACTGTAAACCTACTTTTGCCCTATGTGCAGGGCTTATATAATGTGTGCACAGAGATGTCTGTGGCATTACAAATTCAGGGGAAAATGTCAAGACCTAAAAGGCACAGAGGTACATGGAGGACAAGACAATTGGGTATTAAAAGAACACTCCCTTAAGAAAATAAGTCTAGAAAAATTGGATACCTGATATTTTATATTTTTACTTTATCTTCTTGTGGATGTGAGGAAACTGGAAAATTTGGTTGACAAATGTGAGCATTTATATAATTTCCTGGTCCTTTAAGCTTTTCTGCTAGAACTTACATAATTCCATGTGTCAAATATTTTGGCAAACTTTTTAATTGGTTCTTTTCCAGGTTTAAATACTGCAGCTGGCAAGTGTTTCTTCAAAATTACTATGGTAAAAAGCCGCCAGCTGCCCCGGAGATCACCCCTTCCTAGTGAAGAGCTGTTGCTAGGACACAGCTGTCCTACCAGTGTCTGCAGGTCCCGGTCTCACCCCTCACATTTAAGTAAGGCCAACTGGCTGAGTTCTGCTCAGTGAATTATGGGCAGAATTGATGATCACAACTTAATAAGCCTCACCGTGTAAAACAAGGCCACACATGCAATCCTCTCCTCGTTTCCTTCATGCCAGCTAGGTGTTGCCTCCCAGGATAGACTCTGGAAACATGTGTTGAAGGTTTGGTCAGCCTGGATCACTCTGTCTCCAATTAGAGCTGTGGGTTGGACTTTCTCTATTTAAAATCATTTGGAGCCTGAATATAATAGGACTTTGTGTCTTTTCTTATACAAGCAGGTATCCTTTTGGCTCACAATGGAATCCACACCTAATTATTTTATACTAGAGGCCCGGTGCACAAAATTTGTGCACGGGAGGGGGTTGTCTCTCAGCCTGGCCTGTAACCTCTCCAATCTGGGACACCTCGGGAGATTGGGATCTCAGGCCTAAACCTGCAGTCGGACATCCCTCTCACAATCCAGGAATGCTGACTCCTAATCACTTGCCTGCCTGCCTAATTGCCCCTTACTGCTTCTGCCTGCCAGCCTGATCACCCCCTAACTGCTCCCCTGCTGACCTGATTGATGCTGAACTGCTCCCCTGCTGGCCTGATCACCCCCAACTACCCTCCCCTGCCAGCCTGATCGCCCCAACTGCCCTCCCCTGCTGGCCAGATCACCCACAACTGCCCTCCCCTCTGGCCTTTTTGCCCCCAACTGCCCTCCCCTACTGGCCATCTTGTGGCAGCCATCTTGTGATGACATGAGGGCATCGCATGAGGGTGCGAGGACCACCTAGGCTTTTATTAGTATAGACTAGAGGCCCGGTGCATGAAATTCATACACAGGGGGAGGGTCCCTCAGCCTGGACTGCAACAACACAAGCGTTCTGTGCCCGGCCTGGCCAGCAGCCCTCTGAGGCCGGGTGTGGAACGCTTGCGACATCACCGGGGTGACAACACAAGTGTTCCCCCACCCCCCGGCCACTCCATGCCTGCTGCCCAGAGGCCCTCTGCAGCCGGAGTGGAATGCTTGCCTCATTGCCGCTCATGTTGCCCGCTCTCAGCGGCTGCCCCCTGGGGACTGGGGGACTCCGGCAGGGCTGAGAGGACTGGGCCCCACCATCTTGTGGCTTTGGGCGCCACCATCTTTGTGGTGGAGTGACAGTTAATTTGCATATTACCCTTTTATTAGATAGGATACTGGGGTAATGGGAGGGAAATGTTTAGAGTGTAAGTGTCTTTTCTCCGTAAAGATTCAACCCAAATCTTAATGCATCCAAAGAACTCATATATTGCATTTGTATCTGCTAAGAGACCTATAAATAGTGTCTAGTCAGTTGTATGTGACTGGTATTAGATTCCTTAACAGAGCAGGTCCCTGACAGCTTTAAAAGACAATCCTAGTGACTTGGCAATCATGGGATAAAACCTGCAATTCAACAGAGAATCGGCATTTAACTTCAAGAAGATCGTGACTGCACTGGTCATTCACTAAAGGTCATTCACAGAAGGCAGTGATAACCATTAAACAATTGTAATGGGATTCTAAAATACACACATGAAACAAGGAGGGGATTTTTTTTTGTTTGGTTTCGGATTTTTTTAAAGATTGTCTTTTTCTCTCCTAAGCTTTAGAGAAATTACAGAACAGGACAGAGTGGCTTATGGTTATAGAAAATGATACTCTGAAAGCTATGGGGCACAAGTAACACAAGAACAGCATGACAAGCCATGCTGTTCTTGTATTACTTGTATCCCATAGCTTTTAGAATAGGTGGGGGGGTGGGGTTAGGGAGAGATTAACCAAAGAATTTATGTGCATATATGCATAACCCTTGGGCACAGACAATAGTATGGCAAAGGGTTAGTGCGGGCAGGGTATAGGGGATCAATTGAAACAAAAGGGGGGGACATATGTAATACTTTCAAGAATAAAGATAAATTTTTTAAAAGTCTACAATGAAAAGAAATACCAGCAACAAACAGTTCTGCCAGCCATGGCCAGTTTTCCAATCATGAGTCTTGAGACATTTTTAACAGAAGATATTTAAATGATTTACTTTATAATGAGTCAATGACAGTATTCAGTCACATAGAATAAAGTTAAATGGGGGGACAGTGAAGGTGCTCAAATCAAGAAGTAATTGCAAAAGCCACTGCTGTGGTTCTATTTTTTGCAGGATAATTAAACCGATTTAAGGAAATGATGGGATTAAGAGACAAATTGAGAGGTCATCTAATCCACCAGTTTTTCAAAAGCCAATCCTCTGATTTGTGCTGGGTTGAGATACTGTTTTCACAGTTAATGGCCAAATGAAATAAATTAGGAAAATGAATGAGCTCCTTAATAAAGTATTCAACATAAATTGCTGTTTATCCTACAATTTATGCGCTTCCTAATTTTTATGCTAAAATGTTCCTTCTTTAAAGGAATTTCAGTCATGATATTTTTACTGGTTGTTGGTTTTGTTTTTTAGTATCTGACCAAAAATCAAAGTAACCCTTTATTCCTTTTTAAAATTCTACTGGTTTCTGAAATTCTGGAAGCCATTCATCTAATTCACAACCTGCATTCAAGAAGGACTAAATTCTAAAACAGAATCCTATGTCATATTTTTTTTAGAAATGAAGGTAAGTTTGCAAGATCCCTGGATAAAACTTTTCTATGCTAAAGACATTTCACCACTATAAATGCCTTTTTACCTCCAATATCAATGTCTCAAAGGCAGATTACATTACAGGAACTTTTTCCTGCCAATATCATAGAAGTTTAGAACTGGATAAGACATTTGAAAACATCTAGTTGAACTGCCACCTTTGATGTAGAGATGGAGATGAGGGCACCCAACAGCGGATCTGTTTTATTTGGCTGAGTAATTGGACAAACAGATCCTTCCATGCCTCATCCACACTCTTTCCTATATACCATATGGGCTTGTTCCTTAAATAGCAGATCCCATTTGCCATGACAGACCTCTTAAAAATTTGGGAAGCTTTGATTCAATCTAAGTTTTATCTATATAGTTCCTCTATTATAAAAATAATAATGCTTAGTAGAAATTGCATGTCATTTGAATATTAAATTAATTGTATACTCCCATATATATTCCATGTACAGAAAGCCTTCATGTGGGAAATGCTTGCCAACAGGGGGGTCAGGATGCCAGCAGAGGGTGCCCTACTTGTGAGAGTTGGGTTTACTTCAAGTGTAGAGAAAGGAGCAGAGCCAAGATAAAAATATTTTTTTCTTAAAATAGCATATATTTTGGAAAACATCAACCCCTATTTACAACTGATACACAAATTAGAGCAAGATATGGAAAAAATAATTGTGTAAAATTCTTAAGCAAACTGAACTCTTCTACATTTCAAATGATGATAGAATGCCAAGATTTTGTAGGAAATTGAATTCTTCTATATTACGATCAACTCAGATCTGTGTCACTGGCAGTTTTAAATCTTTCAAGACAGGCATTTTTAACCGAGATTTCTAGAACCCAATTTTCATATGACTGTAGGGTTTATGTAAACACAGAACTGTTGTAGGAATATTCACCTAACACAGTTGATATATACAAATTAGAGAGGAGGCATAAGTAGAAAATATGAAGTCAGACAGAAAAGTGGCACAGAAAGTAAAATGGGAATTTGCTGCTGAAATGTTAGCTCCATCACTTCATAGCCCAGAAAGTAGAGAAAATTAATACTTCTCTCCTCAGTTGCCCAGCAGTGAGGACAGCCAGGGGGCCTAGGGAGAAAAATGGGCATATCCAGTGTGGGTGTCAACACTGTGCTTTGTCTACTTTGAAAACTGATGCACAGGCTTCTGGTAGATCACCATGTAACCCTCTGACATTTATTACACTGGCCTCAGTGGAGAATTCTATTAGCATGAAGCAAGTGTTACATAAATGAAAGCTTTTATCATGCTATAATGTACATGTATGTGTATACAAATATGTAACAAATACATGTATATGTTTGTGTCTGTAATTCACTTGTATAACCATATATTTAATGGAATAAATCTTTGTACTTTTCCACTATCTTATTATACACACACACATAGGTGTGTTAGAGATGACTTGCAACTCTTGGCCTACCAACTCCTGCCCTAGTTACGTCACCTTTCTTGCAACAAAGGCTCTAACTGTGCTCCCTCTGTCTCATCTCACCCTGTACCCCTTCCTCTGGGTACTCACTGCCATAAACAATGCTTCTGAATGTACAAAATTTAACCCATTCCTCTCACCTAGCCTACCAAGTTCAAAACTTCTAGTACTGACTGCAACTGCTCATCTTTCCAACTCAATCCCTTTTCAGAGTTGAGATATTTTTCTTTTCCTCAATAATTGCCTCCATTTTTCTGCTCACAACAACTGTTATGTTCTTAAGGAGATAAGACTTATCTTTTTTTTTTACCCTTGCAAACATTGATGTTAACAAAGTTATGCAATTTGGACAGATAAGTATGTGTGTTATTACTCTCCACAGAATTTTGTTCATACTAGGATATTTAATTGATATGCATTTCTCTACAAAATCTTAAGTGATATTTAAATGGGAATTGTGTGCAAGTGAAATTACAGGAAACCTAGGATAATGATCCCAAGTTTTGACATTGCATCTTTTGTTTTGGAACTGAAAATGTCTGCTCTCCGCTGACTCGTTTGCTAAGCAAGGTAAAAATACTGAGTGTTTTTTGTTTTGTTTTCTTTAACAGATAGTCTTTTTGTGGACAAATGGAGAGACAGTTAGTTTAGCATTGTTTCAATTCCTAGCTCAATTCCTCCTGCATAGCTCACTAGCAATGCTTAGTAAATAACTGATTCTAGGAAGTTTGAAAAGCATGCTCTCCACAGTGAAATTCATTGTACTTAAGGGCAAATATATACCAGCTGCCAAAATTAACTTATAAAGAAGTAAATATTATTCAGACACACATACCATCTCTTAACATGTAGACATCAGCATCTGTTATAATATTTTCATATTTTTGTTTAAAATTGACTGTGTGGAGAGAAGCCGTGACTTCATACTGTTGACATCTCTGGGGTATTCAGTGAATGGAGGGCGGTTGTGGTGGGCACAGTGTGCATATTCTCTGGCATTTGTAACCACTTTTTAAGAAATGGACCTGCATTCTTGTTATCCACCAATGAGCTGAGGGAATTCTGTTGTTATTCTGAAATATTTTGAGCAAAGACAAGAGCACATGCAGCCATGGCTCATCATCCTCTAGCAGGCGGTATTTGTAGATAAGATGGCTGGCTCCACGGTGTGATGTGACAGGCTCCACAGAAACCCTTTGCCAGTTTCTCCTCTCTTGGCTTCTTACTCTACTGAAAAAAAAGGCACCAGCCAAGTACCAGCCTGTGGGATAAGGCAATGCAACATAGTGGTTAAAAGCCTGAAGTCTGGAGCTGAAGCTGGGTGACTGACTCCAAAGTTCAGCTCCAGTACCAACCAGCTGTGTGACTTTGATCATGCACCTAACCTCTCTGGGCTCCCATTTTCTATCTATAATGAAGAAAAGAATAGCACCTTGTTGTTGTGGAGTTAAAAATGTCAATATATAGAAAGTCTTTACAATAGAACCCATCACATACTATGTGTCATTGTAGCTATTTTTACTGAGCATTTTTCTAGAGATAGAAAACTCTAAGCTAAAATCAGAAATTAGTAACTGTATAAACTAATATAATATTTATACCAACTATAACTGAACATAAATTAGAAAAAGAAATTAGAAACTGTACTGTGTAGGAAGTCCAGTGGGTAGAGGAACATCTATGAAATTATCACCACAATCAATATAAAAACCTTTGATCACTCCCAAGGACTTTTTGCTTCATTACTGTTTATTTCTTCCTCCACCCTATCCTCAGGCAACCACTGATCTTTCTGTCACTATCTTATATTTTCATGAATTTTACATAATGGAAATAGCATAGTGTATGCTATTTTTGTCATTTATAAATGTTATATCAATATGGTTAATGATGTTGTTCAAATGTTTAATTATTTATTGTTGACAGTATTACAGATGTCCCCCATACCCCCCTTGAACCCCCCTCCATCCAGCCCTTACCCCACCAAGGTCATTTTGTATTTTTGGTGATATTTTTGTTTAGTGTGCTAGCAATTACTGAGAGTTATAAAAATTTCTACTATAATTGTAGACTTGTCTGTTTCTCTATTTAATTTCATCATTTTTTTCTTCATGTATTTTAAGACTATTATAAGGCACATACATTTATAATGGCTATTTTCTCTTTTATTGTTTTAAAAGATTGTGTCTATAGTAGTACTGTCTGGGTTGAAGTACATTTATCTGATATTAAAATAGTCACTCTGGCTTTTCAACATTTACTGTTTGCATGGTGTATATTTTTTTCTATCCATTCACTTTCAACGTATCTGTTTATTGGTATATTGAAAGTGTGTGGGTAATAGGAAACTTCTAATAGGGAATCGCTTTGTTATCTTACTCTGTTAATTTCTGCTGTTTTAATTAGAATTTTTTTAGACAATTAACATTTAATATAATTGTTGTTTGGTTGAGGTCTACCATTTCATTATATTTTCTGTTACTTTCATCTGCATTTTATTTCTTTGCTCTTTCTTTTCTTCTTTCCTTTGAATTGTTTGAATAATTTTTGCATTCTATTTTTTTTAAATAATTGTTGGCTATACATTTTTATTCCTTTTTCTAGGGATTAAAATTATGTACTTAACCTAGTGTCTACATAGAGTTGATGTCCTACCATCTCCTGTAAATATATATATATATATACCTTTATGTTATATTTGTTATAAATATTACTTGTTTATATAAATTTATTTTATTTATATATATATTACATGTATTTATATATAATATTACCCAATCTAAAAATTTTATATTAACAATCATGTATTTTAGTTTTATTGACCTATATATTTCCTGTTTATGTTGCTATATCTTTATTCCTGAAGAAACAAGCTTCCCTCTGATATTTCCCTTTAGCTTGTAGAACTTCCCTTAATGTATTTACATAGCAGTAAATATGTTATAAAAATAACGTTACATATAACACAGCCCATTATGGAAAATCTGGGCTGTGATATATGCATAGGCACCCAATAAATATTTATTGAAGAATTGAGGGATACCATCATTTTTACCATCATCATCATCACTAGCATTTATAAAACATTTATTATGTGTCATGTGCTGTTCTAAACTCTTCCTGTGCATTTTTTAAAATCTCAGAACAATCCTTCTGTTTTATGTAGCATATGTGGAAATTGAGGCACAAAAATATTTAGTAACTTTCCCAAGTTTATGAAGTTAGTAAGTAGTGGAGCCAGAGCAAAAAAACCAGGCCATTCTGCAAACAGTGCTTTTAACCAGTATAAAAAGAAGAGCATATGTCAGTACTTTCTCCCTAGGAAATACCTTTAAATATTGATTTCATTTAGTAACACATCATTAGGTACCATTTGACATTTGTTATCACTTCATTATTTAGTTTTGCAATTTCAACACCCCCACCTCTGCCATCCTAGCTACCGTTCCAAAAGTGGAAGCAGTGTGGAAGCATTCAATCCCACTTGCAGGCCCTCCTCACTTAATCATGAATATTTTTATTTTCTTTAAACATTTTAACTAAAAACAGAACCATTTAGAAAATAGATCAAATAAACATCTTTATTGTTGAGAGCATTACAAATGTCCTGAAGTTTTCCTT
>NW_005371173.1:3611981-3636600 GCF_000412655.1 Myotis brandtii
TTTTTTGTGTGTGTGTGTGTGTGTGTGTGTGTGTGTGTGTTTGCCTCTACCAATAGCATTCTCCATTTATTTTACCAGTTTATCCCGAATTCCTCCTTGATGGCCAGCATGAAGTCTAACTCAACGAAAACTTTCTCTAAATAGCTGTGTTCTCTGCATTTTTTAAAATAACTCACCTATATTTTTTGAATTGGCCTTCCCAGTTATTTCATTCTAAGAAAGTTTCTTTTCTTCTTTAAACAGATCAAAGAAGGACTCCTTGAAGGAGGATAATCATGTCCTGTATATTCATTGTGTGTCTTACCCTCAAACTGTTCAATAAATCCTTGCTTAATGAACAAATGAAGAAAGCCCCTAGCAGGGTTATTACAAGCACTGAAAAGTGTTAAAGTAAAATAAAAAGAGCTAAAAATCTACATATAACCTCCTACCTCCATTTGCCCACTCTTCTAAATGATTTGTTACTGAAGAGAACTCTTCAATTTTTTTTATATCTAGTCCTCAGCTCCTTCTCTCTACCTTTAATGTTTATTAAATTTAACTAGATGACAAAATGCTAGCACTGAACCCTTGCTTTCTTCTCTAATTATCTCCTCCCTTTGGCTTTCCCTTGTCAAATATTTCTTCAAAATGATTTTATCAAAGAATTGTTTTCCATACCCAAACAAAATATTCTAAATGAAACTTAATCATGGCTGTTGAACAGATGTTTAATTTAATGTCATTATATTTAGAGCAAATTTGGGGTAAGCAACACCGTAATGAGAAAGCTTAAGCATGAAATATCTATTTCAATTCCAGAAGCAAAACTTTTTGGCAAGTGAAACAGACTTGTTTATCATAATACCCATGGATGTAAAAAATATTCATAGGTAGACTAACATGTGAATTAATATCTTGCTTTAAAAATATCTCATTACCACCCAATGAAAACAAAGACTTGGTTTCTGATAGCATGCATGTTTATTATGCCAGGAAAACTTTTCAAGTGTACAAGTTAAGCAACGATTTTCTAATTTACAAGACATATCCAAAGTTTGGAGTCTATGCTACTCCCCCGGGAACTTGTTTGGTAACATATATGTGAGCCTGGGATGGGAAGTGTTTTAAATGAACCCCTCCAGGTACTGGGAAACAATTTCTATTTGGCTCTACTTTTCCTTATTAAACTCCCGTCAGGTTGGTGGGTGCTTGGACATGAAAGGAGCAAATTCTCCACAAGGTTGTGACCCACCGTGATGGGCTTTGGGAAACAATAAAAAGGCTAACTCCCCAGCTGTGTACATGTCAACTAGTGAACCTCAAAAGTAGGGTCACTGACCAAAGAGAAAGTCTTAATTTTCTATAGGTTAAAAAAAATAGGGAGCACAGGCGGAGAGTAGAGAGATGGTAAAATCTGGAATAAGAAATAGACTTACAGGTGTGAGCGAGGATGGAAACCAGTGCCTTGCTTGCTTCTTAAGTAGAAAAAAGAGAAAGCAATAAGCAACAGAAGATTCTTAATGATCTGAAAATGGCCACAGATGCCTGGGGCTGGGTCTATTTCAGCCCAGTAATGAGTTGTGGGGCTTGTGGAGTCATTTATTTGGCTCTGCAGGCTGGAGCCCAAGGGCGCTGTTCATTAGGAAGCAGGGACTGTACCTAAGGGTTGTTTGTGTTGGTCTTTCTTGCCAATATGAATTGTTCATTAGCATTGGAGAAAAGAAAAAAAACACAAAAAAACACCCATTCTCTCTTTCTAGATAAATGTTTTAAAATAAAACTTGTTTTTTGGGGGTTGAGGTGAGCAAAAAGGAAAAAAAAAAAGGTGTTCAGTAGAAGTCCTTAAACCCCTTTGGTGATAGTTGACAGGTAAGTCTGTGCAGCATAAATCAATTCAAAATCACTGCAAGACTAACCTGATTTTATTATGAAAATTACATATTAATATGCTTGGTCCAGTTTGTTGGGTTAACTTGATATAATTAGATAAACCAATAATGCAAGCTTTCAACTATTAGTCCCATTGTATAGTCATTGCAAATACCCACTACCCCAGGATTTTTTTGGATATGGAAACCTAAATTATAACCTATGGGTGAATAAGAGTGATGGAAGATTCTGGAACTTGGAATCCAAAAGAATTGGTGAATATACCATCTACATAGGGACTTCCGTCTTTTTCTATGTGATGTTAGAGTATAGAGGTCTCTTAGTTTTTGCTGGGGCATTCGGGTTTAATAGCATCTTAGGAGTAATGATTTTCTTTCTTTGTGGAACCTTTGTCGGTAATGGTTTGGAAATACTAATACATTTCTTTGTCTCTCCTTTTACTGAAAGTCTCCAGAAAGTAATTTGGAGAGTTAAAAATATATGTAGCCTGGAGTCTATAATAAGATATCTTAAAAAAATAAATAAAATGAAACAAAATAAACCAAAAATAAGTTTTATTCCCAGATGGAGGTTTTCAAAGCCTAGGACAAAGTCCACAGAAAAAGTTATGTGACAGATTAGTGACAGGAAGGCTTAGAAACAAATCCTGAACTGCACGAAGTTTGCCTCTTATGACATTTGACTAACACTCTCCTGAAGGGCTGAAGCAATTGCTGCACATCAGCACCAACTTTATCCTGGAGGTTTAATTGAGGTTAACTGTTCTGTTGCCTTAATTACTGTGCATTTCCCTAGTACTTCTAGAAAATATTCCATTGGCCCTAGCTCTGGCAATATCCACTGAAATGTTGTAAAATGACTAATGACCGAAAGGGAGCAGCACTTTAAGATAGCCCCTTCAAGACTAGATTCGTTCTGGAGACGGTCCACTGCTGATGGTTTCTCAGCAAGTTGTGCTGTAGTGATTTAAGGAGAACACATCTTTTCCACAATATATTTGGATGTGGAGACATACAGATGCTTTCACAGCCCAACATGGCAAATTAACAACCCAACGTTTATAGGTACCCTTTGTTTCTTGACCATGATTACTTATTATACATTCTCTCTCCTTTTTTTAAATTTTATTTTATTGTTTAAGGTATTAGAAATAGTAGTACATATGTATCCTTTTTTATCCCCATTGACCTCCCCCCTGGGCCGCCCCTCCCCCCAATACTTGCCCTCACTCCCCGACCCCAGTGTCTTATGTCTACTGGTTGTGCTAATATGCATGCATACAAGTCATTCGGTTGATCTCTTACCCACCCCCCAACCCCCTACCTTCCCGCTGTAGTTTGACAGTCTGTTCGATGCTTCTTTGCCTCTATCTATTTTTGTTCAACAGTTTATAATGTTCTTTATAGTCCACAAATGAGTGTGGTATACCTTCTCTTTTTAATTAAAAGAGCTCCCTTACTAACAAATCTGTCAGGACCAAGAATCTCAAACCTTTAAGCTATTTCTAATCTTAACAGTATGTGAAATTACTAAGCAATCAGAAATGCCAATATGAAAATTTATCAGACCCACCAGCTGCATGGACATATTTTTTCCAGAGTGTCTTCTGCTCCTGGTTTTAATGTTAATGTATTTCCATTGCCTTCATTCAAGTGAAAAAATCCCTTATTTCTCCCTGCCCTCGGTCCATATGAGTCTTTTCCAATGAATAATATCACTATTATTTCTATTGGAAAGTGTGAAATTTTGTGAATGCACCACAGTGAATTATTTTTTTTTTTTGTCAATTTAGCTTCCCTCTGTCTGTTTTACTTGGCTTAAAAGGAACTAAACTCCCAGTGCCAAGTTTAGCAATTGGAGCTGACCACCTACAGAATTAGATTAAGAAAACGAGTAAATGATATGAATTTTCTCCAAAGCAAATGCTTGCCATTTGCTTCACAATTTCCAATGTCTTATGATGAAGTAGAATAATGAGCTGTGATTCAGCAAAATTTACTTTATTATTTAACGTGGTAACACTTTAGATGGCATATTTCCTAGACATGTCACTCCTTCCTGATATTGGTGATTGATAAATTTCATTTAGAACTTCTATTATAAAAGATGATATTTAGGTCATTGGAAGGTGTTGCAGACTGGAGGTTCAAATTGATTTCTTTTCACTAGGGGCATTTTCTTGGAACACTAATTTATCCACTACTTCATGTAGTTTCTGGACAACTGCCATTCATTGATTTTGTACCATGTTTTCAAAAACTGAAAGTTGAATTAATAAGGAATCTCCACAAGAAATATACCATTGAACTAATGAGTCTTCATTCATATGCATCATTTTAATACTTACCAATAAAAGAGAGTGGAAAAAATAGATGATATTTATTCTTTTTTAAAATTTAGTAAACATGGCAAAGTACCAAAAATATATATAAATGAATCAAAATTTTCATGTACCCAGTAAACAATGTTAAAAATAATAAAATATTGCCATGATATATATTTTTCAAGGATATGTAGCCTTAAAGAAAAAATAATAAAACTGTTGTCTCTTCCCCAAACCTTTCCACCTTTTTCCCTCCCCAGAAACTACCACTATCAAATACTTGTGTATGTTTTCAATCCAACATTGTGTGTGTGCATGTCTACATAATTTTGTGTTTGTTTTATATAAATGGTGTCATAGTGTTTGTTGATATTATTTAACTTTATTTTGAGAAAATGTTAAATGATTACTATGAAGTTGGTTTTTCTATGCTCACATTAATTTCAGCACCCTGATGAACAATCGTATTAATTTTTAATTCTTTTCATTTTAGTTTTTGTTTGCATTTTTATAGACAATCATCTCTTTGCCTATAAAAACTCTTATATTCATTTTCTTTTTCTTATCATTAGCTGGGCAAGGACTGCCAGGAAAATGTTGACTAGTAGAGGTGGAACTAGTCATCCTTATCTTATTCCTGACTTTATAAGAACTGCTTCTGAACTTCTACCATTAAGCGCTGTTTGATGTAGATAACATTTACTAGGGAAAGAAAGTGTCTGTCTATTAATAACTTGCTAAGAACTTTGTTGAGAATGAGTATTGAATGGAACAATTGCTTTTTCTTCAACTGTTGAGATGGTAGTATATGCTTTCTACTTCCTAGTCTGCCAGTGTGCTGAATTACATTAATATACTGCATGTAATGCCATTTTTGTATTTTTTGAATATTCTTACTTGATCATAGAACATTATTCTTTTATGGATTGGTAAATTTGGTTTCTTAATATTTTATTTAGATTTTTGCATCGATGTGCTTGATGAAATTAGGTTATACTTTTATTCTTATACTAGAGGCCCAGTGCATGAAATTCGTGCACTGGGGGGGGGGGGGTCCCTTGCCCAGCCTGGACCCTCTCCAATCTGGGACCCATTGAGGGATGTCTGACTGCCAGTTTAGATCTGCTGTGGGATTGAGCCTAAACCAGCAGTCGGACATCCCTCTCACAATCCGGGACTGCTGGCTCCTAACCGTTCGCCTGCCTGCCTGCCTGATTGCCGCCTAACCACTCCCCTGCCAGCCTCATTAACACCTAACTGCTCCCCTGCCAGCCCGATCGCCCCCTACTGCCCTCCTCTCCTGAACTGGTCACCCCCAACTGCCCTCCTCTGCCAGCCTGATCTCACCCCAAGATGCCCTCCCCTGCTGGCCTTATGGCCCACAACTGCCCTCCCCTGCCAGCCTGGTCACCCCCAACTGCTCTCTCCTGCCAGCCTGGTCACCACCAACTGCCCTCTCCTGCCAACCTGATGATGGCCCCTAGCTGCTTCTGCCTGCCTGATCTCGCCCCCAACTGCCCTCCCCTGCAGGCCTGATCTCACCCCCAACTTCCATCCTCTGCTGGCCAATTTGTTTCTGATTGGTTGGTTTCTATGCCAGTCAGTGTCAAATGCTCCGCCTCTTAGGCAGCCATTGACTCCTCACACTTCTCCCAGATTTGGTTCTGATTGGTTGGTTTCTATGCCAGTCAGTGTCAAATGCTCCGCCTCTTAGGCAGCCATTGACTCCTCACACTTCTCCCAGATTTGGTTCTGATTGGTTGGTTTCTATGCCAGTCAATGTCTCTGGGCCTATCAATGGGGCCTGATCAGAAAGGCGGGGCTGATCAGCAACGCTGGTGGATGACTGGAGAGAAACAGACACGCAGCTGCTAGAGAGAAAGAGGCAAGTGCTGATTAATAGCTGCCACAGAGGCTATGGATCAGGCTTCTCTCTGGGCCTGATTCGAAGCCCCCTCAGCAGTCAGCGCTGGGTCACCATGGCAACCGAGCACTGACTGCAGGACTGACTTCTGGTTGGTCAAGTCTCCAGTCATGTCAGAGCCAGGGTTTTTATATATTAGGATAGTCTGTACTAGATTTGGGTATTAAAAACTAGACTCATACTTTGGAAAGGATGGATACCCCTTTTTTTCCTTTTCTCTGACTCACTTCAAATATTGAAATTATGTGTTCTTTGAAAATTCAGTAACACTTGTCAATGAAACAATCTGAAACTGATTTTATTTATAATGTGTGTGTATAAAAAAAATGTATGTACAACATGGAAGTTAGCAATTTACTATAAATTAATTTTTAGTGTTATTTGTCTAATCAACATATATTTTATATAATAAAGTATAGCTTATGGTTTTCAATAAAATTGTACATTTATCTAAATTTTCATATTAATTGACTTTTTTTCAAAAATTTATCTTAAGGATCTAATCCTCTGCTGTTTATTCATTCTCTGAATTTGTAATTTGAATGATTATATATTAAATTTTAGAATCCCTATTTAATTAATTTAAAAAATCTTCCTGTCCTTTGTATATAAAGTTCTCTTCCTTATGTATCACTTAACATTTCTCCCTTTATTGCTTTTAACCTTTCAAATACAAACTGTTTTTAAATTTCTCCTATGGTTTGAATTTATCAGAATTTACATTTCCCTATTGTGCCTTCTGTCTCAGGTGTCCTTTCTCTTATTTATTGCTTCTTATGCCTTCCAACTTTTTGTAGGAATCTCAGCCCTTCCTCTTATGGACTCAAGAATTCTATCTGTTCAGGCCTCTAGCTAGTGTCACTATCACCATAAGAATGTCTTTAAGAGGTTATTTATTCAAAATATTTCTATTCTTGGAAGGAAGCCATGAAAAGTAGAAGAGTTGGAAAGAGAGGATTTGGGGCAGTTTTCAAAGTTGTTTAACCTGCCATATTAATCTAAAATCAGAACACTGGTTTAATATTAAAAATTAAGAAGCGATTAAAATAGAAAAATACAATAAAATCTCAAGTTAGATTCATTAAAAATTTGAGATAAGCACTAAAATTATCTTCTATTGTACTTGTGAAGGAAGTACAATTACCAGGAAAAATAACACACGTGATAATAGACTTTAAATTATTTAAATATATAGTATATAAAGATTTCTTAGCACTTATATTTGATGCACTTTTTAGTAAATCATGTTGATGAATGACATGTGAGACCCATCTTTGGCATGCCTGAATTTCATTTTTATAATTTTTTTTTCAGGGAAACTTTTGTTTTTCCTCCTTGTGGTCAAGGGTCCCTTTCCTATTTCCTTTCAAAATATAAGAGGTCATGGGAGGTTTCTTGTTCTCATTCATGGTTTTGATAAATGACTTATGGGGGTTAAAGCAATGACTTTTTTCTAGGAATATTTACAGTTCAGCTGAAACAAAGAAATATGAAATAAAAGAATGGGTCTGGAGTGGTAGAAGTCCCATATCAGTAAATAGATTGGGCATTTATGGTATTAGGCTAATCTTAATAACTCCCCTAAAATCATATTAAATAGATGATTGATTTGAGCAAAGCCCAGCTTTACCACTAATAAAAATCAAACTTAGTACATGTGTTTCTGAGATCATGCTACTGGTGAAGTTTGAGAATATCATTGAAATGTATAATAAATATCCTATATAATAAAAGAGAAACATGCAAATTAACCATCCCTCCACTATGCTCAAGCCACGCCAACCAGCCATGCCCATCAGCCAATCAGGAGAAAGTATGCAAATTAACCCAACTAAGATGGCGGGGGCCATGGAGCTGGAGCAAGCAGGAGGCTTGGGTTGCCCCCGGCGATGGAGGAAGCCAAGCTTCCCACCTGTCCTGGTCAATTATAGAAGATAAATAAATCCCAGATACCTGCTTCCAGCCGGCTGTGGCCTTCGCTCAAGGAGGGGCTGGGAGCTTGGGTTGCCAGGGGCAACCCTGAAGGGGGTGTGACCAGCCTGAAAACAGCCCTCAGCCCCTCACCCAGGCTGGTCAGGCACCCCAGCGGGACCCCCACCCTAATCTGAGACACCCTTCAGGGCAAACCAGCCGGCCCCCACCTGTGCACCAGGCCTTTATCCTATATAATAAAAGGATAATATGCAAATTGACCCTAACAGCAGAACGACTGGGAATGACTGGTCACAATGACACACACTGACCGCAGGGGGCAGACGCTCAATGCAGGAGCTGTCCCCTGGTGGTCAGTGCGCTCCCACAGGGGGAACTCTGCTCAGCCACAAGCCAGGCTAATGGCTGCCAGCACAGCGGTGGTGGTGGGAGCCTCTCCTGCCTCCTCAGCAGCGCTAAGGATGTCTGACTGCAGCTTAGGCCTGCTCCCCGCTGGCAAGTGGACATCCCCTGAGGGCTCCCGGGCTGCCAGAGGGATGTCTGACTTCTAGCTTAGGTCCGATCCCCCGGAGAGCAGGCCTAAGCCAGCAGGTGGACATCCCTTGAGTTGTCCCAGACTGCGAGAGGGCACAGGCCAGGCTGAGGGACCCCCCTGAGTGCACAAATTTTTGTGCACTGGGCCTCTAGTATTTAAATAATTAATTACTTTAAAATTTCTCACATTTAGACTCATTGCATCTGCTTTAATTTGTGAGCTTTTTATCACAAGTTTAAGATATCCTAAAAATGTGACTAAAGTTTATTAAAACTTCATTGTATGTCATCTAAGTAATCAAGTATGTAATGAAGATACATGAATACTAAATTATATGATGCAATCATATACCAGATATTCTTAAATTTGGTTGAATTGTTTAGTGCTTTGGGAAATTGATGAGATTTTAATTTTCCCAGAAAAATTGTACATAAAAATTGAAGGTACAATGGCCCTAAATCCCAAGTCAGAGCTCAAGTCATAATCTCTGATTCTAGGACCTCCAGGTGTTTATAGCATACAGGTAAAACTGATTCTGAATCATCCCAGAAATAGGACTGTTACATTTCATTTTCAGGTGATTGTGTCTTGTTCTTTCCAATGTTTCCATATTTTCTGAAATCGGATGTGTTTGGTCAGTGATACCAATTTAAATTCTGGGTCCCTAAGCAAGACAAGCAAATAAAAATAGCAGATGCCTCTTTATACAAAACACAAAATTGCTGATTTATATTGGAGAGACACTTTTATTCCCAGGTTTTCTCACCCAAGTGTCCCTCACATACATTCTTTTGCTACCCTCTCAGGACATATGACATTTCCCTCCCCATTCCCAAGGGTTAGCTCCAACATTCTTAGAAGTTCGTTGTTTTTTTTTAAATCCCTTTTGAACTATTTGATACATGCAATTTTAGAATACAATAGACCTCGGGGACATAAAGTCCTTTTATGAAATAAAATGTAAATGTATTTCTTGTTACTATTTTGTGACTGCTAACTTAAACACATCCCTTTCCTTCACTTTCTGGCCCTTGCACACATACAAAAGCCCTATGTGGCATATCCTTATTTTTCAAAGTTAATGGATTACGGTGCCTATTAGATTATTTTTTTAAAACGAAAATGTATTTGGGAAGAGTCTCTTGAAAGCTTTGAACATAATTAAGATAGCCCATGGGTGTTGAGAATTATTATTTTTTATATCTATTGAACCACTCTTCTGGAACATTGCTTGTTGTGAGTTAATGCCATTTTGCACTCTTCTAATGCTTTCAAAAGTATGGCATTTTACAAAATCCAAGTAACTTACCTCTATGTACTATATAATTTATATTATCCATTAAAAGGTATCTATTAGATTAAAAGTGATGTTCCCTATAACCTAAACAAATAACTGGGCTTTTTATGGAAGGCATTTATTAAAACCTATATCAGAAATGGAAGAAAAAATTTGAAGCTTTCAAACAAACTTTATTTTGTTTAACAAATAACAGAACATTAAAATTATTATTCATGAGACTTTTATTCTTGAAGGATATTCTCATTAAAAGATATACTATACTTCATGAGTTTCAATTTAGCAGTGAGAAAGCTCTACTTTTCATATAAATATCTTGATACTCATTAGGAATAATCATTGAAATGATTTTCTAAATTGAAGGATTGTGTTATAGTTAATGAAGCTTGCATTCAACAGTGCATCATTAAAAAAAGGCACATTTTCTCACATAAAATTTTCTAGGTTGTTAAAAAATGTAGCATTGATCATTCTGCTGTGTATGTGTGCTAAGAAGTGAATGGAGCCTAGCTTAATCTATGGCCATTTCATAAGTAGAGGACTTATATAAATTATGTTAGTGCAGATTCTAGACGATTGTGGTCCATTCTTTTAGGCGAATTTCAGTAAGTTGAGATTAAGCTCAGTCTTTGAATTAGGCAACATTCTTTTATGTACATAAAATATTCTGCCACAGTCACTTTATTTTTATATTTTCTATGAAGTGTGTGTGTGTGTGTGTGTGTGTGTGTGTGTGTGTGTGTGTGTCCTGTCTTTTATAATCATTTTTGCACTCAGGGCTATTCTTTTCTGCTGAAGAATGAAGGGCCTGACCTCTGCCTCACTGAGGCTCACAGGCTCCGTGTAATTGAACTCCTGGGTCCTGAAAGCAATTTTGCTGCTTGCTGCCTATGTGATCTTGGATATCATTCCTAAATGCCCTAAGTCTCAGTTACCTCATATGTACAGAGTTTTAGAGAGGGTAGGGTGATCAACAATCCCAGTTTTCCTGGGACTGAGGGGTTCCCTAGATGCAGATCTTTCAATACTAAGACCAGGAAATTCCCAGGAAAACTGGAATGGATTAGTCACCCTAACAAGTGGTAAATTAAAGGACCTACCACCAGTGATGTGCTGGAACCACCTTCTACTAGCAAGAGAAGCAACTGTTACAGTCAGGAATTTTGTGGGCCAATCATGATATATTCAGAAATCTTCTAAGCTGTTGGTAGCTTGGAATCATCCTTGTTTGGAATGCTTCTATCATGGCGATTAGCAAATGCTACAAATCAGGGCTTCCCACCCCCCAGAGAGACAGTTAACTGGAATACCACTGCCTACCAAATAACAATGTTAATGCAATTACTAATTGAAATAACACATGTAAAATGCTTAGTAGAGTACACGATACAAAGTAAGTTCTAATTCAGTGTTACTGATTAGTCATTTATTTTCATCATTATTAATTTTGCACCAGCTGTCAATAATTATATGTTCAACTTAACTGAACTTTGCCACAAGTCACTTCCTATAAATTATTTCAGTGGATTTAAAAAAAAATGTATCCAGAAGGTAGAATAAATACATCTTCTAGGTCTATAAATTGCCAAACTGGTGGTTTTCTCCTTCTCTCCTTTGTATAAATTACCTTTCAGTAAACCTAAAAGATCTATCCTTTCCCTGGCTCTTCTATGGCCAGTTTTCAGACACTGGTTACCTGTCTGGAGTAGTGACTCCAGAAGCCCATGAACAAGTACACATTGGTTCTGTGCATGAAGTGTGATAAATTGGATTATGCTAATTAGGTCTTTTTGGAGAAGATGGGCCCCTATGTTGTGACTGAGACCACCACCACATGGCTTGCCCTCGCTCACTGCCCAAATCTTCCCCATATTTCTCTGAACTTCAATATTGGTAGAATTTCCTAGTCTTTGTCATTGAGGTACAGAATTTTAGACACTTTTTTAAATGCAAATCCATTACTTGGCAAAGGTAACACATTAGGTTATCAACAGAGTGCTAATTAGTTTATCGAGTTAGCTCTAACAAGAATCCTTGCTTTAGGAAAATTGATTCAGGAAGGTTGTGAGAGGAAAGTTCTGAAGTTTGTGAGAGGGTAGATGTGGGTGGGGAAAGGCTAAGGGCATACAGTAGACAGCACTGGGGAGTGGTGGTTCCATGGATGAAAGAGTGAACATTACAGGAGGAAGAGGAGAATTAGTATGAGA
Source organism: Myotis brandtii (assembly GCF_000412655.1). Lineage (NCBI taxonomy): Eukaryota > Metazoa > Chordata > Mammalia > Chiroptera > Vespertilionidae > Myotis > Myotis brandtii. The sequence goes on from NW_005371173.1 coordinate 3,624,072, forward strand.
TGAAGGAAAGTAAAGTCAAATATAGATATTTGATTCTTAATTCTTTAGAACTAAGAGGGATTACCTTACAATTCTCTTAAAGTTTAGATTTTAGGAGGAATTTGGAGTCAATAGAGGTAAAATGATATTAAACCTCTAACAGTTGGCTTGGGGCCAGCCTAGATCTTCGAGCATAAAAGCGCATGCCTGAGAAGAAATATGTCTAAGTAATGCCATCTCTGGTTCATTAGGAAATCTAACGTACCAAAAAAATGAAGACACTCTGCCTGGACCAATGCAAGATGAAAGCATCCTAATCCAAATGAGCATTTTGCCCTCTCTCTGGCTCATTCAGCAGAAGCCAGCAGGCATTTCCTCCTCAGGAGGAACAGATCAATCTCAGGATGGGGATGCTAATTCATGCTGAAGAGCTCTGCTGGTCTCCCAGCGCGACATTTTAAGGAGCAGTGTGTGAGCCCCTCAGTTCCCTCTCAGCATTGGGGGATTTCCAGCTGATCTCTCTGATTGCTCTCATATAGATAATGCAACATCATAAAAGGGGAGTTTCTATAGCAGTTTACTTGTACTGAAAGGCTGCCTGTGGCTACCTTGAATGCCAGGTTCAATGTTCTGTACAGAGATAAAGAGGAGGGGTGACTGATGGGTATAGAGGGATTTCTGTACAGACTTGGGTCTTCAAAAGTGCTGGAGTAGGAAGCAGAAGCATCTGGGAACAGCATTTCCAGTCTACAGACTTACAGCAAACACCCTAGCCCCCGTTTTTTGTGTATATATACATTTTTTAAGTTTCAATCTCTGCATTGAACCAGTTGTTCTTTCATGTATTTGCTTCCTCTCTTTCTCTTTCTTTCTCTTCAGTGGTCCCTTGGCTTTTAAAACTATTGACTGAAAGCTTTTCCCTTCCTCAAGTCAATTCACTTTAGAAAGTATCCACTCTTGTGTACCCAGTATCGTGCTCCAATCCACACCAGGGAGCAAACAGAAAGAGACCTCTGTGTACTCGCTCTGTTTACTCTAACGTAAGTTAGAGACAAATATCCAGGGTTCCTATTTTTTAAAAAAGTGAATAGTTAAATAATATTACAATGTCATATGTGACTTCAGGAAAGAAAGAGCTCATTGTGGGTGAAAAATTGAGGTGGCTGTCTGCCCCTTTGTGGGAATAGTACTAATAAAATAAAAGGTAATCAAAGTTGAAGAACAAAATTCTACCAGTAAGCAGAGGAACATAGATCTTCAAAGGCATAGACTTTGGGATAAACAGCATGTTGTGTTTGTTCTTTCACACATCAAATATTAACTGAGTCTCTAACATGAGCCCAGCCTGGTTCCAGGGAGCTGGGGATTCATCCTTGAAAAGAAGTCTTTGTTCTCCTAGGAATTGATATTCTAGTAGAGCCAATAAGTAAATGAATGATTTTAAAAAAACAGGTTTAATTAAACATTATTAGGATTAGAAATATTTTGGAGTAAGGATGGCCACAAAAGGCCTCTGTGAGAAGGTGACAATTTCACTGTTACCTGAAGGATGAAAAAGAACCAAGTATGTGAGCCACAGGGAAAAGCTTCCCAGATAGAGGGGGCAACTGAACACCATATCTAGGAACAAGAAACATGTGGAAAGATGAAAGCCAACCCTAATTGCACATTAGAATTACCTGGGGAGCTATTAAAAATATCTATAATTGGGTCTCACCTTCATAGAACTTTATTTAATAGGTTTGATTTTGAGAAAAATATATATAAGCTGGTGTTGAATGAGGGGGAGAGTGATGTGAAGGAAGATAGAAGAAGGAAATTGCAACTTCTGTCCCGGAAAGGAAGAAATGCAGAGCAGAGCCACAGAAATACAGAAATGACAAGGACAGATGTGAAACTGGGAGGGTGGTTCTAGGTGACCAAGAAGAGATACAGAGCAGAAGTCCATGCACAGATGGCAGGCAGATGAGAAATCTGGTCGAGCAGAGACAAGCAGATGGAGATCTGGAAGATTCTTCAGTGTGAGCAGGTTAAGACATGGGTGATGGGGGACAGACATATGAGAAGATAGACAGACAAAAAAAATTGGCCAAGGAAAGAGGAGCCACCAGGGGGACTATTCTGGAGTTTGAAAGAGTGGCCAGGGGGTAGATCATTGGTGCGTAGACGATGTTTCTTTCAGCCATGGTGCTAGATGAGATTTTGGAGGGAAAATTTTAAGTATAGAAGTAAAGCTAGAAACAGACTTGAGTTGAGAATAATTACAGAAAAGTTGAAGAAGTAGAGGGAAATCAGATGAAAGTCCTTGAAACGACTTTAGTTCTGCTTACACATTCAGGGAGCAGGTAGGTAATGACTATCAGTGACAAGAGTCAGTTGTGAGAATCTGAAACAAACATGATTTGTCTAAATAGGAGAGACTTGAGTCCAGGTGATAGCAGCCATTCAGAATTACTGCTCATCTTTCTCTTCTGCTTTAGTGCTGATGTATGTAGCCCCTGGAAACGGGCTTCAATTGTTAAGCATCATACAAGTCAAATATGTGCACATTGAATCTTATTGTGTTTGTGGGCTACTTGGTAACCTCTAAACCACTTAGTGTCTCTGATGCCTTGTGTCTCTAACTCTTCATCATGTTAGTCAAAAAATAGAGATATGTCACCCATAAGTGTCAGTGTTAAAAGTAAATGGAGAAGGAATGTGAGAATTGACATGTGAGTTGACTTATGTAAGCATAATGGGAATCAATAGTAGCCACTACCAGGCTGAATCAGAGTATATGAGGAAGGTAATAGTTCAGATAACACTTATTGGGCTATTCTCAGTTTGGGACATTTAATAGCAAAACTGATAAGAATACACTAGCAGGCATTTAGAGAAAAAATGACCATGAAGGTGAGGTTCTTCCTTTTCCCATCTACAGAGGAAGGAGTGAATGACTTAGAAATAATTTGCTCAAGGGAGTGACTGACTACTCAGTGTAACTGTCTTCAAATTTTGAAGAATGTCATTAAGAAGACAAATGTTCTCTATTCCACTGGCACAAGTGGGTGGAAATTTTGTGATAGATTTTTTCCCCAATTAAATAAGCACCTTTCCATAGTCAGAACTATCTAAGATGGAGAGGACTGTCCCAGGTAGTAGAGAACATACCATTCTCAGAGGTGACCACACACAAATTTATGACCATTGGGTAGAAATGTGCTGAAGCGATTTAAACATGCAAAGGATTTTTGGTAAAGTTACTATTTGTGCCTTGGATGTCTATGTTTTTATTATTTTATGTCTTCTTGCAAATGAAGAAGCATTTGGAGAACTTTTGTAAAGTAAAATAAATTACATACATCAAGGGTCCCGTGGATCTGATTTGTAGCCATCACTTCACTGTAAAACTCAGGAAACCATGGGTATAAGTGACTGTAATTTTGAGTCATGTTCAATCTGAACACACTTCCAGATTCTATAACATATTGCAGCATCAAAGGATAAAAAACAGGAGAGATAATCAAATGTAACATTTGAATAAGTAAGTTTAATTCCTTTGACCATTGATTTTCAATTGGTATGTTGTGGCACATTGATATGCTGCAAGATTTTTAAAACATGCAATACCTGCTCAGCCAGTGTGTCTCAGTGGTTGAGTATTGACCTATAAACCAGGAGGTTATAGTTCCATTCCTGGTGAGGGCACATTCCCCAGGTTGCAGGCTCGATCATCAGTAGGGGCCATGCAGGAAGCAGCCAATCAATAATTCTCATCATTGATGTTTCTCTCTCTCTCTCCCTCTCCCTTCCTCTCTGTCACATCTTTGTCACATCAATTTGCATATTCCCTCCTTATTGGCTGTTGGTGCCAAAAATATATTTTAAAAAACCATATGCAATACCTGACTATTTAGTCAGGGGCACTGACTTCTTTTTCCTTAGAGTTCAAATTAAAAAAAATGACAACAGCTAACACAACAATCGCTGTTCTGTATGAACAAATCAAAATTAAAACTATTTTTGTCAGATTGGCAAAAAATACAATATATTTTATTGGTGTGCTGCAGAATTTTAATAATTAGTTTCTGTGTACCATGAGATTAAAAAGGTTGCAAATCGCTACCTTTTACTATTTCTAATATGAGCATTTATTAAGTCCCTATCAGGTATTTATTTCTGTTCTAAACCTATCTTCATATTATTTCATTTTGTCCTTTTAACAATCCATGGGGTTGTACACTCGGAACACCCATTTACCACTTGAGAAAAGCTAAGGCCCCAAACCAGAGCCAGCAAATGAAATTTGGTAGAATTATTTATTCCTTCTGAAAATCAATTTTGTATTTACAAAATAAAGTTACTATTTGTAGCTTGGAAGTTTGGTGTGAGCCTCATCATCAAATGAGCATCTCCATGTGAACTTTTTGGTAAATTATTAAATGTAGATATCAGTGTAAAAACATATGTAAATCCATGAAATAGACCCTCAATGTATTTCTCTATGGTAACCTGGGTAGATAGATAGAAAGAGGCATCTTGTGATTATGGACTCTTTGAGGTGAGAGTGATTTAAAATATTTTATATTTCTATGTTATGCCCTAGAAATAGTGAAAAGATGGATTAAAAGGACACACTGCTATTCAGACAGATTTACACATTTAAAAATCAAACCTATAAGAGGATGAACAATTGGCTCTATGTGAGACCTTGTAATTTAAATGCTAAAACTATAAAAGCAGAAAATAATATTTGTATTTTAAAGCAATAGTCAACCAAATGCTTCTTTATCTTTAAGATATCTGATAAACCAAGAGTGGTTATGTACTAGTGTTAACTCACAAATTCATCTTAATTAAAATCAACCAACTATTCACTAGGTCTTTATTGAGCTTGTGTGCTTCAATAAATAAAGTCATACGTCCTTTTCCAGATACACACAGCCTTTCACCAAGCTCCTCAGAAAATGAGCTCCTATTTTATTGTATTTACATGTAAAACAGAGCAGTTATTTAAATAAGTGTTTGAGAGTCCACATATCTAGCTGACATTGTAAACAAAATTAGTAGGTTTCTCTTAATATTCTTATGTTTTGAAACTTTACATGTTACTAACATATTTTAGGATGCTCAAAGTAGCATGGTGTATTTATTAAACACTATCATTTGAGATATGCTATTTCTTCTTTTTTCTTGTGCCTTTATTTTTGTTATTTCTCTCCATCCTAAATTTTTATCTTCTTTCAAATCTATCCATTGGTTAGTTCAAGTCCTATCGAATTGGTTGGAACCCATGAAGCCTGCATCAAACACTGGAGTTTGATTATTTTCCTATTTTTATACTAGCTACTGCCTAAACTATCTACTGAAACACTGTTTTACTATCCTTTAGCAGTTATTGAAAGTGAAACCTTACATGGATACTAATAGGTCAAACTGAGATGAGTTTTGCCTTCTTGTTAGAACCCATCAGGCCTGACTTGACTCCTCTGACCTGACCTGCCATGACCCTCATCAGGACTCCTGAGATTCCACAGAGCATAATTTAAAACCACTAGGAAAGAAGTAGCAAACCCCAATTTCCACAGGGTTAGGGAAGGTGATATCAAAGAGGGAAACAGACCCATGGGAGCTGGACTACACAGAGGACATGCTCAGGCTATAGAGATGGCCACAATTCACTCTATATTACTGATGCTGGATGGTACTAAAGGCTCAGCCATTCCAGACCCATAGTACTTCAAGAGAAGGCAGACTGCCAGGTTGCCTTTAATATAATTTTATCAACTTTTGAATATTAGAAATATATTTATCTATCTATATATAAAAGGCTAAGAGACCAGCCAAATGGCTGACTGGCCGGTAGGTATGATGCACACTGACCACCAGGGAGTAGATGCTCAATGCAGGAGCTGCCAAGCAACAGCAACTTTGCATAGTGCTCTTTTGCACTCTGGGACCCCTTGGGGGATGTCAGACTGTCAGTTTCGGCCAGATCCCTGTAGGCCAGGCTGAGGGACCCCACCTGCTGGAGGGATCCTGCACACTCTGCAGAAGCCCTTCAAGCCCTGACACTGCCCCAGGTGTGGCTGGCCAGGGAGGGACCATTGGAGGTTGGCTCCCGGGTGTGCCTGGCCTGTCTCGCCCAGTCCCGCACCGCCAGCCATCTTCTAATTAGTTTCCTTTCAATGTGCATGAATCCATGCACTGGGCCTCTAGTATTTTTATAAAAGAATGAAGAGGCCAAATAAAGCATATTTGCTTACTAAATCTGGAATGAAAACTGCTAGATAGTGAACTCTGCATCCTCAAATGTGGAGCCCAAAAAGAAAAAGGTCATGATTGTTGTATGTATTATTTTTTCTTCAGTATCAAGCACAGAACAGGTGTCCAACTTTGTTGAATGAAAGAATAAGTGATGAATCAATAGATTAATTAGAGCACTATCATAAGGTCTCCAATCAATTAATTGCTTCACAAATTAAATAAAGGCAATATAGTAGGAAATTCACTTTACTTATATGAGCCTTATTTTCTTTATAAAATGCTGAAATTGAACTATAGTATTGGATTATGTAGTTTTTCAAATGATGTTTCAAGGAGCCTTTATGATTTTTTTTTTTGGGGGGGGTGGCTTAGAGTCTGAAAGGATGAGATGGGTATCTAATACAGAGGAAGTCTTCAGGATTTAGGGATTCAGAATAAGATTACATTGCCTTTTTCATACATCATGACAGAGTAAACATAATTATTTGTTTGCTTCTTCCCAGAACTCCAATATGACAAGAAAGAGATTGTTTTTAAAAGAAAAACATGCAGACCAAGAGATGAAGAACAATACAAGAGCAAAAAGAAATTAGATACAGGATTTAGCAGATCCAAGAATGCTTCTAAATCAGCTTGCTAATTTTATACTAAGCATTGTAGGACTATTTGACTATTTAGACTATGTCCTTTAAAATGCATTTTAAAATGTTTCATCTGAACAAAAAGTCCTAATGTTAAAAAAAAACAAAAACACCAACAACAAAAAAAAACCCAAAACCTTGACTACATGAAAGCCCACCTGATGTTACTGTTCTATGATTATTCTCTGGACAGTAGGCTGTATTATGTGGAGTTGTGGGTATTGTACATTTCCCAAAGCCATAATATAGCATGCTAGATGGGCACACAGCAGCAAATCCATAATGGCTTCCTGTCAAGACCACATTTTTCTGGTATCTTTATTCACCAAAGTCAGAAATGGAGTCTGAAGAAAGAAATAGAGAGCTCTCTCTGATAATGAGTTCCATGAAATTCCATGCTCATCAAGTCCATTGTCAAATCTTCCATTTATGAAATGCCTATAACTATTGGAAACCTAAGTCATTTGTTATAGTAATTCATTAATTGGCATTTCAGAGCCAAGACAACAAGTACAGCCAAAGAATCATTTCTGATGAGATCAGCAGAGGCAAAACTGAAGCAATCTAATTTCAGGAAGTATCTAAAAGGGGCTCACTCGTCAATGTGTTTCAGATGCCTTCACGGCTTCAAATCTAATGGGCAGAACAGAGTTTTTCCTTGAGATAGCATTTTAGTGAAACACTTTTTAATTCATTTTACACAGCTCTTATTAGATTTGTAAGGAGATACACATTGTATAAGCACTCCATGGTCACTTGAGAGGAGGGTAGTTATGTGACTCATTTAACAGGCAATTACCTGTTTAAAAAAGAGACAAATATCCTGTGTGTGACAGAGGCAGTGTCTATATGACATGAACCAAATGTTTGAGACTGTTAAAAAAAATTCTACACTGATGTTGACTCTGAGTTCCTTTACAGAATTCACTGATCTTAGACTAGCAGTTAAAAATAACTGCTCTGTATCTTGACATCTTGACTCTGGTGATGGTGACACAAATCTACACATGTGATAAAAACTAAACACAACACATACACCCGTGTATGTAAAACTAGTGAGATACGAATAAAGTGGATGGATTGCATCAACATCAATATCCTTGTTGTGATGCTATACAATTGATTTTAAAAATGTTACCACTGGAGAAAACTAGGTGAAGTGGTATACATTATGTCTAGAAAAACTTCTTGCAACTTCATGTGAATTTCAAAATAGAAAGTTAAATATTAAAGTGGGTTCTAACTGCATAGTTTGTCTATACTGCCAACACAGCTTACTGTCATCATTCCAATTATATGTACTATGAGAGAAGTATGTGCCTCTGATGGGCGTGTGGGCTTCACATAGAAGAACATCTTCCAAAAATCTTGTGTATTTCAAGAATGTCACTGTCTGATAAATCTCAGAGGGAAGGCAGAGGTGGGTGGGAAGAGGTTAATTAAAGAATTTATATGCATATATGCGATGTGTAATCCATGGACACAGACAATAGTGTGGTAAAGGCCTGAGGAGGAGCAGGGGTAGGCTAGCAGAGGTCAATGAGGGGGAAAGGGGAACATATGTAATACTTTCTACAATAAAGATTTATTAAAAAAGGAATTTGGGTTAAGATATAATTCTCTTTCTTTCTACCTTTCATGCATGGGTTGGAATTAGGGATCAAAGGAGTTAGAATGGCACCTCACAATTACTTTCTTGGATTGCAGTATGGTGTAATAGGCTGTTGTTTTTGTTCAGGTCTGAGTTGAGTTGATAGACATATTGGGAAGATGGGTCATATAACTTCTTCTGAGAGCAGAAGTGGTAGATTGCATTAATGGTCTTTATTCATGACCTTTGCCAAATAACTTTGTAGACCTTCCACTGTGAGTTTTCTTTATCCAATACATTGATAGCAGACATAACTAAGGAGAGGCTTGGAAAGTCCTTGTGTGGTTGAACTTGCTCTCTTGCACTTGGGCCATTATAAGGACAAGGACATGCCCAGACTAGTCCACTGATATAAGGAGGAGGAGAGAAATGTGGATCAGAGCTGCCAGTTAAACTACTCTAGTCAATGCCATCCTGAAGCAGAGTCCCTGGCTGACCTGCAGACCCACGGGGAGGTCCAGTCCAGAGCAGCTGACCCAGGGATTCGTACTTTCTAACAATGATTGTTGTTTGAAGCAATGGCTTTTGAGGTACAGCAGGACTTGGTAACTACTAGAATTATGATGGATGACCTGTTGGGTCTCAGATAGGTGGCTGGTATCTGGAAGATTTGGACAGAGGGGCAGTGGAAGAAGAAGATGTTAATACTCCAGACTTGTATGAATTGGAATACAAAATGGCAACATGGTTACAGATAATGGACAAATGTCAATTATTAAAGTTGAGAGAATAAGGCTTGCCAATAAGATCATAGTTGAGGTCATGTTTGAGGACCTATTTGAGGTCATGAATTAACCTGATGCTGAATCACCTAAGCTTTTTAATGAAATTCTTTTGCTTAAAGACCAGGTGAGGCCAAGCCAGCAGGAAGTGTTTAAGTGGCCTAACAGCAAGGCCTGTGGAGTAGGAAGAATTAAAGTGGGTAGTTTTAGCTTCCATATATATCAGGAGGTGGCTTTATTTTCCCTGTAAAATGCCATAAAGTAAATATATTAATTTTTATAGGCCATGCAATCTCTATAATAAATATTCAATTTGTCTATAATAGCACAAAAAGTAGCCATAGGCCACATGTAAACAAATGAGTGTGAATGTGTTCCAATTACTTTTTATTTATAAAAAACAAATAGTTCCCGGAATCGGCCCTAAGGCGATATACTAGTATATAATGTTTCAAGTGTACCTTATAATTAAATATTAGCATACACTACAAAGTGATCACCCCCAAAAGTCTAGTTACTATCCATCACCATGCAATTGACTCCCTTCACCTCATACATCCCCAACCTGTTCCCCTCTGGTAACTATCAATCTACTCTCTGTTTCTCTTATTTTGTTTATTTTTTATATTCCATATATTAATTAAATCATACAGTATTTGCTTTTGTGTGTGACAAAGGAAACCATCATCAGAATGAAAAGGGAATCTACTGAACAGGAGAAGATATTTTCAAATCATTTATCTGATATGAGGATAATATCCAAAATATATAAATAACTTATACAACTCAACAATACAAGCAAACATCCTGATTTAAAAAAAAAAGGTCCCAAATCTGGATAGACATTTTTCCAAAGAAGGCACGTGCAAAAATATTCCACATCACAAATTATTATGGAAATACAAATAAAAACCACAATGAGATACAATGAGATATCACTTCACACTTGTTAAAATGGCATATATATATATATATATAATCAGTGGGAATGAAAGTTGGTGCACCCACTATGGAAAACAGTATAGAAATTCCTCAAAAAATTAAGGATAGAACTACTCTATGATCCGTACACAAAAAAATGAACTCAAAATGGATTAGAGACTTGAATTTCATACCTGAAACCATAAAATCCCTAGAAGAAAACTTAGGCATCAAGCTCCCTGGCATCAGTCTTAGTGATGTTTCTGTGGATCCAGCTTCAAGAGCAAAGAAAAGAAAAGCTAAAATAAACAAATGAGACTACATCAAACTAAAAAGGTTCTGCACTGCAGTCATGCTTGATGGTGCCATCATCCCCTGGTAATGGCTTATGAACAGCTTGAACCCTGCAGGCAATTCTCAACTCCAGTAAAGAAAGCCAGCCTGGAAGCTTGTAATTAATCACATGATTTGAACAGTCTGTAGTGAGGACTGGGGAATTCTGATACTGACACTTGAGAAGAGGTGGTAGTGCTGGATACAATCTCCTGGCAGGTGGTTAAGACATCAGTATGCAGAGTCATTTAATGGCACCAACTTGGAAAAATACTGAACAAAAATTTGGGGAATTTTATGAGGGGTGAAATAATTAAATGTGTAAGGCTATTCTTGGGAAAGTCTCCCTAAAAGCCATGATAAAAGTAAAAAGTTAGGGTTTAACTTTTGAATGAGTCCATGGAACTTTTGGATCAACCCCTGCAATAACAGAAAGGGTTTTAAAACAAGTTGGGTGAGGTTCCTTTTGTAGGGAGAAGTTTCTGATGCCTTAGCTTGTTGGCTAGGAAAGCTGTGACTTTATTTATATCTCCCCATCCATGGCTAACAGAAAGACAGATATTTGAGAAGTTATGCTAATTGCCCTGAGCAAGGATTAACTGTCCTTCCTATTTACCTCTTCTCTTCCTTTGACATCTCGCTCTTTGACACCTCTCCCACCACCATGACCCTGATGCATTTCTTTGAGCATAAGAACAAGGAAAAGCAAAAGGACCTCTTCTTTCTTGGCTTTCTGTGCCAAGCCCTGATCATCCTGTCCAAAATGGGTGGTCAGACATGTGAAGTTGAATCTGCCAGTGACAACTGTGTGTAAATTACTGTTGTCTTGTGTACTAAGTCTTAAGCAGGAATTAGCTGTCAAAAGTACAGATATCTCCAGCATGTTAAGATTTGAATTTTATAGATGGAACTTGGAGGAGTCTTCATGATGAACCATCTATTGACACAATTTCCTAACTCATTTATCTCTAACATTCTTCTCCCTTCACTGAATCCCATGAGAGGAAGACAAAAAGGAGGGGATATTGCAAGGCTGTGAAACCAAGTTAGAGGAAGGATAATAAGAAAAGAAGAAGGAGAAGGAGAAGGAGAAGGAGAAGGAGAAGGAGAAGGAGAAGGAGAAGGAGAAGGAGAAGGAGAAGGAGAAGGAGAAGGAGAAGGAGAAGGAGAAGGAGAAGGAGAAGGAGAAGGAGAAGGAGAAGGAGAAGGAGAAGGAGAAGGAGAAGGAGAAGGAGAAGGAGAAGGAGAAGGAGAAGGAGAAGGAGAAGGAGAAGGAGAAGGAGAAGGAGAAGGAGAAGGAGAAGGAGAAGGAGAAGGAGAAGGAGAAGGAGAAGGAGAAGGAGAAGGAGAAGGAGAAAAGGGTGAAACTATGCATGTGTGAGGCTTCTGGAGATTCTTCACAAGACAAGAGCTGGATTGTATTTATCATAAAGGCTTTCAGTAATGATGTGCCTCACATCACTTGTGGTTTGGCCAGCTAGCAGAACATCTGCTTACAGAAAAGTGGGAAAATACGCAGACTGTTACTGTGAATTGTGTTTCTATTCTAACCCTTTCATTTCCTTTCTAGACTGGGAGCTCAAAACTTTCCTGATTCTTTTATTATGAGGATAATAAGCAAAGGGTAAAGATGTGAAATTCACTGAGTCTGAATGAATGAAATATAGGAAATTATTATTGTGTAATAGTCTACCTAAAAATAATATTGCTAAAGGGAACTGCAGTATCTACTTGACAGCTGACTTAATATAACCTAAATATAAAATAACTAGAGGCCTGGTGCACAAAATTTGTGCACAGGTTGGGGGGGGGGGCCCCCTCAGCCCAGCCTGCACCCTCTCCAATCCGGGACCCCTCAGGGGTTGTCTGACTGCCGGTTAAGGCCCAATTGGTCCTAAACCGGCAGTCGGACATCCCTCTCACAATCCTGGACCGCTGGCTCCTAATCGCTCACCTGCCTGCTTGCCTGGTCACCCCCAACTGCCCCCCTGCCAGCCTAGTCGACCCTCACTGCCCCCCCTGCCAGCCTAATC
>NW_005371173.1:3636759-3659010 GCF_000412655.1 Myotis brandtii
TCCCGGCCTGATCGCCCCTACCTCCCCCCCCCGCCGCTGGCCTGGTCACCTCTTACTGCCCCCCTGCTGGCCTGGTTGCCCCCAACTGCCCCCCTCTGCCAGCCTGGTTGCTCCTAACTGCTCCCCCCCCTGCTGGCCTAGTTGCCCCCAACTGCCACCCCTGCCAGTGTGGTCACCCCTCACAGCACCCCTGCCAGCCTGGTTGCCCCACGCAGCCTGCTATTCAGTCATTTGGTTGTCCCTCACTAACCCCCCTGCTGGCCTGGTTGTAGGCAGCTATCTTGTGAGGGCGTGAGGGTTAATTTGCAAATTTCCTCTTTATTATATATGATAATGTTTGTCTAGAGCAGTGGTCGGCAAACTCATTAGTCAACAGAGCCAAATATCAACAGTACAACGATTGAAATTTCTTTTGAGAGCCAAATTTTTTAAACTTAAACTATATAGGTAGGTACATTGTTATTAACTTAATTAGGGTACTCCTAAGGCTTAGGAAGAGCCACACTCAAGGGGCCAAAGAGCCGCATATGGCTCGCGAGCCACAGTTTGCCGACCACTGGTCTAGGGAAAGTCATTTTGAAGTTTCTTAATGCTATTTTCTTCAGTTTATACACCTGCTGGTAAATCATTTATTTTCTGTGATAGAGCCATTATAGATCTATACTATGGTCCTTTTGTGTTATTGTGGGTGGGAGTGACACATACTATATCCCCATCTGGGACATCATGTGATGTGTGGTGGATTGACTAGATGGGACAACATTTTCTTTAAAGTGAAGTTTACTCCATAGAAATGTATGGGGAAATATTTTGTAAACTTTAAAATACCAACTATTTACATCTTTAATAATGATCACCTGCTTTTTCTCTCTCTAAATTCTGTAACTGTACATTTTAACATAGTTGTAAACACAGTGTGCAGTCCAGTTTTGTGGTTTTGCTTTCCTCACCTAACATATCACATGTTTATTTCCATAATGAAATACACAATACAGTTTTAATGCCTATAGACAGTTCACTGTATTGATATATTTAGTAAATATTTTAATACTTCTCTGTTCTGAAGCTAATATCTTAACAGCTACCAACTGAAGGTAAATTTTAACTGAATTAAATATGTATGCACTTGTTTCCCAGGACATGCAAGCCTAAAAGGAGCAAGACACAGTGTTTATACTTCTCACTAAGAATAGCTATTGGCTATAGGCCCCACAACTATAATTCTGGACTCCTAAACCCCAAGACCCTCCCTTGTGATGGCAGAATCTTTTGAACAGTTCAAACATATTTTTAGAGAGCCATTATTATTTCCCTCTTTGCCCCCATATAGCTCTCTATCTGCTACATTTAATATCTTTCTATTGCCCCTTCACTGCCTTTCCAGCTTTCTGAATGTTGGTCTTATGTCCTTGTTGTGGTCCTACCTGTGTGAATACATGGGAAGTTACTGCCCTAAGAGGAAAAAGGAATATTTTTCTACCCTTAATAAAATTATTTTGATGGACCTCAACTTCGGATAGGTTTTCATCCATTTACTTATTCATCCAACAAATGGTAACGAGCACTTCCAATGTCTTTGACCCCATTCAGGGCACTAGGCACTTAATAGTGGCCACTCAGACTAAATCTCTCCCTCATGGACCTTACCCTTGTGATTGTGTTTTATTAATTCACATTAATGTTGTTGTGTTTTTCTTCCCACTTGTTTTTGTTGATTTTTGTTTATTATAGTATTACCTCACCCAAACATGGTGAACTTCTCTGGAAATGACTATACTTATACCACTGATATCCAAACAATAGCCCTAGTGCAAAACAGTACATTGCCACTCTTGTAATTTTATGGCATTGGCCACAAACATTAATCCCTTTGGCTTTTAGCTTATTTTACAAACCTTTGAGTATGCCACCATTAATTTTATAGCATCTCAAACTACCTCTATCAGCAAGGAAACTCTGCTACCGACTATGGTAATATCTGGCTACATGGGTGGGTTCAATGAAGGTTGTGGTAAAAGAAAAGAAATCCCCAACTAAAAGGGCAAGAAGAGAACTAAGAGTTTTAGCATTGGTAGGAGAACTAAATGAAAAACTCACATTCTGGTGAGAGACTGTTTTGTATTCTATTCAGCTATTTCCCCATCTCCATCTCCATGCCTCTGCATGTTTGATAGGTTCATTGGAACAAGCAGCTTGAATCAACTATGGAGCAAGAATATGGCCTCGCCATTAGTAGATAAACAAATGATTATGTTACTGGTTGTGAGAGAAAAGTGACATCATGAATCAGTGGCAAATCCCCATTTTAACAGGAAATTCATCTAAGGTAATGAGTGAAGATGGGCTGCAGCAGTGGAATATCTCTTTTTGACTAGGACTCTGCATGGGTTAGAATGGGTCTCACAGTGGAGCTGGAATTCCACAGATTACAGTGCAGGAGTCTTCAAGATCAAGACGCATGTTACTATGAGCCACATATGTTATATTATAGAAAGGTTAAACCCTAATTACAGTAGCTTTCTTTATCTATGAGAGGCATGTTCCAAGACCTTCAATGGATGCCTGACACCATGGATAGTACTGAACCTTATACACCTGGCTTTTTTTCCCTGTACATACATACCTGTGATAAAGTTTAATTTATAAACTAGGCACAGTAAGAGATGAACAACCACTAATAATAAATTAGAATAATTATAGCAATATCATGATTTATGTAAATGTGGCCTCATTCTCAAAATATCTCAGTGTACTGTTCTCACCCTCTTGTGATGATCTGAGATGATACAATGGGTACATGATGAGATGAAGTGAGATGAATGATAGGCATTGAGGCTATAGTGTTAGGCTACTGTTGACCTTCTGACAATATGCCTACTAAGTGACTGATGGGTAGATAGAGTATTTAGTATGGAGATGCTGGGCAAAGGGATGATTTGTGTCCCAGGTAGGATAGTGCATCATTTCAAGATGTACTCAGAATGGTGTGCAATTTAAAACTTGTAAGTGTTTATTTTTGGGATTTTTCATGTAATATTTTCAGATCATAGTTGACCATGGGCAACTGCAGCTGCAGAAAGCAAAACCATAAAGAATGAAACCATAGATAAGTGGGACTGCTATGGTTAGATCGTAGTGGGTAAAATTTAGTTGACTGGGTATCCTTTCAGCTACACAATCATGTGAAAATGCAGATAAGAATGAAAAATAAGACTTTATTTTAGATTCATTCTGTACGTCCAAAGGCATCTCTCTTGAATTGTCATACAAGTAAAAGTATCACACACATATTAAAAGAATATTCTTCAGAGATTGTGAAAATGACTTCAATTTATATGAAATGATAGAAAATAAAGCCATCCAAATATCAGTACTCTCATTTTTCTCTGAGGCATAAAATGCCACAGCTTAATAGGAAAGTTACAAATAAGTTACAAGGAAGAAAAGAAGAAAATCTTCAGACATACAGAGCAAGCTTTTGCTTTATTGTTTCCCTGATAAAATGATAATCTATCAAAAAAATTACCATCATCACAAATTCTGATCATCCATTTTACAACCAGTGATGAGAAAGTAATGGCTAAGGACAAAGTTAAAAGATTTGCCTCAAATTATTACCACTACCATTGCATTTTGATATACAAATATGAAATAACAATGACTTGGAAATTGTTTATAAATTCTAAATTGCACCAAATAGTACATGCTCTTAGATGCACTGACAAAATATGAAGGGATTTTATTAGTTAGTAAGTGCCCCTATTTATATGCTGGCCTATATCTCTTCTTGCCCATTATGTTGTAATGTATCTAGAATATCTCCATGGTAACTTCTAGACACTTCTATCTTTGTAACTGAGTGTTTTCCAGTTATCTCACCTATTCATTTTATTATATAGATGGACTTGCCTTGTCACATAACTCTATGTACAGCAGAACAGATAAAAACTAGCATAATATTTCCTTTTTTCCCATGAGTTGTGCAGATAAATCATCCGCTAATGAATAATGGGGGAAAAGTGAAAAGATTTATGTAGAATTGAAGTTATTGTCATGTTCTCTGACAGTTAAAACACTGAATGCATTGAAAAAAATTATCGTGCAGAACTCCATGAAGTAAAAATGCCTTGAAATATTTTATTTTTAAAATGTTCATTTCGAGATTTCAAAAAAAGAACAAAATTTAAAAGGTATCAGAAGGCAGATGCAAAGAAAACTGGTCATAGTCTTTAGAAAAATATTTTATGCACTATTCCCTCATTTTAATTTATTTTTGGGTAAGTTTCCATGGAGTTCTATCCTTGTGGGTAGAGTTACATAGTGAGGTCTTGGAAGCAAGCACATATTCTAGAACTCAAAACCTGAAGAATAACATAATTGTCTCCCATGAAGCATTCAAAAAGCCAGAGGATCTCAAGTTGACTTCCAAGAATAGTCACTGGGAGCACTTGTTAAAATGCAGGTTACTAAAACCCCAAAAGGCCACCCTAAACCAGAATAGTGCACCTATATGTGCATTTTTAATAGTCTCCTTTTTTTGTTTAAAAACCATTGTTGTAAATGTTGGGTAAATAAATGCCCCCTTTGTCTATTTTAGCAGGTACTTCGGCTACTATTATTTTTAGATAAAAGATAATTATGGCCAAGTCTTTCTATCATTGTTATGCATTCTTGGCTTGCACCACATTGGTGAATATGGTCCTCATATCTGGAAACACCAAAGCAATAGAAATGAGTCATCACAGCTTTGAATGTTGAACACAATGAACTCCAGGCACATGGAGGAGCAGATTTCCTGTGCAGGGTCTGTGAGGTTGTGTGCCTGTTCGTTGTGTGTTCATTTACAGCTCCGGACATTTCAACTTAATTGAAATTGATGTAACTCAGTCTACAGAATAACTAAAAGCAGGACTATTATATATAGGAATCTCAGATAATCGGCAGAGTGAGGCAGGGGAACATTGGCTCCCTCTACGCATACATTTTCAAATGAATTATTAAATGATACATTAAAACTGGTCTTCAAAGAGGAATTTTTTTTCATGCTCCTCATAGGCTGTATCTCTTTTGCAACAGAACTATTCATGCAAATCAAAAAATATATTCTGTGAAATCTGTGAATAGCATTTTCAAATGTCGTGTTAGAAGAATCATTGAAAGAGAGACTAGATTTCAGAAAGATAAAAAATATATATGCACATTAAAAATAGCCTAATATAATTTACATTTCTAAAATATGATTTCATGCATATTCTTTTGGGCAAAAATTTGATAGATCTCCACTGAGATATAGTTGGGGTTTCTGCCAAATCTCTTTAATTTCTTTGCAGTGATAATCATAAAAGGAGAGAGAGAGAGAGAGAGAGAGAGAGAGAGAGAGAGAGAGAGGACAAGGGAGTGTATATGTGTGTGTGTAAAACAGTCAAATGTTATAAACTCTCCTTTGAGGTAATTTAAATCCACTTGATATTCTCTAATATGATAATGAAAAAGCATAACTGAAAGAGAACTTGAAAATGAAAAAAAGAATTACTAGGAAATGAGATAAAGTTATACCTTTCAATATTTTTGAGCTCTGCCATTTAAAAAAAAAGTACTCAGGACATAATTTTTTAAATCAATAGCATAAAAAAACCAAAAAAAAACCCACAAAAAAACAAATGCCCCCCTACACACACACACACACACAGACACCTTTCTACTAAGGAATGTGTATTAAAAAAAAAAGACAAGAGTTTCAGGAGATGGAGATAGCTTTCTCTTATTCAAATCTCATGCTTCTCTGATTAAATGCTAAATGTTTCTTTACCTACTATTCCTTTATTTCTTTCCTTCCTAATATTGCTTTCTGGCTTTTGGGCAGGTATTGGGGTGGCAGTCAGTCAGCACTTATAAATAAGGAAGCTTAAAAGTTACTAAAAATCAATTTTCTCCAGGACAAAATACCTACTCCTTATCACTAACACAGTGGGAATGCTTCCACTCCCCCCCCCCCCGCCCCGCCCTTAATTATTGAGGAATTTGTTCTTTAGGCCCCAGACTGGATTTGTGTCTTGCATGATGAATCCAAAGCCACCTAACCAACAATTTGATTATTATGACCTTTGTTTTATATTCAGCAACATAGAAATTAGTGGCGAATGATTACCAAGTTCTGATTTCCATCTCCCAATCTTTTGGCACATTCGGTTATTGTCTATTTTGACTGGCATCATTTGTGAATCCCTGACTTCTTCCTAATCCATGGCTTTCTGGTAACTCCTCCAAAGTTACTGAGATGAGGCCTCTCATCAGGTCAATGCATGGCCTCATTTTATCCCAGAAACTGTCCGGGGCCTTCGGATTCTCTCTGTGCCACTGCTTTTTGGCAGATTCCATTGAGAGGTCAACATTTGATTTCCTTTCTAGATCTCACTACTCCTTGGCAATCAGACCTACGACCTTTTCCAACATCTTGGAGATATGGTGGTCTGGATGATGTTTCATCCTTACTCATCAAATGACGATCTCCATTTCTCCTAATCTCTTCTCTTGGCTAAATTTTACATAGTCTCACTCATTGTCACCTCCCAGACCTGGAATCATTAAGCTGTCTCCTATTGTTCTTGCCTCAGGTGCTGAGGTGTTAACCTGCTTGAATCTTCTCTCTTGCACAATATCTCCAGGACCTTTAGGTTATCTTCATACATCACAGCCCAGTCTTTGGAAGCCCACACCCACCCCCAACCCTTTTCCACCTTTCCTCAGTGTCACCTTTAAATCACATCTGCATGATCTGAACTGATTGGATTCAGGTGAGACTCTGCCACAGGTATTCTCTACAATGTCATGGATGTGTGAAATGTGAGAATTCCTAGGGAGACAGATCACTACTTAAGACAAAAGAAAACCAAGCATAACAGCAGTTTTTAGGTCATGAGGATACATTATGATTTCTCATTGGCAAAATGTTAATGTTGTCTTGCATACAGGGATCCCAGGGTTTCCTATTACCACCACCACTACCATTATACTTTGAAAGGTTTTTTTTTCTTACCCCTCTTACTCATTTAATCTCACAACCACTCATTAGCTCTGTCCGGCATTTACTGGAGTAGAATCATTACTAAAGTGGGATTACATCTAAAATCAGCACTTCTGGCAAGAATTGTGTAGAGTCAAAATGGTTCTTCAAAATTCTCTTTACAAGTTCATGAAATGTAGCATAAATGATTTTGTTTACTTCACTTCCTCATGAGGCTAATCCAACTAGTTTTTCTTACTACATTGAAAAAAAATCACTGTTGTTTCAGATGAGTACCAGATGAAGTATATTATATTCATTTGAGATCTTTCAGAAAAATTGTTATTATTATTGTTATTATTATTTGCTCAATATACATAGTGGAATTTGTACAAGTCAAATGTTCATTTGACATAATGCTACTAAGGTCTTTCCATTTAAAGACAATAAATATAAGCCAAGTGAGGTTAGGTAATTTGCCTAAAGTCATAGCTAGATATTGAAAGAAATAAATTCATTACTTGCTTCTCCCCATCCTAAATCAGGTTCTTTCTCTATTAGTTAAATGTTGGTTAATTACTTTGGTCAGTGGTAACTGATTGATTATTAGTGTTAGTCCTGGTTTCCTGCGTCAAGTAGGATTCTGAAGCTGAGTCCAGGCTCAGCAAGAAAGTCCAAAATAATCATTGCTCTGTCATGGGCAAGGGTGAACAGAGTGACATGCTTGCCGAGTATTAAGAATCAGGAATAGTTTTTTCCTTTCTTGACCTATCTGTATAATCACATGAAGATTTTTTTTTAATTTTATATATGTGTTTTTTTTTTTTTATTTTAGAGAAGAAAGGAGAGGGATAGAAAGATAGAAATATCAGTGATGAGAGAGAATCATTGATTGGCTGCCTCCTGCATGCCCCCTACTGAGGACCGAGCCTGAAAGCAAGGCATGTGCCCTGACTGGGAATTGAACTGTGACCTCCTGGTTCATAGGTTGATGCTCAACCAACTGAACCACACTGCCCAGGGCATGAAGATTTTAAATACAAGAATTAATCATATCTTTCCCATATGCTCTCAGTTAAATGAGGAGACCTAAAAACAGGAGGAAACATTAATAGAAGAGATCATTTATTGACTAATTTTTAAGTGTATTTTTACGATGGACAAATTCCTAAAGTATTCATTAACTAATGGAATAATGGCAGTGTGTGAATGCTATCTCTACAGAACAGGTTAAAAAGTGCACGATCATAATAGCTCCTTGTCTCTCAAAAAGCCTGGAGGCAGTCCCAGCACACTCGCCTTCCCTGAGAAGGATCAAGGGTCTTATTGATATTCATAGTTCTGTTCCCCTAAAGCTCAATACGCTGTTCCACTTACAGGCTGCCCTAGAGGATGATGAGAAAAGAAAAAAGAAAAAGCTGCCACTGCATTCCGGAAACAGCCATTTAGACCCAGTGTGGAATTAGGCTCAAGATTCCTGGAGGACTTATCTTAACAAAATCTTTCACCCAACCTCCTTCAAGGCTGCCAAATACCAAGACCTGTCCATTCTCCAGTGGTGTATGGTGTGTGCTCTGTGTGGTGGCCATTGTGAGGCTATATGAGGGGAGAGCATGATGATAATCTTGTGTACTGACTCCTAGACTGAGTTACTTTCAGAGAACTAGCAGGATTGGGCTCCCCTTTCACTCTGATATAAAAAGTCACTTTTCTGTAGTTTGATGAGAAAAGCTGGGCATCTGTTTACTCCAAAACAGTCCACAGAGAAGCTAGATTTTCTGCTGTCGGAGGTCCTTGATTTTTACTCTTAGCTCTGGGGCATCATTCTTCCTCAACACATTTCACCCTACACAGTGGTGCCACTATCCTCATTCATGCTTCGGGGAAAACTCTAAGGATATTACCAACAGTGGCAGGATGCAGCAAGAAAACTTTCTGATACTTCAGAAACGAAGACAATTTTGTCTTAAATAATAGACATTAACTCTTCCAAAATGTTCCTTGATTAATTTGTTCTGATCACCTGGATTTTCTCTCTGCTCGGTTTTCCCCCTTAGTGTTCACTGCCTTCTTCAAAACCCTCCCTTCTTTGCCTCAGACAGGTCACACAGAGCTATTCTCCTGTCACATTCTGCAGAGGTCCTCACCCCAAATTCCTTGGTTGCCATCTGGTGCTTCCAACTTTCAAAATCCACTACAGACAAATTTAATTCTGAATTCCCATCATGAATCAGGCTCTGTATTTACTCTGCACATCCAAATTGCACATGAAAAGCTTTTCCATTCTAAAGCACCTGCCCTTGAATTTCACATATCCCTTGAATGTGGAACTGTGCAAGCTTTTGTTTGTTTTCATAGTACTTGTTTCCCTTCCTGAGAAAGAGGCAGATAGACAAAGACAGGGACAAAACTAGCATGCATTGGGTATCTAATAAATGTTGGGCATGATACTTGGAACATTTACATAGTTTAATCATTTAAATGATAAGCTACTTCTACCTCTTTTGTGGCTGGATAATCAGTGTTCAGCATATGGGCACTGAATTCAGATTAACAAGGTTCAAATTCCAGCCCCACTCTTCTATGAGATTTCAGCCAAGCTATTTAATATTTCAGATTTTTGTTATAAAGTGGAGATGATAAACATCCTTAGTGCAAAGGGTGAGTATTAAATGAGATACTCTGTGAAGGTAATGCACACAAAGCCTCTATTAATACTACTACTACTACTACTGCTGCTGCTGCTACTGCTGCTACTGCTGCTGCTGCTGCTACCACCATAATGATGATGGTGGCTATGATGATGATGGTGGTGGTGATGATGATGAAATTAGGAACTGTTTCTCTACAATCCTGTTGGCTAGACAAATACATATGTAAGTCCATTTATATGAAATGATCATATCATGGAAGATCAAAGCCAAAGAAGTCCAAAGATGGCCATGGCCAAAGCATCCTCCTATTATACTGACTTTGAAAGGTGCCAGGTTTTACTGAGGACCCATCAAGAAGGGGCCATGCACATAGCACAGGTCTCAAGAGTCACACCCAAGAGTGTCCATACATCTTTTCAGAGAACCATTGTCATTGAAAATCTCTTTTATCGTTCACCTGTTCAGGTGTATCTATGACGATGTATTGCTTACTCATTACTAATAGAGTGTGAGGAAGGATAATAAAAGTTAAGAAAACAAATAAAACCGCACAAATTCCTTACCTTAGTCTGTGAGAAGCTCCTTACCTGCTCCTCTGTGCCTGTCCAGCCTCTGTCACATCCTGCTCCACCTCACTCACTCTGCTCTAACTAAGCTCTTAGAGCAGTTGAGCAGAGTACTGTTGAGCATAAACTACAAAACCCAAGAGCTTTCCTCCTTTAGTTAACCCTTCCTGTGCCAGCTAGACTCAGCAACAGGGCAGAATGCAATTTAATAGAAAACACACAAAAAACCAAGAGCTTTTCTAGAATTGGCAATAACTAATTACCACTTATGAATCCAAGAATTAAATTTATCATCTCAACAGAAATGATTATGTTACTTAAGAATATCTTAACCCTGAAAAATGTGAGAGATGTTTTTGAAAGAAAAATACATAATTTTATTGAAAATCTTAAATAGCATGTATTGTTCCCTGTACTTAGAATAGCCTTCTTTCTCATTTCTGCATTTCTAAATTTTATCATTTTTCAAGTTTTTTCTCAAATCATATCTCTTCAGTGAATCATTACCTTGCAACTTCCATAACACCTTGGATTTTTCTTGGATGAGTTTTTGCTAATTATGTAGTTATTTATTAACATTACCTCAAAACCTAGTGACAAAATGACAAAAATGTTTACCATCTCACAATTTCTATGGGTCAGGAATTCTGAAGTGCCTACAGGCTCTTTCCCAGGGTCTCTAATGGAATTGAAGTCAGGGAGTCAGCTTGATTGGCTGTAAAGGATTGGCTCCCATAGTGGTTTCCAAATACAGCTGGCCAGTCCATGCTGTCTGTTGGTAAGAGGCCTCATTTTCTTTCTGCATGACCCTTCTACAGGACTGCTTGAATGTCTTCTGACATGTGATTGCCTTCCTCCAGAGCAAGTGGTCCAGGAAGGAGCAAGATGGAACCTGCAAGGTCCTTTATGACTAAGCCTCCGAAGTCAAACACTGTTCCTTTTTTGGTACCTTACTGGTAACACAGATAGCCACAATTCTTAATGGGTGAGGACTACAGAAAGGTCATAAAACCAGGAGGTGGAGATCACTGGGGACCTTCTTAAAAGCTGACTACTACTTTTATTGTTTTGCATTATGATTATTTTTGTTTGTATCATAACAGCCAAGGTAGAAATTCAATTTGGGGGCTCTATTTTTCATCTTTTTGTCTTTTACATAATTGGTGTCACCAAATGCATAATACATGTTTCATGAGAGAACATATAAACAGAAAACAGATGGTAGGAAATCCAAGTGGGCATTGTAGAAATCATCAGTACTCCCATTTAATGGTATCATCTAGACACATTTTATTCATACTTCTTGGAACAGGAGCAGAAGTCCCTGTTGGAAATTATTGTAACTACAGAAACAAAGCGACCTACCTGTGGTATTAATTTCTCCTTAATATGTTTTATATGTTTCATTCATAAATATGTGTATTTGGGGGAAAGTGCTTATTCCTTGAAATATGACATGCTTAGAAATGTTCCTTTCATATAGAAGTATCCACCATCATGAGATAGAATACTGTTATTTATGGAAAAAGATTGAAGTCAATTTAGTATAATGTGCCACATTTTAATTTTGCTGTTTTTATGCTTGGTACTAGAATTGAAAATAAAACCAAACTAAAATGAAAACTTTAAGTTATTTTTTCTTGCTTTAGGGGAATTCACAATACACTCCAGTACCTATAAAATGAAAATGATGAAGAATTTATAGAGTTAAGCCATAGGAGAAAAACACTGTAGTTTTAACAAATTCAATTATCCAGAAAAGCAAATCCATTTTGTTTTTGTTAATAGCACTGAAATTTGCATGCCACTCTTTTAATTAAAGCAGTTGAGAACACATGTTGTTCACTTCACGTCTATATATTCCCTCAGGGAACAAGTCAAGCTTTATGATAAAGCATAATGAAAATAATTTATATGTAAAACAATAAGCTCAATTCTCTAACCTAGAATTTTTCAAATGAGGTATTTTC
The DNA here is from genome assembly GCF_000412655.1 of Myotis brandtii. Classification (NCBI taxonomy): domain Eukaryota; kingdom Metazoa; phylum Chordata; class Mammalia; order Chiroptera; family Vespertilionidae; genus Myotis; species Myotis brandtii. The sequence goes on from NW_005371173.1 coordinate 3,648,953, forward strand.
AGATCACCTGTCTCAGAGTCTCCCTGGGAAAGAGAATGGTATTAGCTAAATAGTTGATTACTAGGACTCATTTCAACACCCCAAAGGTAATCTCCTAGAGGGCGGCCAAGGAATTTTTCATAAAATACTCAGGTGATTTATATACACCAACAGCAAAGTCAGTGTACGATAATCAACCAGGGCAAACTTCTGAGGTTTATTTGTTTTTCAATTTATATGAAATCTTCTTTCATCTTTCTCTTAGCTTCATCTCAAAGACTACTAAAGTATTGCTACCCTATTCAGGATAAATATAGGCTAATCCATGAAAAAACACACCTCCAAATCCTAGTAACATAACAAATGTTTGATTTTCTCATATCACAGTCCACATGGGAATACAGGTGTGACATGATTCCATTTGCAGGTTTCTATAGTTCTCAAGGCAGGAAAAGGAAACAAGAAGAAACATGTACTATGTTTTCAAGTGTCCACCCGAAAGTAAAATGCATTTTATTAGCCAAAGTGTCATGTGACCACACCTAGTTAAAGAGGGCAGGGGAATAAAATACAACAATTTTCCAGGGAACAAAATTGTTAGTCATTCAGTAACCAACACTAATGACTACACCAAACCCCACATGTAATCTCCTCCTATGCCAAGAAATTGAAGTCCCACTTTGAGATACTTTTATTTGCTTTTTAAAAAATTATTGAATTTATTGGTGCAATATTGGTTAATAAAATGATATAGGTTTCAGATATACAATTCTATAGTACATCATGGGTATATAATACATAATCTGTATATTGTATTGTGTGCTCACCACCCCAATTCAAGTATTTTTCTATCACTATGTATCCCCCTTTACCTTCTTCTACATCCCTCAAGCCCCCTTTCCCTTTAGTAATCAGCATACCATTGTCTGTTTCTATGAGGTTTTTTTCTTTGCTTATTCCCTTCACCCTTTTTTACCCATCCCCGTAACCCTCCTCCCATCTAACAGCTGTCAGTCTGTTTGCTATCTGCTTCTATTTTGTTTGTAAGTTTATTATATTTATTTATTTGATCATTAGATTCTACATATGAGTGAAATCATGCGGTACTTGCTTTCTATGACTGGCTAATTTCACTTAGCATAATGTTCTCCATGTCCATCCTTATTATTCCAAAGTTTTTCTTCTTTCTTATGGCTGAGTAATACTCCATTGTGTAAATGTACCATAGCTTTTTTATCCATTCATCTACTGATAGAAATTTGAGCTGCTTCCAAATCTTGGATATTTTTCTATTTTAACTTTTCTTAGGTCATGAGCCATTGATAGGCATCTATTCTATTTTAATTAATATATACTCAGATACCCAACTGTTCTTTTCCTAGTTGCTTCAACCTTTTAAGGATATGCATGTCAATATCTCCTACTATCATTGTGGTTTTGTTAAATATTACTTGCATTTCTTTTTTTTGTACTATACATGTGATTTATATAAAATTGCTTCTCTTGTTTCTTCTCAAGTTATTTATCATACAATGGTTCATAGTTATTATAGCTTTGTTTATGGATTGCACTCTCATTTTAGATGGAGCAAGAGTTAGTCCTGTGGAGACAGATGGGTGAAGGGGTGCATCATAGACAAAGAAAATATCTGCATTCAAGCACATTGACTAGAAACAACTGGACTAGAAAGCTAGACAGAAGCTGGGTCATGGTGTTCCTTTCATGTCTTTCTTATTCCTGAGATAATTATGATGAATAAAAAGAAAATTAAATGAAATAACTCTCAACAAAAATGTTTTGCAAATGATGTGATGATTAAAGTCATCTTGAGTTGAAAGAAAGAGTGTATTTAATCAAAATTACTTTAATCTTAGTTACAGAGTCACTGATATTGCAGAAATTAGTATTTCATGGCATTATTACCCTAGAAGCATTGGATACTGATTTTGTGGAAAGAACTCTCAACTGTGAACATAAAAATTCATTCACTATTTCTGGTTTTTGTCATTAAGGTATTTCAATAGCTTTAGAAATCTCAGATAACCTTTGTGTTTCAGTTTCTTCATAAATAAGATTGATATTTTTATAGTTTTCTTATTTAATGTATCAGGTTATGACATAATGGGTGTAAAAATATCCCATAAAAATAAAATTAAAATTAGCATAAATAATCAAGATGTTCTTGATCCCCATAATAAACAATTCATAGGACATGTCATCAATATTCAAAGTAATAAAAATCTGACATTCAGTTTGGGCCTTTGATAATGGAGAAATATTCTATTATATTTTGTTTCAATAAAATCCATCAAGAATCACTTCCTTAATTAAAAAGTAATATTTGAATATCAAGACTTAAAATTTAAGCTAAAATAAACCAGATGAAATTTTAAACATATATGTCGATATGATTTATATAAAAATCGCATAATTATTGGTTGCTTGGGCTTTTATTTAAAATCTCATCAAAATAATTAGAAGGATCATGTTTGATTCTGGAATATGTCATTTTGTAAACTATTGTAATTTTCTATTAATTATAAATGTTGACCCTTTGACCAATCAGAATATTTTCTATCAGTTAATTATTCCTCAAGAATCCCATTTACTTTTTCAATAATCAAAATAAATGCCATTCGTCATGAACTTTTCTGTGCCATTTAATAAAGGTTATGTTAATTTGAAAGTGAAATCACTTCTACATATCCCTTTTGGAGTTGTTCTTCATGAAACCCAATGGCATGTCCAGATCTATGAGAATCTTGGGAACCAAAACTACAAAGAAATTATCTTTAGATTCTAATGTATTGAAAAAGATTAGGCCAACCTTCTTTTTAAAAAAAAAAACAAAATCCTCCATTCAACATGTGTTTTGGGGGTACTTAATATATACCAGGTACTATAAACACTCTTGGACTTTCAGAGAAAATGTAAGGTAGAAAATATGTTTGGTCACAAAGAACATATGATTCTTTCTTTTTAACTGAGGCAACATTTAAATATAGCGATATACCCAGGTAGTTAATATCCAATTGCATGAATATTGACCAATGTATTCAGCTGTATAACCAACTCAATCAACACAGGAATTATTTACATCATCTCACAAAGTTTTCATGTCTCCTTCCAATCAGCCTCCATCCCTCATGGCTAACCACTGCCCTGATTTCTAGTAATATAGATTAATTTGGCCTATCTTGGAACTTCATAGAGATGAACTCCTAAAATATGTATTATTTTGTGTCTAGCAACTTTTGCTTTTGCTTAGTGTAATGTTCTCAAGATTCATCCATATTTTTGTGCACTAGTAGTTTATTCTTTTTTATTACTCAGATGGTATTTCATTGGATAAGGATGTAACTATTTGTGATATCTGTTTTTGACCATTTGAGGGTTTTTTTGTTTGTTTGTTTTTTGGGGGGCTATAATTAATAATGCTATAAACATTCTTAAAAGGACTTTTTGTAGATATATGTTTTTATTTTTCATGGGTAAATACCTAGGAGGAAATGGCTGGATTGTATGATAGGAGTATGCTTCACTTTACAGGAAATTGCTAAAGAGTTTTGCAGTGTGGTTGTAGCATTTTACACTTCAACAAGCTGATCTGTATCCTCGGTAACATTTGGTGCTGTAAGTGAAGTGGCATCTCATTGTGTTGTGGTTTTGAGTTACATTTGTTTCCCTTGTCATGTGCTTATTAGCTATACTCATATCTACATTTGTAAAACATCTGTTCAAGTATTATTTGCAACTTGTAAAATTGGGTAGTTGTGCTATTATTGAGCTTTCGGAGTTTATAAAACTGTATTCTTAAGATAAGTGCTTTGTTAAATATATGTATTGCAAATATTTCTTCAGCTTTGGGTTTCCCTTTTATATTTTCTTAATACGTTTTGTTTTTATTTGTGATGAAGGGAATTGTTTAATTTTGGCAAGGTCTCATTTATAACCTTTATTTTTTGTAGGTAGTTATATTTGTTTCTTTCCTTAAAATTATTTTCTTACTATATGATTGAGAAGATATTCTCTTATATATCCAAAAATCTTTACAATATTAGCTTTTACATTTAGATCTATGACACACTTTGAATAAATTTTTTATTTGATGTGAGGTAGAGATCAATGACCACACTTTTTCATCCATTCATCTAGACATTCCAGTACATTTGTTGAAGAGAAAAACTTTTCCACATGAAACTGCTTTACAGCCTTGTGTGAAATCAATTGACTTTATTTTGTGAATCTCTTTCTTGACTCTATTCTCTTTCATTGATCTACTGCTCTATCCACATACCAATGCCAACTGCCATTGTAACTTTATGGTGAGCCTTAAAAAAAGGTGGTATAAAACCTTCATTTTTCCACATTGTTTTGGCTTTTCTATGTCCTTTGTATTTCTTCATGTTTTATAATTAATTTGCCAATTTCAATAAAAATACCTTCTGGGTTCTTGATTGGGATTTCAATGAATCTACAGACAAATTTAGTAAGAATTTATATCTTAACTCTTAACAATATTAAGTCTTTTAATACATGAACACACTGCTTGGGCTAGACCTCCATCACCTTTCAGTCCTACCCAAACTTTCATATCCTAGTTAAACAGCTAGTTCTGCAGCAAGGACTCTCTCCTTGGCCTTGTGTTGGAATAGCGCCAGTGGTCGGCAAACTCATTAGTCAACAGAGCCAAATATCAACAGTACAACGATTGAAATTTCTTTTGAGAGCCAAATTTTTTAAACTTAAACTATATAGGTAGGTACATTGTTATTAACTTAATTAGGGTACTCCTAAGGCTTAGGAAGAGCCACACTCAAGGGGCCAAAGAGCCGCATGTGGCTTGTGAGCCGCAGTTTGCCGACCACTAGCAATAGCCCAACCCTTAGCCAAGAGCTTACAGGAAACTCCCATGCAGACTATGGGTTATATTTTTTCCTTAGTTCCTCTCTCTCTGATACCATGCTCCAGCATTTCCATTCTCTTCAGAAAAACCACACTCTAGTCCCAGACTTTTCAATTCATCAGATTACTCTGCTCTACATACACCAGTTTGGAATGTATTCCTAGGAAGAAGCCAGAGCAAACAAACATGTCACTGACCTTCTGTTTTCTCTTTTCTCAAAGGTGAAATCCTATGTTGCATGTTGTCTAATGTATGGAAACAGTTACTTCTAATTTTGTCCAGTTTTATGGTTGTTTATGATGAGAAGGCTAGACTGGTATCAATTACGTAGTCATCATGGCAAGTAACAGAAGTATTGTAATTTATAGCTTTAAGGAATCAAATACTGAAAATGTAATTTCTGTATTTTGAAAAGAAAGGCTGAATGGAGAGAGAGAGAGAGAGAGAGAGAGAGAGAGAGAGAGAGAGAAAGGAAGAAAGAAAGAAAGAAAGAAAGAAAGAAAGAGAAAGGGAGTTTTCATAGTTACAGGTTCAAAACAGGCCTCTTGGCCCAATTATTTTAAGTATAGACCTTAAAGTCAAAGTAGAGTCAGGAGTGAAGAGAGTGGGAGAGAGTTACAGTCTTCTTATTTTAAATATAAAGCATGAATGCTTTAATCAGATGCTAAGGCTCAAGCATGTGTGAAAACGCCTTTATGTTCCTTGAAATCCTTCTCTCCAGGGACCCATCATATTGTCACTTGCTTGTGGATAAATGCCATACCTCAAACTGCTGGAACTCCCAGTAACTAAAATATAAATAGGATTTCTATTGATGAATACTTTTTGTCTCAAACCATTTTATGCCAAATTAACTAGATAATTCTGAATTCCTTTCTTTTGATGTTATTATTTCAGGTAATGAAATAAAAGAGTACTTTTAAAGTGGGATTAACTAAGTGGCCTTTCTATGTTCAAAATTTCTCAGAGAGCTTCCATATTTAATTTGTTTGAGAAACACCAGAATCTTATAACATTTTTATCTCTATTGAAAAAGATAAAATTTTACAATATATTCATAAATTAATCTGCACTCACCATCTTTTTAAAAATTACAGTATCTTATTATCTAAATGAGAAATGAACTGGCTTATAATCTCTTTCCTGAATTGTCTACTGAAAGCTGGTCTAAGAGGAGTGGGGGGAAAGCCCTTTTCATCATTTTGTTTGGGTTATGCCTTGCTATTGCTCCCTAAGAATATAGAAGGCTTGTGCATAATATACCTGGGGGTTATTTTTTTCTTAGGTTTTACAACATAAAAGATTAATGCAATTTTCCTGATATAGCTACTCATCTATTGAGAATTTAAATCACATTAGGAATTCCCATTTTCAATTAAATTGTATTCCCTATGCCTTTCAACTACCAGGAAGAAAAACATTAGGCAAAAGGAAAAGTTATTAGGCTAGAATGCAATCTCAATGTGTCTCATTATTCCATAGTTTTTACTGTCTTTCCCTTCTTATGTGCCTTAGAGACTGTAGTCAAGCTACATTTATACTTGCAATCTTATGGTCTATTTTAGATGTGTAGTCAGACTAGCTTTTTAGAAAATTCTGTTCACTCTGCAGTCATATATATTTATTGTGCTCTGGAGAATAGCCCCTACTTAAGGCATTAAACTTATAGAGTCCGGTTGTACTCTAGTCCTTTGTCTGATGTGCAGGTATATACAAAAATATTTGATCATTTTGGATTATTTTTGAACATGTATTCTTTAGATGAAAGGTCAGCAAACCTGTTCTCAAGTCAAAAGGTGAAAAAATAGGATCGATTCTCCCCATAAGTCCACATACAAATTCATGAGAAATATTAATGAAATCTCCTGGAGTGGAAATTTAATAAGAGGTTTACCCCTAACTGGTTTGGCTCAGTGGATAGAGCGTCGGCCTTCAGACTAGAGGGTTCCAGGTTCATTCCAGTCAAGGGCATGTACCTTGGTTGCGGGCACATCCCCAGTAGGGGGTGTGTAGGAGGCAACTGATCGATGTTTCTCTCCCATTGATGTTTCTAACTCTTTATCCCTCTCCCTTTCTCTCTGTAAAAAAAAAAAAATCAATAAAATATATTTTAAAAAAAGAAGCAAGTTTAGCTATTTAGTTATTTAGATGATTTTAATGCAATTTTCAAAACTAAGTAAAGTCCTTTTTAATTTTTAAATAAACTACATATTAGAATATATTTAGATTTATAGAAATGTTCAAAAGTAAGAGTTCCCACATACCTCATACCCAGTTTCTCCTGTTATTAGAGGTTTCATTACTGTGGTATATTTGTCACAATAGAACCAGTATCTATACATTTTATTAGTCTTCGTGGTTCTTAGTATCTTTTTTGTTTTTTGTTTTTTGAAGGCAATGCCATTAATACCAGTATCAGAATTTTGAGTTGCTTTTATTTGACTTCCTGGTTGACTTTCTTCTTATAATTCCTTCTCTCTCCCTTCCTCCCCCAAACCACCACCTTTTCCTTCCTGATCATCTTCCTCTTCTCCTACAGGCAAGCCTCTGCTATTTGGTGATCTTCAGATGATAATTTCCTGATAGCAGTGAGACCTTGTATGAGACACTCTTCCTCCTGGGCTTGAATTTTTGCACCTGAAAATATGATATATTTGAATTAGAGAGTGTCTCAAACTCCATGTAGGACTAAAATGTCATGATTCTGATAACTTATGGTGATGCTGAGTATAAAGAAAGAGACCATGCCATAGAGCAGCCGTGGGCAAACTACAGCCCGTGGGCCGGATCCGGCCCATTTGAAATGAATAAAACTAAAAAAAAAGACCGTACCCTTTTATGTAATGATGTTTACTTTTAATTTATATTAGTTCACACAAACACTCCATCCATGCTTTTGTTCCGGCCCTCCGGTCCAGTTTAAGAACCCATTGTGGCCCTCGAGTCAAAAAGTTTGCCCACCCCTGCCATAGAGTCTCCTGCTTTGCTGACAACTGAGGAAAGAGGTTGCACAAAGAATAAGCGATGGAGTCAGGAATGACTCTGGGTTTCTACCACTGAGCCCACTGTCTCCACCTCTTCCCTCTACTGCCTTTTTCATGGTGTGTATTGATAAGCTATTCATCAGCTGGTCTCTATGGAATTCGATATAAGAAAGGATTTTATGTGCAAAGTATTGTGGGAGCTGTTAGAGGAGGTGATTTTTGTTACATCTTGAAGGCAGAGTAGAATTTTATTGGATGGAGGTTGTAATTTTGAGTTACATCTTTAGGGCAGATTAGAACTTCAACTGTTCATGAATAGCACATTCTTAGGAAAAGAGGCATGAGACTCCCTGGGATATTCAAGCAACAGCAAGTATTTGTTTATAGAATGGAAATTACTCTTTTCAGCAAAGGGTAACTTTTTTTTTTAAGCTACAGGCTTTAGGATTATTTACCATCCCAATCACTGGGACCTTTAATCCATTCTATTAGAACAGCACCAATAGTTTAAGAAGAGCAAGTCATCTTCATGATCCTTAGTAATCTTAGTAAGATTACTGTGAAAAGTGTCTACTCTTCTCCAAGCAGATTGAAATGCATAATTTTCCACCTGAATGAAGAAGAGCAACCAGGATTATTTAAAACAGTGACTAATTCCATTTCCTTATCCAATTAGTCTGGGTTTAAGGAAGTGGAGAGAGGGAAATGCTATGATTCCCAAAGAATTGGCACTGTTTCAAGTGCTGTGAGAAGTAGGAAAGGAATATGAAATGCATTTCAGGTATAAAATTAGCAGTTTGCCAATTGAAAGGGCAAGATTAATATATTTGAAATGATTAGCTTACAATGCAATGGTATGTAATTAATGGCAAAGTTGTGTAGCACTGCCTCCCTGCCCACTGGCAGGTCGATATCTGATTAATCCTGTTTAAATATGCTTTTGACTCAGAATACGAAACTTACAAGTTCAAAATAATGCAAAGTACTTTCTTTGAGATTTAGTGACTGGCTTCTGAATCATGGTGTATAATTTCCTTTTAGCAAAGTTATTGCAGAAATGAACTGTATACAGTATGAGATGCTTCCATACATGTTTTCTAAGCAGGGCCTTAAACCAGTTAATGCTCTTGAATATTTGTGATAAAAACAGAAACTGAAAGGGAAGGTACGGCTCCTGATACAAGGTGGCCATTTGATAGCAGCTCAATAAATACACATTGACTTACATGCATTCTAGGCATGATGAAAGGTCTCATGGTTCCCTTAAAATCACAGAAGCGGGTAAGTGGTGGTGAGTCAGCAGAGCTTGCTGCACCAGCTAAGATGGTGCTTCCTTGAATACCTAGTACCCAGGGCTGCTCGGAAGCCTGTCACTTGTGTCTACTAAGGCTACTTTCACCATTTCTCAGCATGAGCATGCCAACCTTTATACATTCCTTTTTCCCAAATCTGACTAGTTCCCTTTTTCCCACCCTCATCTTTCTAGTTCTGTCTATAGAGGTTTCTGTAGTCCTATTTATCATTTCCTTCTATGTACAAGTGCCCTTGAACCAAAGTGAACATCTCTGCCTGTATTCTTGTGCCCTTGTGAGGAGTATTCCCCTGCTTAGAATTCCCTTTGCTCATGGTCCATGTAGTGAACTCAGCTCAGATCTTGCCTTTCCTATAAAGTGTGCCCCACAGACCCCTCAAAGGAGTGCAGATCCATGGCTCTGACATTCCATTTCCCCATCATGGGAAGTTGATTTCTTCACTGGACTATTAGCTCCTCAAATGAGAAGTATATCTTGTTTGCTGGATTAATTTTTTTGAAACTTTTCATGCATATTTTAGTAGTTTCTATTAAAAGTATAATAAATCTTTACTGTGAAAAGTTTAGAAAACAAAAATGCATGTAAAGAATATACAAACAACTATCTATACCCTACGTCAGATAAGTCATTTTCTTCAATTTTATAAAGTCTCTGCTTGCCAGTTTCCTTTAACAAATGTATAGAAATAACATTTGATTTTTATATTAGGGAAATATATGTAATTATATATTCTCTTATCTTATCTGAGTATGATATCATAATCAGTCCTTCATAGCATTAAAAAACCTTCAAATATATATTTCTTTCCATATTTTATTTAACCATTTCAGATTTTTCAAATGTTTGCATATCTATAAAATAATGGGATATATATAT
>NW_005371173.1:3659026-3670695 GCF_000412655.1 Myotis brandtii
TAAATTTTTCTTAATAGCAGCCATATTTCCTGTCCCCCTGAATAACACTATAACACTGTTGTCCTTATGTGAACTGTGGTTTCTTCTATTTTTAAAATAAGTTGACTCAAGTGCACCTGTTCTCTTGGCCTTTGTAACTATAAAAGAAATATCTTTCGTCAACACTTTCCATTGCCAGTAATGTAGGAAATGCAAATGTGTACCACATGGCATCTGTTTTGCAATTAATTGGTAATAAAAAGAAACAACAGCTTTATTATTATTTCTCCAATAGCTATTTCCCAAGATAAGACATGCTTCTTTACTCACCATTGTGAGAATAATTCTCCATTGAGCACCCTGCCACTACAAGAACTAAAGTCAACATTTACATTTCCTGTCTCCCTCCATTGAAGGAGAACTGATACCATTACATCACACATATTAATCATTACTATAGGCTATGAATCAGTCCACACAGTGAAATATTATGGAATAGCATCTAGAATTATTGTGACATAGCATGAATCCTTATAGGGATATATATCTCTAGCCATTATTTTTATAGAAGGAACTAAATATATAATAACTATTAAGTCAGCTTCCTTGTTGGGTGGACTTGTGTTAATAAACACTAAGGTTAATTCAGATTTAACTTTGTGATCAATTTAGTTGCTTTCAATTGGTGAAAATTGAGAAATGTCAAATCAAAAGTTTTACTTTATGGGTTGGTCCATCATGATGGTCTTACACCAGATGATCCTCCTGCTCTGAAAATATATTCTGTGGGATGAATGAATGAAAGTGAGGAAAAACCAGCTCTTTTGACCCCTTAGCACTTTGTAAGCACAAAGTGTTTATGTTCACCAAAAATGTTTGCTTTTTACTGAGCAAAGGCTATATTTTTGCAATAAATTAAGTATCATAACTTTATTCCCTTTGTGTAAAAATAACTGTAAGTTTATTTAAAATGCATGTTTTTGCCTAAGTATTATGTCTAATATTACAATGAAGACAATTAAAAACACACAAACAGCCCGCTACTTTGTTGTTTCTCATATTTTCATTTGTTTTGGTTGATGACAGTCTTTCTTCTTAATACAGTCCTTTTTGTCATTTCATTATATCCAACTTTGGGTTGACTCAACAAGAGAAATTTAAAGAGATTTCTACTAGTTATAAATGGGAATAGGATGTCAAAACCACTAATAGAAGAACATGTTTTAAATGTTTTATTCCAATCTGTCACACCTCTACTTTTCTGCAGGTTTCTATTTTGTATTAAAAAAAAATTATACTATGGTCTAAAACTTGACATTCAGGTTATGAGGCTATAAGAATTTTTTAGACAACAGTCTAAATAGTCTGTTAGCTAAATTAGTTTTATTCTTTAGTCAAATGCCATTGGTATATTCAGAATGATTTATTTCCCTTCAGCACTATGGAAGTTGAAGATTATATGCTCTGGCAGCCACATTCTGTGATAAATCTGAGTAAATTTACATAACATTTCATAACTTCCTAATGGAGGAAGGGAGTTTACAAAGGAATTAAAGGTCCTTAAAAAAAAAGGTGCCACACAGTGCAAATGATCACATAAATTAGGTTTTTGGAATAATCACATTTGGGGAAGATTTAATTGAACTTTGGGGAAGAGAGTTCAGAGGAATGGAGGGACTGTGAAATTTAGCACTTCATTATACTCAGCTGAGAATTAAAATGTAAAAATCTGAAGAAACTAAGACATAATCATTGTCTTTATATTTTCTGTTGTTTATGGCACTCAGAGAGCATGTAGATATACAATTTAGTAGTAAAGAGTGAATGGACCTGTATATATGTACATAACTGAAGATTTAGTGTTTCCAGCACCTATGTCAAAAAGTCAAAGTTGAAATTCACGGTGACTCATGACAGAGCAGGACATTGGGACATGGCTCATCTAGTAGTTCTTGGATCCTTCCTTGCAGATCTGCACTTGACCCTTGGCCTCAACCACATTCCTAAGCTTGACCTCAACACTGAAACTCACTCCTTACATTCACTCCTGACCCCTATGTTTTCTTCACTGTCCTTTATCTTTACATTTTCCTTCATTCTTACCCACCTTGAAATGTACTTCTTCCCTGTGCTTCATCCTAGAGTTAGGATAGGTGTCTGGCTCAGACACAGGGTAAATGGTACATTTCACTTCATTAAAAAAAAAATAATAACAGCATGAAAGGGCAATGGTTGCTTTTTTTAAGCTCTATATGGACCAGATACAAGTCCATATGCCCCTCCTTTTAAAAGATCTGGTGACAAAATGCCATCCATTCTTTTTAGACATATTATCTGGGTCAATGGGTTGGCCTTGGGAGCTGAGTAATAAATGTACCATGGATTCTGATTGGTTGCAGCCAAATGGATCAGATCAACCTCCAGGGAGTCCCTGGGGCTTTATGTAATTGCCACTGCTAGTTTGACTCTAAAGACACTTACTCTAACTTCATCACGTGCTATCTGCTCAAATGTGGCCTATTTAGAATTTGTTCATATGACTTATACAAACCAAGTATTATTCTAATGCTGAGTGGACAACCTTTTCATGAATACAACATATCTTTTACTTAATAATTTGTTGTTGATACTGTAGGATTACAAATTGCATGAGCTGAAAAAAATAAAAGTGATCATTTGACTTATTATTTTTTTCATTTTTTGAGTCAGTATGCCTGAGGTTGAATGACATACTAGTACATAAGACATGCACAAAAGAAGTTTGACATTACTTAATGCTTCTCATCACCATTTCCCCTCATCATGTGCTAGGCAGATGCCTAAGGGCTGGTGGATTTGTTAAAGTCAAGATATTTGAGAAGTTGCTGGCCTACAGAATTAGGACAAAGTTTCAAAGAGCTAATTTCTCTGGGTCCGTAATCTCTCCTTTATCTTTTGTGAAAATCTGGTCATTTTAGTCATTTCTTAGGTCATCTTCTTTATTATGGACTTTCCAGTAATGTCCTGCATTACATTATGAGTTGTTAAGAAAAAACTCTACCTGATAAAGCTCTAAATGATATGTCTGAATTAGATGATAAACAGCAGAATGGAGAGTAGAGGAGAGTAGAAGAGGAGCAGGTGGGAAGTGTGTCTGCAGAGCATGACAGAGAAACACATCTGCACCAGCGGTGGCACCTTCCCCAAGGACGGCTGAGTCCTCCACCATTTTTCTTTCCCATCTCTCTACCCTGGAAATTTTTAGCATGAGCTACTTGCAAAAGAACCTCTATCCTTCACCATGTTGTTTAATTCTCCAGCCCAGCTGTGGAGTATTAGAAGTGTCCTTCAAATGCAACTCAGTTACCACACACAGCATCTCACCAAATGTAAAAAGGGTTCAAGGTGGCTCTGGAGAGACACTATATGGTCTGCATGACTGCAACCCAAAGTGCTCCCCAAACCTACATGCTCTTAAGTGGCAGGCCTTTTAAAACACAATTTCCCCTAAAATATTCTACCAAAATGTCACAATATTTCATATTCACAAACATATATTCACTAAAGGCCTGGTGCACACAATTTTGTGCACTGGGGTGGGGGGTGTCCCTCAGCCTGGCCTGTGCCCTCTTGCAGTCCAGAACTCCTTGGGAGCAGGCCTAAGCTGGCCGGTGGGCATCCCTCTCACAGTCTGGGACCCCTCACTTCTTACTGCCTGCCTGCAGAGGAGGCAGGAGAGGCTCCTGCCACTGTCACTGTGCTCACCAGCCATGAGCCCGGCTTCCGGCTGAGTGGCGCTCCCACAGGGGGAGTGCACTGACCACCAGGGGGCAGCTCCTGTGTTGAGCATCTGCCCCTTGGCAGTCAGTGCGCGTCATAGTGACCAGATGTTCTACTGTTCAGTCGATTTGCATATTAGGATTTTATTATATAGGCTATTTAAGTAAGTGAATGAGGACTTTTTCCTTAATCTAAATGGTGTCTTTTGGTAGACAAAAAAAATATATTTTTTAAACTGCATTTCACAAACATTATTAGTGAACTAAAATGAGCATGAAAGATAGAATACGCTTTTTCTTAGGAAAAGAAGCAGTATGATCTCTTGGCAATAACTTATCTCATCCCAATCCTATATAATAAAGAGGTAATATGCAAGTTAACCCTCACACCCTCACAAGATGGCTGCTTATGACCAGGCCAGCAGGGGGGTTAGTGAGGGATGACCAAATGACTGAACAAGCAGGCTGCGTGGGGTGATGAGGCCAGCAGGGGGCCAGTTAGGGTGACCAGGCCAACAGAGAGGACAGTTAGAGGCGACCAGGCCAGCAGAAGGGGGCAGTTGGGGGTGACCAGGCCATCGGGGGGGCAGGTGGGGCAACCAGACCAGCAGGGGGGACAGTATGGGATGACCAGGCCTGTGGGCGAGGGGGAGTTAGGAGCAACTAGGCCGGCAGGGAGGGGGCAGTTGGGGGCGACCTGGCCGGCAGTGGGGGGCAGTTAGGGGCGACCAGGCAGTCAGGCAGGTGAGCGATTAGGAGCCAGCGGTCCAAACATTGTGAGAGGGATGTCTGACTAAACTGGCAGTCGGACATCTCCTGAGGGGTCCCGGATTGAAGAGGGTGCAGGCTGGGCTGAAGGGACCCCCCCCCATGCACGAAAATTGTGCACCAGGCTTCTAGTATTCTATATAATAAAAGGCCAGGACCATAAGCATAATGACTGGAACAAACGCTTGACCAGTCACCATGAGGTGCATTGACCACCTCTTGGTCCCTTCTCCCTGCCCCACAGGTTCTGATTGTAGCATGGTGAACTGGGAGCCACAGTGAATGGGGGGTGGCAGTGGGGCGGGACTGGGGAACTGTTGGGCGGAGGCAGGCATGAGCAACGGTGAGCATCCAGCGGCAAGCATTGCGGGGCAGTGGTGGCAAGTGTTGTGGAGTGTCACGGGGAGGAGAGCATCGAGGAGGGTCACAGGGCGGTGGAGGCGAGCATCAGAGAGCTTCTTGGGGCGGCTGTGGTGAGCGTTGTGGAGCGTCGTGGAGAGTCGCGGGGCAGGGAGCTTCACGGAGTGTCACGGGGCAGTGGAGGTGAGTGTCACTGGGTGTCATGGGGCATTGCGGGTTGTCGAACATGGCCCTGATTGCAGGCTAGGCCTAGGGACACTACTCGCGCATGATTTCGTGCACTGGGCCTCTAGTGTGTGTGTGTGTATATATATAAAAGGCTAATATGCTAAGTGTTCAACCATCCTACTCGCTATGACGCACACTGACCACCAGGATATCTTTTTAAAATATAATGAAATTTAGGTTCTAAATAATCTACCCAGAAAGCCTTTTAAAACATTAAGGATTCACACAAGAAAATATTGATATATTTAATAATAAAGACATAAATCATTATTGGATAGATGTATTCCATCAATAAAATTTAAAATGCAGTATAAAAACTAAAATAATAGTTGCAACATACATGATAAAAAAGTGTTAATGATCTTACTATAGAAAAGGTTCTTATCTAATCTAATAAAAGAGAAACATGCAAATTGACCATACCTCAGCTACACCCACAAGCCATGCCCACAAGCCACACCCACCAGCCAATCAGGAGCAAATATGCAAATTAACCCAACTAAGATGGAGGCGGCCACGGAGCTGGAGTGAGCAGGAGGATTGGGTTGCCCCCAGCGATGGAGGAAACCAAGCTTCGTGCCTGCCCTGCTGGCCCTGAGCTCCGCTCAAGGCTACAAAGTTTCAATTATAGAAGATAAATAAACCCCAGATACCTGCTTCTAGCCCATGGCCGCGGCCAGCCTGAAAACGGACATAAGCCCCTCACCCAGGCTGGCCAGGCACCCCAGTGGGACCCCCATCCTGATCCGGGACACCCTTCAGGGCAAACCAGCCCGCCCCCACCCGTGCACCAGACCTCAATCCTATATAATAAAAGGGTAATAGGCAAATTGACCCTAACAGCAGAACAACTGGGAATGACTGGTCACTATGACACACACTGACCACCAGGGAGCAGATGCTCAATGCAGGAGCTCTCCCCTGGTGGTCAGGGCGCTCCCACGGGGGAGCTCTGCTCAGCTACAAGCTAGGCTGATGGCTGCCACCACAACGGTGGTGAAGGGAGCCTCTCCCGCCTCCATATGCAAATTGACCCTAACAGCAGAACCACTGGGAATGACTGGTCACTATGACACACACTGACCACCAGGGAGCAGATGCTCAATGCAGGAGCTCTCCCCTGGTGGTCAGGGCGCTCCCACGGGGGAGCTCTGCTCAGCTACAAGCTAGGCTGATGGCTGCCACCACAACGGTGGTGAAGGGAGCCTCTCCCGCCTCCTCAGCAGTACTAAGGATGTCCGACTGCAGCTTAGGCCTGCTCCCCGCTGGCAAGTGGACATCCCCTGAGGGCTCCTGGGCTGCCAGAGGGATGTCTGACTGCCAGCTTAGACCCGATCCCCCGGGGAGCAAGCCTCAGCCAGCAGGTGGAGATCCCCCGAGGGGTCCCAGACTGCGAGAGGGCACAGGCCGGGCTGAAGGATACCCCCGAATGCACAAATTTTTGTGCACTGAGCCTCTAGTATATCATAAGAAATATTGATATGGATAATTAAAAATAAATACAAATGGCAAAAATGTGAATGCTTAATTTCACTAGAAATCAGAGGACTGAAAATTGAAAAAACATATAAGTTTTTCAAACCCTAAGTGAAACTAAATATTTTTAAGATATTGTTAAGAATGAAGGGTAAAGAAATCGAAAAATGCTTCTGGGAAGTAAATTACTTTACAAACTTTTGAAAGGTGACTTGGCAATTTAAAAAATCACATCAGCTAGTAATTCTGCTTTTGGAAATGTATCTCATGGGAATCTGGGTCAAGTTCACAACCTTTCTGTAAAACAATGCTCTAAGCAAATTTGTGTAATATTAAAAACTACAGAAACTTACTGACTGGTCAGCAGAGAGGATTAGAGACAATGCAAAGTATGATGGGGTATATTAAAGATCATGCCCTCATAAATATTAATATATTACTAACTATGTTAAAAAGTATTTTACATATATAACTTATTCAAAAATATTTATTTGTTAGAATTTGAACTATACATTACTTAAAACAACTCCTTTTAGACTCTGTGTAATATTCAATGGTCCTGACTAACATGGTATGAGTGACGAATGGTGTGAAAGCAATACACATTCATAAAAACCAGACTTTGAATTTTGAACTTTTTCCAAGCTAGTGATATGCATGATGATGGGCAGCAGCAGTGAGCGGTGGCTCCCAGACAGCCATGTGATCACAAGGGTAAACAACCGAAACTCTACAGTGTACTACTGGGTTGCCAGCATTTTTGGATATTGGGTTTTGCATCTCATCATGTCTACAACATGCCCATCTATGTCTCCTGCTTCTGGTGAAGAGAAGAGGAAGGCAATTAATCTTGAGATGAAACTCAAGGTAATTGCCCAGCTGGAGATTAGTGTAAATGTTCTGAGCACATTTCGGGTAGGCCAGGCTAAGCCATGCTGTTTGGTGGGTTAGGTGTATTAAATGCATTTCTAACTTGCACTTACAATATTTTCAACTTATGATATGTTTATTGGGATATAACTATACGTCGAGGAGCATCTCTCTCTGTCATTATACATAACTCTTACTGTCTATGATGGTTAATTATGGATACAGTAATGCATAAAAGTATTCTTTGCTTTCACAGTTAAACAAAAATTATATTGAATAAATATATCCCGCATCACTCTAACTCACTTAACCTGAATACTCTCACCCGCTTCAGTCCCCTGCTACCAATAGGAGGCTATGATGGTATTGGGGAAAAGAAACAGAATAAAGCTAATGTTTAGTTTAATTTGGTTTCAGAGACAGTGGCATCTTTTTAATGATACTCTCCTTGGCATCTAAGAAACCAGGAGCCTATACCCTCTTCTGGTACCTTCTCTACTTTTGCTGGCACCTTCTCTATCATGACACCCCCACAAATGCTTCAAATAACTATGTCCAAACAAACAAACAAAAACCAGTTTCTTCACAATGCTCAATTTTCATCTAAAATGAACATCAGCCTTTTTATCTATCTATAATATAATTCTTACAACATGGCTTTAAATAAATATTTTAATCAGAAGAAAAACAACTTCAGTTCATCCTGCAAGACCAGGTGCTTCATTGTTAGTGCTCACTCCCTCAAAATAAATATGGGAAGGAGGAGAAGGAAGGAGAGAAGGCAAAGGAGAAAAAGGAAAAATGTGGAGTTATCCTCCATTCCAAGTAACTGAGGCTTTTGCAGAAAATGAATTTATTCTATATAATTTAAATTTGTAATTAAGATTTTTAGACCAGATTAATTAGATAAATGACCCTGATGATTTTTTCTGTAGCTCAACTCTGTTAGACATTATAATAAAAAATGCATTCCAAAACAAAACAAAACAAAACAAAAAACAGGAAAGAAGAAGCAAATACTCATTATTACTTGTGTATAAGTCAAGGGTAACATTCACATTGTCCCTGGAGAGCAGTGAGCCTCTTAAAGTCAGTTGAGAGAAAGATCCTGGACAAAACAAGGAAGAATGATTTGCTGGAAACATCTGAAAATGTAAGCCAGAAAGAGATTTCTTGTGTTAAAAAATCATCATCACAACTGAACAGATTTCTACCACATCTAAGTTTTCAGTATAGTCTACATTTTCTTTCTTTTCTCTTTAAAACAACACAGAAGCATATCTCTATTTTATAATGGGAAGCAATGGAAAAGTCAATGCATTCTACATTTAACTGCTTAACCACACCTACTGTGCTATGTATGAGAAAGAGCTGGAAAATAAGTATTATTAAGAAGGTATGCATAAAAGTAAAAATACATTTAAGCCTAAAAGCTGTAGTTTATACATAAGGTGAACTTTAACAGTTAGTTACACTAGTATAAAATAATTGAGTGAGCATTCATCTTAGTTTACTTTTAAGTTTCCAGAAGAAAAATAACCTTAAAATAGTCCTAAACATTTGGAGTACTTCTGAATTAGAATTCTTTGAAGCATGAAGATAAATTGATTCCAGGATGATTCCACAAAGGCACCCAACGAGTTATAAAGCTGCTGAGTGCATACAACTGTTGAATGTTTAGTCTATGAGCACAACACATTTTCTAGGCCCAGGATGATGGAGTTTTTATTGCAAATGGGCAAGATGGTTTAAGTTAGGGTACGGCTGTCATTTTGATATACTTGTGAGGCCTAATGTCTCTAATCTTTGAAAAATCCTTAAAATGCAAATGTCAAACATACCTAATTGGTTCTGAAGTTTTAGTTCATTGTAAAGGGTTTAAAATGAGTAAATATTTCTTACCCAGTGTCCTGTATTAACCATGTGAGTCAGTTGTGTATAAGCATATCCTAAACTACTTAGTATAATATAGTTCTATTAAACAACTTGAAAATTTAGAAAGCATAATGTATTGTCTTATATAGCAATTAATTGATATGGACTTTCAGGCATTTTTTTAAATTTAGGAATTTGGTTTTGGATAAAGGAAAGAGAACTGTACAATAAACTACTAATGGTTACCCAGAATCAGTACTTCAAAGTTTAGTCATAATGCTATTGAGGAGTCCCACTTTATCGAGATAGTGATTGATGCTATAATCTGTATCCAGAAATTTAAAACGAACTTGGCACTCTACCACTTAGAATCTTGGTCATGGGGAAGTTCCAAAGGAGCTGTCATGTTTAATTGCATTCTGGGACCACATGTGTGTTCCCGCTTATTTACAAATCTCTCCTCTCCACCTCCCCTGATTTTTATCAATTTTCCATTTATCCTTTTAATTGTCTCGGGGCTCAGTGCCCTCTTTCCTGCAAAGAAAACAGAACAGCTAGTGTACTTCCCACAATTCTTTATGAGGTTTCATTTCTGAATGGTTGCTTGGTAGCTCATTAAGCTGTTCTCATGGAAAGGTATGAGATGTTTAAGAGGTGTCACTGAAAGGCAAAGTGAATAGGCATGGGTCTCATGCACACATGCATCTATGATTGTCAGCTACGTTGGATAAAATGGGGGAGAAGTCTTCCATTTTCCATGTCGGCTCCATCCTTTCCTTTTTAGAAGAACAAGTTTTACAAGTCTGCTTTGATGGTTCAATAAAAGAACAGGGGATCAAAGCCAGATAGTTCTGTATGGGATCCAGATTTCAGCATTGTTGCACTTAGTCCCTATGGCATCAGGTGAGTTGCTTGAATTCTCTATGCTACAGTTTCCATAACTATAACATGTTGATGAAAGTTCCTAATTTATAAAGTTATTTGGAATATTGAACAATATCATTTTAATTGCATATTTCATAGTTAAAATTCAATGGTAGTGATTACTATTGTTATTATTATTATACTCAATGGTTTAGAAAACAGTCTGGCTACCTGTTTGCACACATGCCCATTGTTTATGTAACCCTGAGTACAAGAAAGCCTCAATTACCTTTCAAAAATGACCCAATTTCATTGGCTCAAGTCCAGGTCATGAGAATATACCTCTTCAATAGTCTGATCTGTCTGATGTTACTTCTTCTTGTGCAAAAATGCTAGTTGCCATGTTATCAAAATCCGTTTAATGGGAACAAAAAAACCACAACCACAAAGAAAAAGCACA
Source organism: Myotis brandtii (assembly GCF_000412655.1). Classification (NCBI taxonomy): domain Eukaryota; kingdom Metazoa; phylum Chordata; class Mammalia; order Chiroptera; family Vespertilionidae; genus Myotis; species Myotis brandtii. Next base: position 3,669,665 of record NW_005371173.1, read on the forward strand.
GGACTGAAACGCCCTTAAGTTTATTGATTTTTAAATTGTTTTTCTAAATATACACATGTACTCAGAGAACCCAACATACACTGTTTGCTGGTGTCCTTTTAGCTTCATGCTTCCCACCTGCACTTGGTTCTTTCTGCTGCTGCTTTTTATATGGACACTATATCTACTCTAAAAAGAAAGATTAGTTTGTAAGGTATACATTCAAAATTAATGCCTATATGGATTTCTTCAGATAAAGTCTTAAGAGAAAAATGTGTACAGAAAAAGAAGAAAAACTGAACATCAGACTTGAGTACTTGGTGTCCATAACAAATATTCTAGAATTTTTCCACATTCATCAATCTCTAAAACCCCTCTCTCAACATCACCCATACCTATCAACCTACTATGGACTGTAACCCCACTATGACCATTCTCCAAAGTAACTTAAAATTTCTGGATAAAGGATCTATGTCTACAGATTCTTGATCCTGGAAGTTGCTGCTTGCTGCCTAATACCCTCAAAAATTATCTTCTTCACAGAAATTCATCAACCAAAACTCAACAATAAATCACATATTTGGAAATTCTTTAGATTTTGGATTCTGAAGCCACCATTCCACAGTTCCCAAATCTCTGCTCTCATTCTTGGTAGAAAATTATTCTTGGTTCTTTCTTTAGGCCTCAAATTCTATTTATTGGTCAAGACTTCAGGTTATAGGGGATGAGAGATAGAGGAGTTGTAGTGATTCTTAATTGTATCATTTTGGAAAGAAACTAATAGACTTTGGTCAAAACTTGTTACATGGCTCCAACCTAACTACTAAAAATGGGAAACTATGGAGGATCACATGAATATTTAGTGAGCATTAACTCTTTGCCAGAGTATTTATGCATACACTTAAATATGTATACACACTTATGTGGGTGTTCATTTATGTATATGCATAACATTTCATAAAACTACTCTGAAAGTTTTACTATTATTAAAGAGTAACCATGGGGAAAGTAAATGGAAGTGGGATTGGAATTGGGTGGTTGGTGGATTGGAA
>NW_005371173.1:3670744-3679345 GCF_000412655.1 Myotis brandtii
GTATTATTTTACTTTTCCTTTTTTAAAGAGTAGTACTAATTTACTTTTTCTAATTATTCATTTTATATTTATTCTGAAATAAAACTCAGCTCTGTCCCACCACTCCATAGAAATAACATTCAAAAATCTTGTCAGTGACCTACTAATTGTTAAATTCAGCAACCCCACTTGACTTTTCATTGTATTTTACCTCCTGTAGCATTTGATACTATTAAACATATGGCCCTTCTTTGAGGCTCTTGCTTTATATGACATTACACTCTTTTGCTTCACTTCCTACTTCTCTGATTATTCTTCATTCTCTTTAATTATTTCTTTTTCCTTGTTGTTTTTATTTTTTTAATTGAAAGCATCCACACAAATTCCCTTAAGCCGTACTCTTTTCCAGAGTAATTTTAACAATACTCAGAAATTCAGTGTTTACACTTTTAAGCAGAAGACTCAGAAATCTGCATTCTAGGTGCTCTAATAATTTTCTGTACTGAAATTTTAATTATATGTCAGAGAGCTTCATATCAATGTACAATGGGTAACTCAAAAATACTCATCACATAATACCCTCCTCACAACTTTCTCACCTCTGTAAATTTCATAGCTTACATGATCTTCAGTCAAATGAGGTTAAAATGTAATTTCCCAAAGTTCTCAGCTATATCCTTGGGAAGTTATTAAAACTCTCAAGGCTTAAATGCCTTATCTAACAGGGAAATATTAGTAATAATAATATCCTCTAAAGTTTGTTGTGAGAAAATGTATACATCATCCTCCTATCTAATAATAGACAAACATGGTAATTGACCATACCTTTGCTATGCCTCCCATTGGCTAATCAGCATGATATGCAAATTAACCGCCAACAAAGATGGCAGCTAATTTGCATACTGCAGGCACGGCGGGACACCGGCGGGAGCCATCCAGGCTCCCGTGTGCAACCCCAGGAGCCGCCGGAAAGCCAGGCCACAGGCAAGGCGACCCCCCCGGGACCCAGGAGGCGCCTTGCCTGCGGCCCGTGATCATGATCGTGATCAGAAAGCCAGGTTCAGGCAAGGCGGCACCCCGGAACCCAGGAGCCGCCTTGCCTGTGGCCCGTGATTGTGATCGTGATCGGAAAGCTGGGTCGCAGGCAAGGCGGCCCCCTGGAACCCAGGAGCCCATCGGTGAGATCTGCAGGTGAAACAGCGATCAAGCTATGAGGGGGAGGGGGAGGGCGCGGAAGGAGCTACAGGAACAGCTCTGGCCAGAGACTGAAGACTCCTGCTGTAGCAAGGAGCAAAGACTGAAGGCTCTAGCTGCAGCGAAGATTGTGTCCAGAGCGAAGATGGAAGGCGGTGACCAGAGTGAAGGTCTGGGTCCTGGGTGCCAGAGGAAAACTGGTGCTGGCAGCCAGGGGAAAGAAGGCCTATTGCACGAATCTTCGTGCAACGGGCCTCTAGTATATACATAAAACTCAACAAGGTGACAAAAGGATTTTTATTATAATATAACTAAATGCTGAGACTAGAAATCTTATACAAGAATTTATATCTTTTTCTTCTCATAATTACTCTCCCCACAACACTCAGTTGAAAGGTTATGAGGGTCTATCAAGCTGTCGTCTTATATCACTTTCTTCCTTCAAGGACCTCCTTTGTTCTAAATTGGATGAAGATCATACCCCTTATTGGTCTCCTTGCTTCATGTGTCAATAGCATTTGTTGACTCCCATTGCTATCAGAATAATTTCCAAATCCAGTCACACTTTAGTCAAGGACTTCTACAATCAACCTCTTCATCCAGCCTGATTCCTCACCATCAACTCTATCCTCTAATCATTTTAAACAACATGCTTCTTCTTTCAAATCTTTTATGCCTTTCTCATATCTGTCCCTTTGTCTGAACACCTCTTCCTTACTCCTTTTTGTATTGAAACCATTTTTGAAAGTTCATCTTAAAAGCTTCCCCTACCTAGGGTGTTTCCAAATCTTAGCTATGGTAAATTGTGCTGCTATGAACATAGGGATCCATATATCCTTTCTGATTGGTGTTTCTGGTTTCTTGGGATATATTCCTAGAAGTGGGATCACTGGGTCAAATAGGAGTTCCATTTTTAATTTTTTGAGGAAACTCCATACTGTCTTCCATAGTGGCTGCACCTAAGTGCCCATCAGCAGATGAATGGATTAGAAAACTGTGGCACATCTACACAATGAAATACTATGCTGCTGTAAAAAAGAAGGAATTCTTACCATTTGCAACAGCATGGATGGAACTGGAGAGCATTATGCTAAGTGAAATAAGCCAGTCAATGAAAGAAAAATACCACATGATCTCACTCATTTATGGATAATAAAGACCATTATAAACTGATGAACAAAAATAGATACAGAGGCAGAGCAGCATTGAACAGACTGTCAAACTACAGCGGGAAGCCCAGGGAGGGTTGGCGGGGGGGTAAAGAGATCAACCGAAGGACTTGTATGCATGCATATAAGCATAACCAATGGAGACAAGACACTGCGGGGTAGGAGAGGCCAGGGGAATGTCAAGGGGGGAAAAACAGGAGACATATGTAATACTCTTTGTAATACTTTAAGCAATAAAACAAAATTTTTAAAAAAAGCTTCCCCCACCAATAAATGTGTTCTGGTGACCACTCAATCCATAAAGAATCGACTATCTCCTCATTTTCACTTCCAAGTCACTGAGTTTTACATCCCTGTTATCCTTACATCATGTCTTCTTATATCCATTCACTTTTTATTTATTCAACCAATCCATTCAGAGTGGACTACTCTGTTGGGCACTGTGAAGTACTCTCATGACACAAAGATGATCATCCTGTGCACAACTACCTTTCTTACCCTATTTAAGTTCCTTGAAGGCACTTCTGATTTATTTACCTGTCCCTTTTCCTACAGTCCAGCTGATTCTTGGCATAGAATATCTGATTATCAAATGCTCATTGATCAAAGCAGAACAGCATTTAAAACTCTTTCTACTAGAAATAAAATGCTGACTCAAAGATACTTTCTTCAGAAGGCTAGCTCACCCTTTTGCCATCTAATTCTCTTTTGAACATCAAAAGAGCAAACTAAGTTTCTTTTTCTCAGGGAGTCCTAACCCTCCCAGTTTGATTTTATTTCTGCCATATTATGAGAACATAGTGATTGGAAGGATGCCCATAGTCAAGTGTCTTCATGGAATTATATCTGGAACAGGTATTGCTCTGGACATACATGCTTACTGAGCCTCTGTGGAAATACTTAAAAACCACTTGGGACCTCCAGGAAAGATAACAGTCCCATATGCCCAGTTCTAGATGAAGTTAGCCCTGAGTTTTGAAACCTGAATGGCTACAGTCTTGCCTCACATTCCACTAAATCTTTTTAAGGAGTGTGAGAAAAGGAAATGAGGGAGTGGAAGGGAGTGATGTTAGTAAATTCAGAGAGTGAGTGTGCAGAGAAGGCAGGGGCCAAGTGGAGAGCTTAGGATCCTTGTTCTAACTCAGCAGAGCCCGAAGAGGAAGGAGGTTTAGTGGCAATTTATGTTTCACAGCCTGTAAATCATGTCTGCACTCCACTAGGTCAAGGCGTTTTTCAAGATTTCTTTCAGTATCGTATTGCACCTCACACTCACCTTGTTCATGCAGAATGTTAAAAGGGTGTTATTTTCTTTCTGCTTGTACACATTTGCATATGTAAAAAGTCTCCAAAATTATTTTAAAGCATCCTACATAGAAATTTAAAAATTATTTTGTATTCAAACCCTTGTTCTGTTTCTGAACCTTTCAAATATGTAATTCCTTATGCTACAATAATTCATAACCTTGTAACTTTGTAAGAAAAATGAGCAAAGCTTTTTAAAAAATAATGATAACCTTTCTTTTCCAAAGGCAAGTGCTGATATATTTGAAGAGGCAGATAAAATTATTTAAATAACTGGATTTTTTCAGTCTATGATTCTACTAATTGGCTATGTGAATTTTATAGTCAATATTCTCATATATATGATATAAATAAAAAGGGGTTCTTTTTAATTAACAGCAGAGAAATAACTATGCATCTATAATCTCCAGAGGAAGGCAACAATTATATAACTGCAATAACAAATGCACACATGTAAAAATATTTCTGGGGGAAAAAGTTTTAACCTTGAAACATGATTATCAGAGTTTCCAAATCTGGAAATGGATACTAGTTTTTACTTTTATAGAAACAAAAATCTTAAAAAATAAGATTTAATAACACAAAAAAATAGGATTAATTTTGGACAAATGCATATAGTTATTTTAGAATTCACCATTTGCATAGTTACTTCAAATTTATTAAAATTAACAGATAAGAATTATTTTTAAACAACTTTAATGATTTTGTAAAAATATCTTGTCTAAATAAGCTAAAACAAATGGACCAGCTTAGAAAGTAGGGAGAAAAGAAAGAAGGGAAGGATACAGGGAAGGGGAGGGGAGAGAGAGAGAGAGAGAGAGAGAGAGAGAGAGAGAGAGAACGCCATTAAGGAATGAAGGAGTAATGAGAGGACTCATAAGAATGTTGCAATAGTTCCTGGGGCAATATATTACTGAATATAGATTTATAGTTTGACCTGTAAATTACAGAGTATTTGAACTAAGTAATATTAAGTCCAGCAAATGGCACTTGATCTCCAAATGGTTAGGTGTCTGATATCAAAACTAATTATTTAAAACATTTGTATAAAATGACAGTGGTTAACATTTACCAAGAACTTATCCTACGCCAAGTCTTGTTTTAAGTTGCTTAGGAGCATTAACTTCTTTGAATAAATCACTTAAGTACTCTATGAGTTGAACATTATTCTTATTCCCATTTCAGAGATAAGAAAAATCAAGGCTTTGGGAAATTAGTTAACTTGCACTGATTATCATAGTTAGGAAATTGTAGTCACTGCTGTTTAAACCAGGTGTTCTGATTCCCAAACTCAAACCCTTCACCATTGCCTTTGGTACACGCGAAAAAGCACATTCTATTCAGAAACAGTCGTTATTAACTTTATTTTAGTTTTGGAAGACCAAGGTGGCATTCCTCTCCAGCAGCAATTCAAGAAGAGCCTGGAATAGACACATGTTCATAAACAAACACCGTCTTATTTTCTCAAAACTTCCTCTAAAATCCTTTAAATCACCATGTCAGTAAAGTCCATGTTAGCCTTTTACAGCAAAGAGTTGTTAAGGTGTAATTGTGGACAAAAGCTTTGTGCTCAGGAAGATGAAGTATTCCTGCTGTTACCTGTCTCTCTGCCACCCCTAACAGCTATGCTCTGAAGTTCAGCTGTATCCCTACCAAAGTATTCATTCCAGTTTCAAACATATAAGCATTAATTCCAGGAAAGTAAAATATTGGTGACCTCGAAGAACGGTGTTTTAGAAGCTTCCTTGGTGCTCCCCTCTGGTCTAAGTGAAATTACTTTGGTGTGCAAAGTGACACACAGATCCAAATGCTCTTTTAATATTTTTGCTGTGAAAAAAGGCCTCTTAGCAAGGCTTTCTTTATGTTCACTCCTAATGCTGGAAACGTTTTGCAGATTTTATGGAATTCCCCACTGAGAAAAATAAAATGCTGCCTTTGGATGGCCCACATTTTAATGATTGAATAGGTACTCAGCACATTGTAGTTGCTCAATAAAGGCTTGTTGAAAGGAATTAAGCTTTATCGATGGCTGGATTCCAAGAAAAACATCTGTTAGGATGATTCAAGTTCAAAGGCAGGTGCTCCCTGTGTGGCATATTTAGGCCAGGTGTTGAGTAAAGGGACTTTAAACCGAAACGTTAAAAAGAAGAAAGGGAAGCATTCAAAGGTGACTCAATGAGAGTGATGTCTTACTTTTTAAAATCATAATTGCCAGTTTTCTATCACCCTGTGAGGTGGGCAGAAAATACTGCCTCCATTCTGCAGGTGAGACCATTGAGACTTGGGCAGGAAGAGTGCCATCTGGAAGATTAGCCGTTTAGCACATGACACAACCTAGACAAGTGTGGAGGAGATTGACTCCAGGCGGCTACACCGCCTGCCACTCAGAAGAAAACTTCACTGAAACCAGAAAGCATAGTTTCTGTGCCAGATCTGTTTACTCTACCCCCATGGAGCTTTTCTTCCCACAAGACTTAATTACTCATTGCTAGCATCATGCACATTCAAGAGTCATGTGTGTGGTATTCATTAAAAGCAAAATATAACACAAAATAACTCTGAGATGTAGCTGCTTCCCCAGAGGGTGGAATGACTCCCACAGACAACAGAGCCACAGCCGCAGAGCAGATGATGGGACCAGTGAGAGGGGAGGAGGAGCAGTGAAGTAGGAGTCTCCGTGGGCGGGGTGGCTATTGACTTGAGCTCCTCGCCTCACTCCATCAACTTTATTACTCACCAGTGGGCAACAAGGACTCCTCCTTCCCCCATATTTCCCTTGGACAAGTTAGCTGACTGTGCTACTAACTTTCATATGCTTTTGGGAAGCTGAGTGCCCCTGAAGCTTAGATTGATTTTTGGTAGAAAGGAATTCATTTTGCGTTCTTTCTTACAATGCAAATTAAACCCAACTTTCAGTATTATAGTGTAATACTTTTATTGCTATATGGTGGCCAGACCGTTGTTAAGAACAGTGAATTTAGCATTGTACTCAGCCATGCAGGAGCTTTGTGGTGTATGAATAAATGCCTAAGTAATTTGTGGTTTAGCAAAGGATTAGTAATCCCTGAATCTGACCCAAAGTATATATAAACCTGAATTTTTTATTTTCCAAAATTTGTTGGGCCTCCATTTAGGAGTTAAGGTGGTGAGGTAAGAACCTTAAATACAGGGATTTGGCTGTATCTATGCATAAGGAACATCTACACTAATAAAAGATAAATATGCAAATTGGCCATACCTTCATGACACCCATCAGCCAATGAGGAGTGAGTATGCAAATTAACCCAACAAAGATGATGGGTTAATTTGCATATGCAGTCGCTGAGTGGCCAGGGGCGTGATGGGATGCTTGTGTCATTGCCATGGCATTGATGCAGGCGTTCTGCACTGCCCCAGACACTCGGGGCCTCTGGGCAGCGTGGGAAGGCGAAAAGGCGGCTCTGGCCATAATGAAAGGCGGTGCCGGCAGCCAGGGGAAGGAAGGCCCATTCTTGCATGAATCTTCGTGCATTGGGGCTCTAGTTGAAAATGAAGCTGAGAGTCTTTTAAAAATATAAAATATGTTTTGGGAAACCATATAAATGCAGCAAAACTAATTTATTGATTTCCAGAATTCTGGAAAGCTTCAGATCTAACATATGTTAATTATTCCATTTTCTCTTTGTAACCCTCCACTGGTAAGAGAACATCTAAGACCTCACTGCTGTAGGCACGGACCAATTCCAGGAACTGGAACCCTATTCCAGGACCCAAAGACATGATATCAGCTTATATACAGCCAAGTTGACTCTAGAAACACTTTAGTGATTAATCTTTTTTGGCTTTCCTCCACGTTATAGCAACAGCACTTTTTCCAAGGGCAAAAACATATTTTTGTACGTGAAATAACTATGCACTGAAAACACTATAATCACAAGTCCTACATATCTCAGCTCTGAGTAAGCGAGTGGAACATTGTGGAATACTAAAAGATAATCAATGATTGGGGCTAAACTGAAGCCCTGTATTAGTGTAGTTTTGAATGTCTTTTCAAATAATAAGTGTCAAGAGTGTTGTTTATCTGCCAATCAGATAAACCTGGATCATTCCAGCCACTGGTAGCAAAGAAGGACATCACAGGTGCCTATAGTGGTAGAGAGGAGAGATTGGGAAAAGGACCTGTTAGTCTGGGTGAAATAATGCTCACTCAATTTTCTTCAGTAGAAAATACATATTGAACACCTACCCAAGGTGCAAGTGGAGTCACTTTAGCACTTCAACTTCAATGGACGTTTTCCTCTCACTGGATATAATATATGCTCATAAATACTCATAATGAGTGGCAGAAATTAATACATTTTACAAAAGCTTAATAACAAACATGCTATTCTGCTCAAAGAAATTTAAAATCACTCCCAATATGGGGAGCACATTTAAGGCTTTTAACTTAGAATCAAAGAAATGATGTGGGACTCATGGTGGTGAAGGCCATCTACATATATATATATAACCCTAATATTCAAATAGACCAAACAGTGGAACAACCAAACAACCAGTCGCTATGACGTGTGCTGACCACCAAAGGGCACGCGCACAGAACATGGTGGGCATCAGCCATGGCGGGATGGTGGAGCAGGTGAGTGGGGGCACCAGACCAAGGCAGGGCAGTGGTCCCTGTCATCGGGTGAGCCTCTGGTGGTTACTGAAAATTCTTTGCTCCCATGCACCGCTGTCCCACCTGGTGCTCGCACCAGCTGCCCGCGCTCAGCATCAGCCCCAATCGTTCAGTGCCATCCACAGGTGCAAGCAGTGGCTGCCAGCCCTGATCACCGCTCAGGACTTCTCCACCTCCCCATGCTCCTGAGGGGTGATCAGGGCAGCAGCCACTGCTTGCACCCACTGACAGCACAGAGCTATTGGGGCCGGTGCCGCCAGCAGTGGGTGTGAATGGGCCGGCACTCTCAGTGCATGGGAATGG
>NW_005371173.1:3679374-3697056 GCF_000412655.1 Myotis brandtii
CCTGTGCCCACTGCAGCCTCGCGGCCCACAGTTCCTTTCAAGGTGCACGAATTCATGCACTGGACCCCTAGTTTCAGATAAAGGGAATAGTATACTAACAAATATATAATATTATAAACAAATAATATTAACAAAGGCACAAAACTAAGAAAGTATAAAATTGGCATACGAAGCTACCTAGTTGGCTAAAAGAATATAGTGAGGGAAAGTTGAAATTTATGTTAGCCCATCTTGTTTAGAATTCATTTTTTAGGTAATTAGTAAAAGGGTTAAGTAGCTAATTATCAAACAGGGAAGTTATACAGGGACTGTATTGGGAATAATATGGCAGTTAAGTGTATGGTACATTGCTGTGGATACGATAGCTCTAGTTTAAATTACAGGAAATAGGGAAAAGACTTGCTTCATGGTCCTCAGGAAAGGAAAGAAACCGTGCCGCCAAGCAGTAGGAGTGAGCTCCCAAAGATACTGGTGGCACCATTAACAGATTTGGGAAATCAGAAAAAGGGAAGCTTTGCAAGAGAAAATGAATGAGCTCAGCCTCAGATAATGCCTTAGAGATCAAAATTCTGATAATCTATCTCCAACAGGAGTTAGAAATCCAATCTTGAAACCCAGAAGAGAGACTGAGATGGTAAATATAGATTCGAGAGTCATCTGCTGCCTAGATGCAATCACTGAAACTGACAGATTAGATGAGAGTGTTAAGGGAGTGATTGCAAAGGGAAAAAGTGCAAGTCAAGGACAAAGACCCTAATGTCTTTCTTTGGGGAGTGAAGATGTTGGATTTCTAAATAGCCACTGTTTCACCAGATGAATTTTTTTTCTAGTCCCAAAATATATTAGGACTGTTGGCAGCATGCTTAAGACAGAAGTTATCAATATGTTGCTTAGCAGTAGTTAACATTTTATTTTTTCTAGAGATTGGAGCTCTAGCATAGCCCCAGTGTGTTGTGTATGACATTGACGATGGGATTGATAATAGTGGTTTTACATCTGTGTGTGTGTGTGTGTGTGTGTGTGTGTTGTGTGTGTGTGTGTGTTTTGGGAGGAGGGTAATAGCCAGATTTTCCTTATCAGATAAACAACAAATAGAGAAATGTATACAACCATGTATACCCTAATACTACAGTAATTGCTAAAGGCATTTATAGTTAAGTGCTATGCATCAGCATTTACCTTTACAACAACTCTTTGAGGTGAAATTATTACCATCTACACTTGATGTATGAGATCATATTACCATAGTTAAGTGTCATTCCCAACATCACAAAGCTATTAAGTAGCAGAGAAAGATTCTAATGACTGACTATAAAACTGAGATTTTATCATTATATTTTCCTGTTTTGACTTATTTCTGAATCAATAGTAAATCATGGTCTGCTGATTTATCTGAATATCATTATTTGTTCACTTATATCTTACTTGATTTCATTTAATTTTAAAATAAATACACAGTAAAACTAACTATTTTGGTCTACAGGTCTATGAAGTTTAGTGCATAAGTAAACTCGTGTGACACTCACCATAATCAGGGCATAGAATAGATCCATCATCCCAACAGCTCCGTGGTGCTCTCCCTTTGCAGGCAAACTTTCCCCAGTGCCCAAAGCCTTGGCAACCACTGATCTGTTCTTCATCACTATGGTTTTCTCTTTTTGAGAGCATCTAATCTAAATGGAATCATAAGGCATTTGATTTTTTGATACTGGCTTTTGCACTCAGCATACTGTTTTTGAGATTCATCCAAGTTGTTGAGTATATCACTAGATTGTTGAGTAGTTTTCTATTGTATGGAATCAAGTTGGTACATCCACTCACCAGTAAAAATTGGGTTTTTCCCCAATCTTTAGCATTTATGGATAGAACTGTCTTAAGCATGCTGCCAACAGTCCTAATATATTTTGGGGTTATATGGTAAATGTACTTATATTACTATCTTTTAAAGCATTTGAAGTGAAAGTAACTAGTTGTACAACTACAGCAAACCATTATGGTTAATTCTGAAGAAACACTCTCAAAAAAAAATTTCATGAAAAATAAAAATATGCTGCAAACAAAGAAAAAAGGGATCCACAAATGCAAGTGCTGTGGCAGACAAAACCCAGTAATGAGTCAGGTGACTCTCCAGAAGTTCACAGAAATTATCTAGACCATTTTCCACAATCCACTGGGAGAGAGACCAGGGGCCCCACAATTGTGACTTGTCACATTGTGGGTTTGCACATAACTGAAGCCAAAATGAGATTCCTTAACACCCAGGAAAGAACTGTTCTAGAAAGTAAAATAAAACTCTTCTCTCAGGGAAGCCCAATTTTAATGAGAGTAAAGCTAACATTTGCACTTAGAATGGTTTAAAGGTGAAGGTATATATGCTCTCTTTGGGACTGTAAGGAGTTTTTCAATGGCATACTAGTACACGAGTATGTTTACTGAAAAGTTCTCTATTTCAATGTTCTGAAGTTATAAACACTAATTTAAAGTCTTCTATAAATATTTAAATATGAGTTTTATCCTTTTGTAAATATAACATCATGTAAAGAAATTATGAAGTGTTGGTTCCATTTTGGACATTTTGAGGTCATCATATGTAAAACAAATGTTTAATGCTAACCAAATATTCCACTGTGTTAATACTATGCCTACAGTCACACTAAACAACATGAGCTATGATAGCTTATAAAGTCTATATATTTAAGAACAATGTTCATTAGTTATATAACTAGTAATTATTATAACATATTTGCTCATTAGTTGATGTCATAAAATGCTTTTCTTTAAGCTCTACTGCCTTGGGTAGATGTGGAATCGATCCCTGAGTTTCCAAGGTCCCATTTCCCTCAGTCCCCCAAGGAAGAAGTCCCATTTTGCCTTTAGTAGGGCTAAAATCAGAGCTAGTGTCCAGAGCTTCCATTCTATGTCTTCATTCTCCAGTCCAGCATCAGGCTAGCTTAGCTGTGTTCCCCACTTCAGTCCATCAATCCATTGCATGTGGGGTACATGGGGCCACATGGTATGGAAGAAACATGGGTGAATGCAAGGAATCAGGAACAAGAGAACCCCAGGAGCCAAGACCTAAGAGAACAGCCAGAGAGCAAACTCCTTTGTTTGGGAGATTATGTATCCCCAAATTTTTGTAGGCTTGCAGTGGCCCTGCTCATTATAACCAGCCATATCTGTCCCCAGGCTTAACTGACAGGCAAGTACCTTCTCTGTGTCACCCCATCTTCAATGGGTCTGCATCTGTCTCCTCTTTGTTGGACTCCTTCCCCCAGTGATTTTCAGGGAATAGGCTGGTGGTTCCCTGGGGAGTGTGTAGTCACAGTTTCCTGGTGCAGCTGCCCAAAAGGCATGCCTATAATATCTGGCCTTCCCTTTGCTTTGTTTCTATTATTAATAACTACCTATTTACAATGGGATCAAACATTCTAGTAGTTTCCTACTGAAAAAGAGAAACATAAAGAAATGCAGTGGTTTACAGAGTTATATTTAAAATAAAGTTCATTTCTACCTCAAATATAATTTTGTAGAAGAGAAATGCTTATGCTGAAGTGTGAATGTAATGGGAGAAAGTATGGCAAAAAAAGAAATAAAACTGATGAGATTACCAGCAATTTTACCTACCGATTATTGATGTAATTACACAGAAAGCAGCTATGGACTTCCTGTTTCATGTAAAGAGCTTGGATATTGTCGTTTTGTAGAAGAGAAATGCTTGTGCTGAAGTGTGAATATAATGGGAGAAAGTATGGCAAAAAAAGGGAATAAAACTGATGAGATTACCAGCAATTTTACCTACAGATTATTGATGTAATTACACAGAAAGCAGCTGTGGACTTCCTGTTTCATGTAAAGAGCTTGGATATTGTCAGTCTGTCCTAAAGACAAGTAAAATACTGGATAGACTAAAAAAAATCAGCAACTCTATTTAGATCTAATAGAGGGAAGGACATAGGGAAACTGTTGCTCCCAAAATTGGAGAAACCAAGGGGGGATATAGGAGCTTCTAGGAGCAGAGACTCTAGTGGAGTGGAAACAACTGTGGGAACCGAACAGAAAGGAAAACCTATAGTTGAGGAATTACTGGAGGCTCAGTGAGGAGAGCTCTGAGAATTACAACAATCTCTTCTTTAATTCAACATAGTTAAACAAAACTGTGATCCAATCTTAGCTCTCCTCTATCCGATAATAATTCCAGAAAAAATGTAGCTGAGACCACCATAGATTTCTGACTTCTGAGAGTATTCTATGCTTTTGGGGCATGGATCAGTGTCCAACTCTCTGTCTAACTGGTGAAAGTGAAGAAGACAACTCAACTCTGGAGTAATGATGGATGATGTTCTATAGAGATTGTTTATTTCTTTTATAATAAATAAAAATAATTAGTTGTTTTTTAAAAAGTGGAGGAAAATAATAAAAGCACCAGCTTACAGAAAAAAAAAATAGTGAAGCAAGTATGGAGTTGATAATATAGTGGCTAAAGATAAAGTGCTGGAGTTTTGGGTTCATTTTCTACCATCTATAAGCTAGTTACTTTCCCAATATTTTTTCCCATAGTGTTAATATGTTGTTGAAAGACCTCACCTTATTTTTGAGTAGAGGCCAAGCCATTATCATGAGGCTGAAGACCAGAATGAACAGGCCTTACTCAAAAATAAAAGAGTATAAAGAGCAACAGACTCTGCTGAGAGTGTAGATTTGAAGGAGTGTTGAACATAGGAAGAAACTGAAGGGTCACAAATCTGAAGGGATCAGAGTAAAAATCAAATTTGTGTTATCAGAGCAAGTGCTTCTTAGCTGAGTGCTAATGGCATTAACACTAACAGCATTAATAGTACCAAAAGTATTACTATTATTTTTGATAACAATACAGTGACTGGTTTTCCCCCATCTACCTCAATTATAATATTATTTTAAAGCCATATATTTTAGAAATAGATGCCTGATTTTAATTAACTGGGAATTAATATCTGTTAACACTCTTAGGAAAAAAATTCTATATATACTCTGGGATGGCTATGAGTAGAGAACTGTTATGGAACAAACCACTCTCTCTACCCTCTAGAAATACTGTGCCATAGGACCTAAGTAGTCAGTGTGAAAGTATAGGCTCCTTCTGATTACTATGCATTCAGACTAGACATGCTAATAGGATAACTAATTGCTATTAACAACAAGAAATAAGCTATGGGTCTTATTTCTCATTGCTGAAGGAATTTTACTGGCCTTAAGAGATGCGCTACCTTATTCACAGTGAAACATACATAGAAACAGCTGAAATGCAACATACACAGGACTGTCCATTTATGCGAAACATACTAGTATGAGTAGAATAAGTACAGTTGTACTTAGAACCAGATGTAACCTTTATAAATGCTGTTTTATGGTAGATAATTGTGTTGTTCATCTTTAAAATTGAGCTGAATAAGGAGAGTGTTTTTAATCTATTGCCCCTGTCAATATTTCCAGATCCTCTTTAAATAAAGGAGCTAAACTCAACTCCCACTTTTCTGAAAGCCATTTTTTAATTTTTCTAAAAAAAAATCATGCTGCACTAATTGTATTAAAAAATTCTGACATAAACATTTCAGCATTCCTGAACCCTGAAATACTAAGTATTTATTTTTTCAAAATGTTTTCATCATTGTCCAAGTGAATACATATTTTTACAGTTACAGTCATCACACATTCTATTTCTTCCCTACATTACATCATACTCCTTTTCCATTTTCTACAGTTTTCAGATTTATATCAATAGCTAGTGATTAATGGTTTAAAACTTACAATGTTTTCTACTTGATTTAAGATAAAGAGTATGTGGTATTTATTCACACATAGAGAATAAATGCAACTATCATATAGCTATTGATGTCCATTGCTAAGGCCATGTTGAAATAATAGAGA
Organism: Myotis brandtii; assembly: GCF_000412655.1. Lineage (NCBI taxonomy): Eukaryota > Metazoa > Chordata > Mammalia > Chiroptera > Vespertilionidae > Myotis > Myotis brandtii. The sequence goes on from NW_005371173.1 coordinate 3,685,279, forward strand.
TTTTTGACTATTTCACAATAACCAAGGCAAAGTCCTTGATTTGGCAGCTCAAGTAGTTTAAAAAAATTGTTTTATGGTGCTGGATATTGAATGTAGGCATAATTTTCTGGTAGATAGTAATAATGTTAGATATATCTAAAATAATGTGATAATCCATCATAAGTGACCATCTATATTGTTAAAAACAAGAAAAAAATTACATACCTAAATATGTGGCTCACCCCTTGCTAATCTCCTTAACACTGAGTGGCAAGACTCCTCTGAGTGTCCTGAGAAATGTTTTGAGAATCAGTAGGTCTTTGTACTTGATTCTTCAGCTCACTGTTTGGGTCGATGACAGCTGCTCTTGCAATTAGCCCTTCCCCTGACCTCATGGTCAACCACAACAGCCTTGGAGATTTTGGGAAGGGAAATTATTACTTTTAAGGTATCTGGACAAGACCTGCATGTGTGGGAATTAATAGGTGAACTGTTTTCTGTGCTGTATTCTCTTTTTTCTTTCTTGGTTACAAATTGTCCCCATCCATATGTGACAGGCACATCTGGTTACATACTCTATGGGTGAAGAAATGGATCTAACAGGAAGAGGAAGCCATATAATACTCCCCAGGACTGTTTAAAAGAGGATTCCTCAGCCTGTCTTTAAAAACAGGAGCCTTAAGGGGACATATCAAGCTAAAGGATACTTGTTTTGCTGGACTTACCTTTCTTAGTTCAGAAGGAAGAAATATGTAGAATAAGATGATACTTACTAGCATGGGTTAAGAGTATAATAATGCAGTACAAAAACCAATTTTTAACATATTGAAGTAATGGGTTAGTAATGAGCTAACATCCATTCCTCTCTTTATTACTCTCTAATCTCCCCATCTCATGGAAGGGTTGCAGGCCATGAGCATCTATCTCTTCAAGTCTCTGTCTGCTCAGTTTAGAAGGCAGACTGTGGCTCAGAATCTGGTTTGGTATCATTTTGGAAGCGGTAAACAATCCCCATCTCTCCCTATCTTTCATGCTGCCCTTTGATTTCAGACAGGCAGACTTGCCTACAAGCTGTAAGAAGCAGAGTTGAATTGGAGGTCAATTATTCATTGATACATATCTGCATAAGCCTGACTCATAACCAATCTAAGAGTGAAGAGCAGAGTTGGAACAATAAGGAAATAATGGCTGAGAAAGGAGGTGTTCGGGGCACAGTGGATGGAGATATGATGCTGGATGCTGTGGGAGAAAGAGAAGAGTTTGAAAGTAGAGCTTTAAGACAAGTGAGTAGTGAACTTTTAGCAGAGCTGACCTGGCCAGCGATGATGATGGATGCTTAGGCACACTGGATTAGAATACCTCAAAAAAGCATTTTCTAAGCCTCTTTCATGGGGTGACATGTGCAAATTTGCCTAAATGGGGCAAGGAGAATAAGAGTGACAAAACAAAATGATAGTCTCAAAGAAAGTGAATAAATGAAGTCCCATGACGTTCCTGAAGGCCTGCAAAGACAACATTCCCCAAGTGCTGTTCACTCCTGGGGGCCATACTTCCAGGATCTTTCACAGATAAAGAAGGATACACAACTACCTTTGTCAATCTATTTTGTGTATTGTGACAATCCTGCCTACATTACTTTCTAGAAAAATATGGAATATAAATTAATAAACATCAGGAAAATTTGAATTGATAAAATAAGGACATTTTTATACATATAGCCAAATTATCCAATAAATTATTATAATCAAATGATTACAGCAAAAATATTCCTTGGAATTATAGCTTTAAATCTACTTCTCCCCATTACATTTGTATATGAAGATTCTTTAAAATGTATAAAATGATTTTTATTTTTACTTTTTGAACTTTAGTTTCCAGAGCACATATAGAACCCATGGCATGAAGAATATGGCTTTATTTTATTAACTAGGAATTTATATGCCAGTGTATTTAATGACAATGAGAGCTACCATGCTACACAGAAACTAGGCCATAAATGATTGTAAAAGGAACTAAATAAAAAATAAAGGGAGTTGCAACATGTATTAAAATAACACAAACAACTGCCAAATAAATGAAAAATTAAAAATAGCTCTAAGGGGAAAGGATATGCCCTTCCCTAGGTGTGTAACAAGAAGGCCCAGGTATAGACATGGAGTAAGTCATCAGTGACAGTGGTCATTCCAGGAATTCTGGAGGCAGTGAGCATTTAAAAATGTTTCCAGTAGAATTAAAATTTGAATCTTTCTGTGAAATATCATTTGGCTATGGGCTGAGAGGTCAGAGAGTACTTTCCAGAAAGTACTATGAATAGATAGCTCTTTTATCTCAAATCTCTTATGCACGCTGCAAAGCCTTGGCAGCTGTCTCTATTTAAGCTGCATTGGAGCAGTGCCTGAGAGATTTTGGATTAGCCTGAAGTTGCTGCTTTGACCATATTAATATTAAACCAATAAGTACCTGGATTATTCAAATTGGTGTCCTTGAATGAACTTAAGACCTTATAGCAGGTAATTTCTAAGTGCTAAGAAATCTGACATAATTAATGCTAATGGCATTGATCTTTAATAAGAACTTTTCTGTGAAAGAGTTCATTGTTAGTTTCTTTAAGACAGAGCTGTAACAAGTATAGCAGTGGTTCTCACCAGGAGTCAATTTTGCTCCCTGACTCTCAGGGGGCATGTGGCAATGTCTGGAGATACATTTGGTTGTCATAACTGGAAGGTGGGTACTGCTGGCAAGTTCTGGGTAGAAACCAGAGCTGCTACTAGACATCCTATAATATATAGACCAGCTCACTTCCCCACAATAAGGTACTCCAACACGTTGTTAGTGTCACTATTGTGAAAAACTTGTGTACAAGTATGAAGAGGAATCATCATGCAATTTGAGAGAGCACACAGACAACTAAAGAAACTTCAAAATTTTGATTTATGGTCATAAAAATTCTGACATAATACATTTTTTCCTATACTTAAACTACTCCCTAGTAATAAATTAGGCTTCTTTTGACACTGCATTAACTGTTTAAAACCACTAGGGAGCTATTCAGTATGTTACTACGTTTGTGTATTAAATATAGCCTTAGGGTATTTAAAAAGTTAAAGGAACTTTCAAAAGTACTTAATTTACAACTGAGCATTAAGAGAACCAACACATGTGAAAAAGACATAAATGCACTCAAAAGAAACACATAAACACACTTAAATGTTCAGAGGACATAAAGAGATCTAAGCTAGGGGTGTGTGTGTGTGTGTGTGTGTGTGTATTGAAGAGAAGGAGTCATTAGTCAGGAATGGCCAGAGGTGAGTTTTGATCTGGGTTTAAAGAAAAATAAAATTATAGATAGTTAGGAGGACATTCTAGTAATTTAGTAGCCCTTGTTAATGTAAAACAGAAAGTGGTTAATTGCTAATTCAATTTCCTGAGAGTTTTCAACAAATAAGACTTGAAGAAAGTGATTAGTATCCACTGAGTGAAAACTGTTTAAAATTAATTCATTCTTTGATTAATTTTAAATGGAGTTTTATGATAATGTTTAAATGTTATGGGTACCTAGAATATGGTTGATTGCTTTAAGAAAAAATCTTCTAATTTTGAAAAAAAATGTAACATTTCACCATCACATATTTAGCATACTAATTGTATGGGAAGAGAAATTGACTCAAATCTATGTTGCTACTCTTCATTTTAAAAAAAATGACAAGTTTTAAAAGTAGAGCCTTTAAACATGGGGCAGATACTTTTTATATTTTCTTTCCACAAATATTTCTGGGTAAAAGAAGAAATTATAGCTCTGATTGTTAGAATCTTCCCCTTCCTTGACTATCCAGTGGAGCAGTTTCTGCACATGCAAAGAAGGAGGCAGAATTAGATAAACGTGAAAATCAGAAGATGCACCATTGATAAAGTAGTACTGATAAGAGCAAATATTTCTTTTCTTTTCTTTTCTTTTCTTTTCTAAATATGCTTTATACAGTTGTATAAAATGCGTAAAGATGTAGACAGATATAAAATATATGAATAATTAATAAGTATCAGAAAATTAACAAAGTTGACTTAATTCTTATATATATGATTGAAATCATCTTTTCATGAGCACATGAAACATTCATAGGTTGGTTATAAATAAATCCTCAAGTTATCCCCCCAAAAAATTTTTTGAGAGAATTCAAGATATATTTCTGAGAATTTGAGGAGTAAGCTATAACTAAATAATTAGAAATCCTTTATGGCCTGAACATTAAATAAAACTAATCAATTTTATGTTAATGCATGAGTTGATGTTAAAACCTAAATAAAGCCATAGCCCATTTTGCTAGAGCATTGGTCATTTAAAAAATTTAAAATGTGTTAAATGTACCATAGAAACTTCCACAAAGCAAAAGGTTTTATAAAAGAAAATAAAAATGATAACACTATAATATAAAAAACCAGATAATTACTATCAGGATTAAAAGGTATCACACTACAGATAGTACAAGACATCAAAAAGTTATTAGTAACATTTTGAGCACCAGTAAATATAAAAATTTACACTAAATTTAAAAAATTCTTTAAAACATGGCTTACCAAAACTGAAAAAAGAAATTAAAATCTGAATGATTTAAGGTATTACAAAGAAATTGAATAAATTGCTTCCTTACATAAAATATCACTGGGTAATTCCTTCAAACATACTCGGTAGAATTAACACCTTGAAAGAAACAATTATTCAAGACATTTACAGTGAAAACTCAAAATGTTATTGAGAAAAATTGTAAAATATTTAACTATAGTAGTATATTTGTAAATTAGAAGACTCAATATTATAAAAATTATAACTCCTCAAATAATCTATAGATTCATTACAATAAAAATTAATAAACTCTTTGTGAAATGAACATGGACATGAAAAAGGCTGAGGATAGCCAAGGCAATGTGAAACTACACAGTTGGGAGACTTACAGTAAGAGATGTCAAGAGAGAATTGTGCTGTGATCATTAAGGCAGCTTCATAAAGGTTTAAGTAAAGACAAAATGGCTAATGGTGGAGAATAGAGTCCAGAAATCATTCCACAGGTACAAACATCTGATTTATACCAGAATCATGCTGAAAGTGCAGTAGAAAAAAATGACCTTTCCCATAAGCAATGCTGGGTCAATTTGTTATCTATATATATTTTTAAAAGTGTTCCTTGGCCCCTATTTTGTATCATACACAAACCCAATTCCACATTGATTGCAGACCTAAATGTGAAAGAAAAACAATAGGGCTTTTAGAGAAAAACTGAAGAACATCTTTGTGACCCTGGAATTGGCAAAGATTTCATAAACAAGACACAAAAGGACCTAACTGCAAACAGAGACTAAAGATTAATTTATTTTATGTTAAAAACTTGAATTTATTAAAGACACTATCAAGACAGTATAAATACAACCCAAAATTATAGAAGTTATTCTCCCTACTTATATCTTCCAGTGAATCATTTCCAGAATAGTATTTACACAACTCCAACAAATTAATAAGCAAAAGATAGACTGCCAAATAGGAAAATAGGCAAAAGACTTGAACAGACCCTTAACAACAGAGGGCATTAAGTGGCTGATCAATGTATGAAAAGTTGCCTTTATTAAATAATCATCAAGGAAATACCTATTAAAACCACAACATGCATGATAAAACTATACATACACCAGAACAGCCAAATAAAAAAGACATTCAATATCAAGTGTTGACAATGACATAGGACAACTGGAACTCTCATAAGGGTTATAAGTGTTTTATTCTCTTTGGAAAATTGATAAAATCTCCTATAGGTAACTATACACAGATCCTGTGATGTAGTATTTTTCCTAAGTGTTTATGCAGAAGAAAGAGATTCATATATTTATCAGGCCCAAAGTGGAAGCTACTCAAATGACCATCAATAGTAGAACAAATGAGGAAATTGTCATATATTCACTCAATGGAATTACTCAGCAATGAAAATGAACAATATATACTTACATGGAAATATAAATGAATATTATAAATAAAATATTGAACAATAAAAAAAGCCAAACACAGGAGAGCACATGCTATCATACCATATGCTTCTATCTATTTAAAGAGTACAACATGCCCTAGCCGGTTTGGCTCAGTGGATAGAGCTTCAGCCTGTGGACTGAAGGGTCCCAGGTTTGATTAGGGCCAAGGACACATGCCTGGGTTGTGGGCTCGATCCCCAGTGGGCGGTGTGCAGGAGGCAGCCGATCAAAGATTCTCTCTCATCCTCTCCCTTCCTCTATGAAATCAATAAAGAAATATTTAAAAAAAAAGAGTACAACACAGCAAAGGAAGTCTACTGGTAGAAGTCATAATAGTGGTTAACCATATCAGGAGAGTCTTTAAGCTTTGGTAAGGAGGTCATAAACTTAAAGAGAGCACCAGGACTACTTTTGGGGTGCTGCTTATGTTGTGTTTCTTGAGCTGAATGTCAGTTACATATGTAGGTTCACTTTGTGAAATATTATCAAACTGTACACTTACTATGCAACCACATTTTGTGTATATTATTTTTTAATTAAAAATAAATAAATAAAGGCCTAGGCTTTGTAGGCAAAGTGCTTGGGGTGAGGTCATGGCTCCCTCACTTAGTAGCTAAGTAAGCATGGACAGGTTACTTACCTGTACTACATCTATTTTCTCATATGGAAAATAGCCATAAAAGAGTACTTAGTTTCAAAGAATAATTGTGAACATTAACTGACTGAATGCATTTAAAATACTTCCCAGAACAAAGTTACCACACTCAATTAGTGGTTGCCAAAAAATGGCTCATAGACACCTTTAGCTAGAACTCAGCTGAAATTTACTCGCATAAAAGGAGCTCCATCATATATAGATTATCTCTCTGAAAGGTGGAATCTGAAAAGGCAAAATCCACCGATGGTTTATGAAATGTAGCATCGTATTTTATCTTAGGGTGAGATACCAAGGAGGGCAGTTTCCCCTGAGCAGAGTGGAAGTGTCACTGGGAAGAGAACGTAATTATTTGTGGGTTTCCAAAGAATCCTGTGGTTTTGATGATGTAATGGTGGTATGATCTATAGGTGGGTGCCTCGACCTTAAGCTAGAGCTGCAGAAACTCTTTCATAGTGATTCTCAAACTCTTTTCTGGTTAATCTTAGCTTTTAGAGAAACTATGTTGAACTGGTGTCCGTTAGCTCAGAATAATGGCTGTGCAATATCTTGAAGTATCTGCAAGTCAGATAGTAGAAAAAAGATAGAAATATGAAGAACATCACATTATCATAAGAAACACTTAGAACTTATTTCAAGTTTTTTATTGGCCTGGGCCTAACCAAAAGAAAAGTCTCAAGGATCAGTTTGTCTGACCTCAGATAACCAGATGACTTTTTCCTCTCAATTGATTAATTGATTGTTTTACTTTTCCTGAATTGCATTCCCAGATGAAACAAGATATTTTAGTAAGTGCATAGACTCCCCCTTTGATGGCCAGTAAATGGTTGAGGGCAAGTGTATTGCTTAGAACTAATTTAATGGATTAATATATGCTGATCCACTGGGCGTGTTGTTTTATTTCCTATCTGGGCATCTCAGGAGTAAATTGCAGAGCACACTGTTTACTTGGAAACTTCTAGCCAAGGTAGAATTTTGTACAAACCAGTGAAATTCAGTGTCTCAGCTCTCTTCTATTAAATGAACATAGCTTTATCTTAATAACATACAAGCAACCTGGAAGTTGGCATTTTAAAAAGGCCAGATGGCCATATGTAAAGCATGGGTCTAATTTTGGCATGATGAACATAAGAGGGCATCTGATTTCACAAGAATAGTAGCCCCATGGTTACAAAATGAAGGGGTACAAATATGGTGTTTACGATAGCTGTTTGGACTTCATAGGTCTCATTACAGAACACACACTTTGGGTGGAGTTTAATCATGTAATCATTTCCACATAGTTAAAGGAAAATAATTTATCCATAGGTCCTGTTTAAGACGTATAGATATGTTGGGGCTAATGATAATAATTCCTCTAGTAAACAAAGCACAAGATGTGATTATTACTGAGGGGCTATATTGAACTTATATGCCTGACTATAATATTCTTGTGATGCCAAATCCAAGAATTGAATGATTGGAAATTGCTGCAAATGTTTGGGGGAGGGGCGGTTAGAGAGTTTAAGGGGTTATAGCAAATAAGATAGTTGAGAAAAGGGCAAAAATATCAAAATTTCCATTTTCATTATGTAATATATTAGACTAACACAAAAGAAAAAATATAGTAAGCAATCAGAGAAATAAGAAAATGTAAGAAAGAATGTAAGAACATATAAGAGTGTTACTCTAATTACAGGTTTTAATTCAAAGGTCTTAGAAGAAAGTTATCAACAACTGATATCATGTTCTTCTTGATCTAGCTATACCTGAGACAACTGTCGACTTCTGAACTGAAACTATTTTGAGGCATTTTAACACATTTCAGCCTCAGAGCTAGATCTCCAGACAGAAAAGGTATGCAGGTTGCAAGAGCTGTAGCACATTTATACTGAAAGTGATGCTCTGGAGTTGAAGAAACCATTAAACTAACAAAAATTGTCATTTCCAGTGACACTGCTTTGTCTTTTTTTCTACATATCTAATTTCCAGGATGTATATCAGGTAGGACTGTATTCAGTGGTGTCACTTTTAGAATGGCAGCTTACACCTGTTGGGCATAAGGCTGGGTATGTGACAATAATTTCTATAACACCTAACAGAATCAGAGAAAACAAGCTTGGTTCTGCCACTGCTGTAAGAAGAAAGCCAATTAACTATACACAGTCCTTAAATTCCTTTTCCTCTCATTTTTATTTGGCAGCAGAAACTTATTTTTCCAAAAGCTTGCCTTCAGTATAAATTTTATTTCAGCTGATCAAGGTAATGACTTAATAGTTATTTCACTACCACATGCCATGTTGATCCCAATTCTTGCATAACTGGATTTTCAGTACCTTAGCTTCTGCCAGACCAAAGAACCAATCCCAGATTTGTTCAATTTTCTTGGCTTTTACTTTGTTTGCCTGCTGACTACTCCCAGTTCCGACCTCTCTAACAATTAGAGTCCATGACTGTAAACGCCTGACTGTAACATAATCCCAAAAGGAATGTGTTGGGTAGTACATAGAATTAACAGGAAACAGGAGATCACAGTTCTAAGAATGAGCAGAAAGCAAAGGCAGCCAGAAATGCCAAACAACAACATAATAAGAACAGCTGGTTAAAAATCCCTAGCCACTGCTCCAGGATGATGCCTACACTGTGATTAATCCCCTCACTACCTCTGCTAGATACTGGCCACTATGGCTAATGCCACTACTATAAAACCAGTGGGCACAGAATACATGGTTTTCTGTTCCAGCATCTGTGCATCACTCCATTCAAACCAAGTTTAGGATGGGAGCATTAGTGTGACTGAAAACACATTTGTATTTGTGTTCTAGATGCCAGGGACCTGGGCACAAGAGACTATTCCACAATACCAGGGAAATTTGAGATCCCTCCTGGGGGGGGGTGTGAAAAAAATTACTGCACAACCTACAACACAATTTTCTGCCTGGGGGTGGGGGAGAGTGAAAAAAAAATTACTGCACAACCTACAACACAATTTTCTGCTAGATTTATGAGATAAATAAATTTGCAAACATTCTTACATTCATACAAAGGATGATTTTTCAGGGTAGATACATGTATGCATTGCACACATTCTTACATTCATACAAAGGATGATTTTTCAGGGTCTTAGAGAGGACCCTGAGAAGGGAAATATTCTCCTTTTATTTATCTGGCTTAAATCTTTTATGCTTCTTGTCTCTTTTATCTGTTTAAAATGGGATATAGGCTCATAGTAAGGTCTATGAGTCTTAGTATCTTCTACACTCCAAACAGAAGATGTTGTACAGAATCCGTCCCTGATAAGTAGCTATTGATTTATTGATTCCTTCTGTCAATATCTCCTTAGGTACCAATTGATTCATGAGCAAAAAGAAAGGTTAGGATGTCAGAAGTAACATGCAGCTATGAAGATAACTATGGACATCATCAAGTCATAGACAAGTTCAGAGAGTGTGGCATTGAATCAAGTAGGTATGAAAAGGACTCCTGATTTTTTTTTCTCTTTTGAAATCCAATGAAAAACAGATGGGCCTTAAAATTATTAAAGACTGAGAATTGAACCTACATATTTCATTTTTTAAAAGCATACCCAATGCAACTTCAAAATATACTCATTAAAATACCATCCAAGTCATAGACAAGTTCAGAGGGTGTGGCATTGAATCAAGTAGGTATGAAAAGGACTCCTGATTTTTTTTTCTCTTTTGAAATCCAATGAAAAACAGATGGGCCTTAAAATTATTAAAGACTGAGAATTGAACCTACATATTTCATTTTTTAAAAGCATACCCAATGCAACTTCAAAATATACTCATTAAAATACCATATTTAGTTATCTGAAGATGCATTTACATGCAGTGTTTTTTTTTCTTTTTTCATTTGTGTTTCTTGTTTGCTTGTTTGGTTTGTTTTTCCCTCAAGACAGTAAGTAAAGAAAAATATGCTATTTTATCAAAGGATAAAGCCAGATTCATCTGCTGTTAGATATTTATAAGTTTATACTGTAAATGTAGACATCTGAAGTAATGAAAATAACCTTGCAAAATATCTTGCACCAGCTTTTACTTCACAGCCTTTACTTTTGTGTTTGTTGTCTTGCATTAATTAGTATTGACGAACAAAATTATATAGATTAAAGTGACCCCAAATGATAAGTTTTACGTACACAACTGGACTAAAACAATAGAATGTTAATTCAGTAGCAGGTCCAATTGTATTTTTGAAGCAAATTCTGAGGGGGTGAATTCTTACAAAGAAATATATTGAACTCTTTAAAAGCCCAAGAACATTTCTTAATTAAAATGTCATTGCTGAAAAATTCAATTATGTTTTAATGTTTACTCAGATGGTATTGACATATAGAGATGTATTTCAACATGATGGCAGCGTTGAATGGTCTAGAATTTTAATATGAAGAGCTTATTACTTATTATGGAAAATAACTATGAGGCAGATCAGCAAAGGTCTAAGTAACCTTGGTTATGGGTAAAATTTTAAGTGAGAAATGCAAAAATTAAAAAAAAATAACCTGAAGTCCTTAGTTCTTAATTCAAAAGAAGAAAAAAAACTGATAGGATGGCATAAAAGTAAGCATACTAATATTCATATCTATCAAAATAAATTTGTATATGCATACAAAGATGTTGGAAAACCAAACCTGGTATGTGGAGTTGAAGTATGCATTGGTAGAGAAGAGCAATATTGATAATAAAACATGGTAACCTCAGAACCTTATATCTTTTTTTTTTTAATTAAATCTTTATTGTTCAGATTATTACAGTTGTTTCTCTTTTTTTCCTCCCATAGCTCCCGTCCACCCAGTTCCCACCCAACCCCATGCCCTTACCCCCACAACTGTCCTCATCCATAGGTGTACGATTTTTGTCCAGTCTCTTCCTGCACCCCTCACACCCCTTTCCCCCCGAGAATTTTCAGTCCACTCCCTTTTTATGCCCTGATTCTATTATATTGACCAGTTTATTCTGTTCATCAGATTTTTTATTCACTTGATTTTTAGGTTCACTTGTTGATAGATATGTACTTGTTGTTCATAATTTTTATCTTTACCTTTTTCTTCTTCTTCTTCTTCTTCTTCTTAAAGAATACCTTTCAGCATTTCATATAATACTGGTTTGGTGGTGATGAACTCCTTTAGCTTT
>NW_005371173.1:3697141-3697529 GCF_000412655.1 Myotis brandtii
CTTTATTTCAGTCAGTGTATGCTTAATTTCTAGTTGGTCCTTTTTCATATCCTTGAGGGTCTCACTAAATTTATCGGTGGTATCTAGAAAATTCTTGAAAAACCTTATAACCGTGGTTTTGAACTCTATATCCAGTAGTTTGCTTTCCTCAATTTCTGTCATTTGTGACCTTTTTCTTTGTCTCTGCATTTTGGCTGCTTCCCTGAGTTGATAGGGTAGCTTTCTGTGCTAGTTGTCCTATAGGGCCCAGTAACTCAGCCTCCCCAATTACCTGAAGTGGACACTCTTGGTGCACCCCCTTGTGGGATTTGTGCACAGTCTTGTTGTAGTTAAGCCTTGATTGTTGTAGGTATCACTGGGAGGAATTGACCTACAGGCCAATTGGCTG
>NW_005371173.1:3697803-3698279 GCF_000412655.1 Myotis brandtii
TTTGGAGGTGCCCAGATGAGGCCCAGCTGTGAAGCAATGCAAGCTGCTGTGGGGCCTTGGGCCTTCTTTTGGATGTTCTGGGTCTCTCTGACCCAGCTGCAGTTTGTTAGGTAATTTTAGATTGCAAAGGGACAGGTCATTCATATGCAAAAGCCTCTGTGCACAGCTTGGGTGGGGCAGGGTCTCAGGGAATCAACAGGGAAGAGCAAACAGCTATGGCGGATTCTCAGCCCTTGCCTAAGAGGTCCGGGGCCTCAGTGTCCCACAGTAATCGCTGCAAGCACCTCTGAGCGAAAGCCACCCTTGAGTTCCGACCGATGCCAGACAGTCCAGTTTCTCCTGGTATGAGTCTGGGTCCCCAGAGACTCGCCCACAACTGGAGTTCAGAGCGGAAGTGTGTGTCTCCCTCCTGATTGAAAAAGACAACTGCATCCTCAGTTGCCAGCCTTTTCTCTGCACTTTACTTCCACACCTCC
>NW_005371173.1:3699402-3731650 GCF_000412655.1 Myotis brandtii
AATATGTTCTCCCATGCAGGGGCTTGTGCTTTTCTATTTCCTTCTAGTTGTAGAATTTCCACTCAGCCAGCCTTCCTGTGGTTCTGGATGATGTCCGTTTTGTCTTTTAGTTGTATTTTTGAAGTTGTTGTGCGAGGCAGCAATTTCAGGTGCTTACCTATGCCGCCATCTTGGTTTCTCAGAACCTTATATCTTTAGGAAGAATATGATAAGGGAAGCAGGTCATGGAGACTAGACATGGGAATTGTGTCATGGTCAGTTGTGATTGAGAAAATCAGAAACAGATATCCTTATGTTGTTCATGATCCCTATACTAGGTCCCTAGAGGATACATGAATAGAAGAATCACCAAGGAAATGGAACAGTATCTATTACCAGATAGCATTTTGTGCCAACTTCACTAGAGGAACTCCTACCCCTGAGAAGTTGGAATGAACCCACTTAGTGCTCTCCTAGTCTCCTTACTGCAAGTAGTGGTCCAGAGGGAGATTTAAGTGGCCTTTGTCATTTATTCCTTTTACCCCGGCCAGCCCCTGGGTATTGTCCCTTTGGATCGCTGCACACTGTGAAAAGGGGCATGCAAAAGAGAGCACAAAGAAGACTTCAGCTCATATTTGAAGCAGATGAGGCCTTCTCATCTGCTTCCAATGTACCTTCCCATGTTTCCACTTAGCTTTCCTAAAATTGGAGAAATTTTATCTAGAGCACTGGTCCTCAAATTGGGATGTATATTGAAATGACCTGGGCAGATTTAAAAACTGTTGATGTCTGGGCCCCACATCTAGATATGTTGATTTAATTAATATGGGTTTATGGCCTGGACATCGGTTAAAGACTCCCTGGATGTTATAATAGCCAACCAGAGGCAAGGACAACTGACTTAGACTTGAGGTTATACAATAGCTTCTAAGAATGGAGTGACCAGTAAAAGTACATGGGACCTAGAAAGATAGTCAAGAGACATGCAAACAAAAATGATCTTATAAATAATAGCAAACTATGTGAAATAGCTTTGTTATTTCTTGGCTGAACTACAATCCACTTCCTACTAATTCTGATTACCTAGTCTATTTTTTTAAACTCTATTTGAAGTGGGCAATAGGCAATTCTACCACAATCAGATGTCTCTATATGTATGAGGATTTGCTTCTTGGCCTATTTGCTTTTATTCAAAGATGCACATATTCAAAATAATTTATTATAATTATCCTTTTCAAAAAATGGTACTTGGTTAATATAAATAAAAAGGGAAAAGCCTATTTATTGAAAGATTAACAATTTCTGTAGGCCATCAAGATGCTTCAGAACAAAAAATCGTTAAGTTTTTACTAGCATATTAAACAGGAAATTGATTTTATGATCAAGAAATAGCTATGCGACCTGGCCGGTGTGGATCAGTGGTTAAGTATTGTCCCATGCATGCACCAAGCAGTCACAGTTTTGATTCCCAGTCAGGGCACATACCTGCATTGCAGGCTCATTCTCAAGTAGGGGGCATGCAGGAGGTAGCCAATTGATGATACTCTCTCAATGTTTCTCTCTCTTTTTCCCTCTACCTTCTTCTCTTTCTCTCTAAAATCAATAAAAACCTTTTTTTTAAGGAGAACAAATAGGTACAAAATAAAAAAGTAAAAAAAAAAAAAATGAGCCTGCCGGTTGAGTGTCAACCCATGAACCAGGAGGTCATGGTATGATTTCTGGTCAGGGCACACACCCCAGTTGTGGGCTTGATCCCCACTAGGGGGCATGCAGGAGGAAATTGTTCAATGATTCTCTCTCATCATTAATATTTCTATCTCTCTCTCCCTCCCCCTTCCTTGCTCTGAAATCAATAAAAACATCTTTAAAAAAGAAAAGAAAACAACAATGGGCAGAAGGAACTATATGCACTTTAATATGCTTGGTGGCAGGAAATAAAACTCAACTTAAACAGATCTAAACAATAAAGGAGATGTATTAGGTGATATAAAATAAAAAATGTAGAGCTAAGGGAGGTTTTAGCTGCAGTCCTCTGAGTTTTGTCTTTTTTGTACTGGCCATGTTCTCAGGTGAGCTTCTCTATGGTAGCGAAATGGCAACCAGCAGCTATAGGATCTGCTACTCAGATCTCTTTGTGGTCCTTTTCATGTGCAACAGGGAGAAATCTTATCTTCTGACTGTTCTTACAAGAGTTGGAAAGGAAACTATATTTTTACTTCAATTCCCAGCAAACAGCTCCTAGAATCTTATTGTCCCAAATAGGACCTTAGGTCCCCCTCTAAACCCATCAACATGGCTGGTGGAATAAAATGAACAGAATAGTTTGAGAAAGTCAAGACTCACTCCTGAATCTGGGGGTGGGACTAGCCCTTATAGAATCATGAGTCTCCAGATGTTAAAAAATATAAATAGAGCCCAGCTGGGTGTGGCTCAGCAATTGATCATCAATCCAGGAACCAAGAGGTCACTGGTTGGATTCCCTGGTCAGGACACATGCCTGGGTTTCTGGCTCAATCCCCAATAGGGGGTGTACAGGAGGCAGCTGATCAATGATTCTCTCTCCCTCTCCCTTCCTCTCTGAAAGGGAGGGACATGAGTATACAACAAATTAAAGTCTCATTTTGACTCCTTATACATATGAAAATAAAAGAGAGAGGAGGGAGGCAGAGTGAGAGAAATGAATGAGACTAGGTAACAAATATATGTACAACAGAAATGGAAATTCGTGAGGGGAGCAATGTAGCTGGGTTCCAATTTAAATTCTTCCAACCAGCTTTGTGTCCTTGATTAAACAAGTCACTTACATTGTTAAAATTAGTGTATTTGACAAAGTGAACTTATTTCTAAGATCCTATTCAAACCTAAAAATCTCTTAAGTTTATATCTCTAAAACATATTGCACCTGATCTGCTGGTTTTCAGACGTATTTTTCAAGAAACATTTAAAGCAATAGATCTGATTTATGGTCTTGGGAAAAATTGTCAAAGAAAATTAAAGAATGCTTCCATGTTTCTTAGGTAACATGGACACCTCTGTGCTTTAGCATCTACTAATGGAGCCAACCCCATGTTTCTCTTCTGTTTTCCCGGGTGACTGATAAATCAGAGCAATTGCTCTGACTTGTATAAGAATGGCTTTTCCTGTATTTTGTTTTAAGACTTCCTAGAATGATTCACTCTGCTACCACAATTCCATTGCGCTCGCAAAATGTTATGTGACACTGCTAAGGTAAATTTATTGAGGCTCTCGATTTTAATTAGTTTTTTTTCCTCATATTTTCTCTGAAAAGTTAATCCTCTTTTAATGAAATTGTAAAATATAAGCAAATCTTACATGACACTTTTATCACCTGCTCATTTGAGATCAAAAGTCTAACTGTACTGCCTTCTCAAATTATACCAAATTTTAAGTGCTTATTAAAATGGTAATTTTTAAAATCTCAGATCAATGGTTGAGCTTTAATTTATTTGAGCAAAATAAAACAATGCAGATAATGGTTTAGTGCTGTATTTCAACATGTTTTATAGTACTCAGATATTATTATAGTGATTTTTATCACAATTTGAAGTAGAGTAGGAAGTGGATTCTTCACTAAACTTTCCATCAGGAAAGAATCTGCCAAAATAACTTCTCTATAATAAAAAGGGAGATACTTTCATATCGCATCCAAGTTTTATGGTGTAAAATAGTACCTGCTGTTACATTCTGATGACTGTAAAAACCTAGTGCACGTGTGAGTTTGCCAGTTTAATAGTGTTATTCCTTTCGTTCAGTGATAAAGAAAATATTTGTACTCTAATCTCTCTTCCAAATTTTCCAACCGTATCTCTTACATTTAAGACCTGAAATGACATTTTGGAGCTGTGAACAGCACTGTTGTATTCTCCATTTAATTGGGGCACCCCAGTTCATATTGTTCTAACTTTCTTCTTTATTCATGATCAAAGTATAGGCTCACTTTGTAGCGTTATGCTGACAATTTACAACCAGCTCATAAATGCTCCATGCCTTGTGATTTATAGTCGGCCTCTTACTTTCTGTCTATGACCTCTTCCTCCCAGGTCCCCACTCATTGCTCATCTCAGGCAACCAGTTGAAATTCATTAGCTTAGGTACCTGTTGAAAAAGAAAAGCCAGTATTTAAACAATCTCTACACCATTCCAGGCTCTCGATGCCAGCATGTTAAAGGAGTGGAAGATAACTCTTGTAATCATTTGGCCTGAGAACTGCTCAGAACATAACTAAGCTCTGTTGGCAATTCTCGGTAACACTCTCCAGAGGAAAAATAAAAGGCAAAACAAGTTTTGATAATGAAATTAATTGAGAAAAACCAGTCTAACTGTCAAAAGAGAAGAACCTTGAGAAGAAAGGCAGCTTCTAAAGGTCAATACACAGTGTGCTGTAATCTTTACCATCTGTGTTCAGGCTGGTGGGATTCTGAGACTGTCATATGCAGTCTTTTTCTGAAAATAACAGACAAGGGGGAAAAAAGGCTTGCCCAACAGGGAGCCTGGATGTACTTAGCTGGATAGAAAACAAAACACTCTATGGTATAAAACAAAACACTATATGTTATAAACTTAGGATGACCCTTAATTTTCTTTCCCCTTGACCTACATGGATCCACAGATAGTTTCAAAAAAGTAGGGCCATGGAGAACTGCAGTAATTCCATCACCATGGGAATAGAATGTTACATTTACAAGGTGCAACAACACCAGGCAGCTTCAATCAGTGTGTGCACTTTCCATTGTCTGACTCTGTATTTTGATGAAGGCTAACAAGGCCCACTCCATTTTTTTCTAATAGAAATTGTGTGTGTGTGTGTGTGTGTGTGTGTGTGTGTGTGTGTGTGTGTGTGTGTGTGTCAGTAAATACAAAATGAACTTGTGTTCTCTTTATCTAAAAGGTTTGACAGACTTACTGGAAATCTAAAATGTTGTGATTCTATATATAGAAATATAAATTTCTCCTGTTAGAACAACATTTAATACATTGGTTTTTTAGAAGGTTTATAACAGATATACCAAATGTCATTGTTTCTAAAAGTGATAATTTCATACACTCTCATTTCTATGAATCTGCAATTTTTAACACAACTAAGAAATGATTGAAAAAGAAAAAGAAATTATATACAATGTTTACATGTGTATTATAGTGTTTATTATATATATATACATATATATGTAGTTAAGTATTACATAACTTTACATATTGTCTTTATTAGATAAATTATCATACATAAACTTTAAATTACTTTATTAAAATTTTGTGTATTATTAATTAAAGAAAGTGTAAAATGCTCTGCTTTATCTCCAACCATTATGTACAAAGCCAAATGGTTTCAATAATGTTCTTGGAGTATCAGTTTCCATTTTTTCTAAAAATCTAATCTTTAAATGTTTTCAGCTCTAACTCTAACATTTTCTGAAGTACTACTTCCATCTATATATTGCCTCATCTGAAGAGATCATTTTTTATGCATATTGCTTCATTTGTACGTCCAAATGCAGGAGATTCTGGAGTACACATGGATTTTAAAGATCCATGAGACCCAGGTACCGTCATGTAATGAAAGATCTTCTTTGTGTTTATCGGTGCCATTTCAACCATGGTGAGAGTGGCAGCTTTTACAAAGTGTGCTGACATCTAAACTTCATAGATAAATCCCAAGCTTACCTGATTTCTTTTTCTCTTCTGTGAATTCCTTGCTTTGTTTTAGAAACATGAAACAAGCTAGGGTAGGCTCCGGGAAACTTGTCACTGTGGCCACAGCCTCCAAGGAAAATAGGATCCATAAAATCTTGGACATAAAAAATAATAACACTCTCCAAATGCTAGTTAATAAAATGCTCCACCTCTTCAGGAGAAAGAGATATTTTATTTGTATTCATTAGGGTGACCTAACCACTCACTGTACGCTTTATTATACCTCTCCTGTGTGATGTAATAGCATGAACCATTGGAAATAAAGCACGCAGATCGCATTGTTTTCTCTCTGTGTGTATTTGAAACACAGGTACCCTTTGTTTCTCCTTTTCCCCACCCCCTTTTGAGTTCCTCTTCTTCCCCTTCCTCTCCTGTTTCTTCTTGTCCTCCTCCTTGCTCTGCCCACCAGTGACTCCCCTAAGGAGCAATTTCATTTTACATTCTAGAGGCAGTCTTGTTGGTTAGAGCCCCTGTGAGATTACACAAGTGGATTAGGTTTATTTTCTTGTTGTTGAGTTGACATCTTGGGTTACATATTACTCGCCTCCACTGGTTTATGTTGACCTAACGACCTTTTCCTTTTTTTGGAAGAATGCAGTGTTTTATAACTAATAAATAATGAATAAAAAATCTCAGTTAATGAAAATAGAACCACACAATGAAAATCTGGTTCTAGAAAAAGAGAAATAGAGAAAGAAAGAAGCTGTTCACACATAGGCTGCGAAATAAATGTTTCTTTTCCTTGGTTTTGGAGAAAGGAATCTCACCATTAACAAATGATATTGCTCTGAGCCCATTAGGTTGAATATTATATGCCACTGTCAATCACTTTGCAATCCACAGGGCAATAATTCTCCATAATAACTGCCAACTCTAGTCAATATATTTGCATCATTTTACTTTAGAGGCTTATGAAATGCAAATGAAAATTCTAATAATAACGCTTCTTACTTAATTAGTTGTGTCTGATGGATATTCTCTTTCTTCAGCCTGGAACATAAAAATTCCAATTCCAAGCCTGATATGGCCATTTGCCCATTCTTTGTTATTATTGCCGGCTGGGCCCATTGCTTTGAAGTTGCTAAGCAAGAAGACATGAGTCATAACATAAGAAATGAGATCCTTTCTTGGAAATCAGTGCACTCTACAGAAATCTTTTATTCACCATGTTATTTTAAACTTAGGAAAAAAAGTATGCAAACATTCTATTCTTAACTAATTTAATAAGATATCTTTGGAAAAAAATAAAACTGTGACTTCATCAGAAGTCAGAGCCATCCACTGTGAATGTCCTGCTGTGGCACTATACTGGATATGTGTGCATTTGTACTGAGCATCCCTCATTTTGGAAAAATACTGCTCTCCCTTGCTCCATAGTAATTTTGATTATACATATGTTGAGTAAGTGACAGAGCCCTGGTTACTTGGAATACTCCATTACCCTGAACACAATAGGAATAGAGGCTGCCCAGCTAGTTGCTTGTGGAACCCAGAAGCTGTTTTCCTCTATGGAAAGGATGCTCTGGCTCCCACATTTCTCTGCTCTTTCCACAATCTTTGGTTCCATAGAGTGTGGCTATTGAACTGTACTCAGGAACCTAGGTTTACACCATGAGGATGATGTTTCACCAATAATTGGGAGCAATATGTGCCACACAATGTGATATCAAGAGCCTTTCATAGGACATTCCAACCTATATTTATCACTGATGTGGCACAGCCTTACTGGTAAGCTGATTAATTTTGGCGGGTTCAGGTAGTGGTATTCTTTGTGAGTTTTTCTGTTTTCTTTTATAACCCCTTTTATAAGGGGTTAAATCTCACATGAATACAATGATATATTTTGCCAAGAAGTGAAGCTGCTTTGGTAGAGCAAACCAGAACTCTTTTATTATTCTTTTTTTTTTCTGTGCCTTCACTTTTCTAATCCCTTGCACTTGTATGTGAGTCCCAAGATTATTCTATGGAAGCATAAGTCTCCACAAGAAAAATAACTTAAAAATTACACAATCAAGATGTTGAATTATTGCATTATATATTCAGGCTCATTTATTCATATGTAATATATTCCTATGTAAACTATCCTTATGACATCAACAGTGTAGCCATTATTCATTTCATTAATTAAGATATATATAAGTAGATGGGTGAGAGGGAGGATGATAGATAGCTGAAGGCAGGTAAGTATTGATGAAGGAAAGAATGGAAATAGATTGTTGTATAGTCCTGAGTAGAGTCAATGGTAATGCTGCAATTAAAGGGAGCCCTGATATGCTAGCAACATTATAAGGGATCCCTAAAGAATGAGGTTAGCTTATGAGAAAAGTAAGAATAACAAATATGGAGTCAGAAGTATATTTTATCTACTTTCCAACTTTGCTGACGGATAGGTCTGGTGCAACCAATTTCTTCTTGACTTGGTATTATATAAGACACAGACAGCCATTGCTGAAAATAAGGGTGCACCCATTTTGGGCATTAAGAAACTGCCACCCACACCCTTATGTGCTAATTCGTTTCCTGCCAAAACATGTCTTTTGAGTCATGTAGGCTTGTGCTAAGGAAAAAATCAGGCAGCATGCTCAATGGGATGTAGAGAAATATTCATGAACCCATGGGTCTGTGACTTCCCACAGGAAGTTTTGTTTTCTGCTTTCAAATTAACCTGTATAGGTACTGCTCCAGGCTTATAGATTATGGAGATCAATCCAAAATATTCACATTCATATTTTAAGTTAAGATTCTGAATTTCTATTAGAAAATTTCCAAATTGTTAGCAGAACACGGGGCAGAAAATACATATCACAGTGCTCAAAATGTTTATTGGAACCAGGGGTCTAGATAGGTTGTTCTAGTGTCAAGCAGGGACAAACAAAACAAAAACAAAGCCTGTAGATCACATTTAAACTCTCAGGGTAAATATGAACAAAGAATAGACCATATTTTTCTAAGGCATCTGGGTATAAACCTTTTTTTCCCTCTTTGCCAGAAACCATAGTGTTTATAGGCATGTTTTACTGGAAATCTGCTGCTTCTCACAATGTTTCCTGCACAACTGTCTTAGTAAAACTACATCTGGAAATGACAAGCGCACAGTTGTAAATCTGGAAGTCAGTGTGTTGTTATAATAGCTTGCAGCTACAATATGGCCGTCTTGCTGAATGCCAAAGAGAGTTACAAAGACAGAGGCCAGCTGTAGCTACTGAAATGGATATTATTTTTTCTGAGGGGATAGAAGGGGTTTTAAGAGGGTTATAATGTTTCTTGTCAAAGTGCCAAATGAACCATAGTGGCATTGAACTTATTGTCTCTTGGACAAATCAAATGAGATTTTGACCACCAGGTTGGAATGAGCAAGCTTGATTTGCTGGATGGTATAAAAACAGGTAGATCCATTGAATTGTAGTGTCCTAGAGTTAGGCTGGGTCCTAGGAGCCATCTAAATCAGATGTCTCCTTGGATAATGACCCCCCCCCCCACGCTTCCTAAGAGCCACAGAATGTCAACTTCAAGTATCAGCTTGAATATCTCAGCAGTTCTCAGTATTGGGTGACCGAGGTAATATATAGGTTCCAAGCAAAGCATTCTATGTGGTAAGGCTGTAACTTGCCTCATATATCTGTTTCTTTAAGTCTTTTAAATTAACTTGGGGAATCACAAAATTATTCATCATTGAGGGAAGTTCATCAAATCCCACTTTGATATAAATGTCACCAGTGAGAATGGCAGTAATAATTGAACTAAGCACTATTTAGTGATGAAAAAATAAAGAAATCACGCAACTTCTGATTCTTTTTTAAAACAAATGTAATAAATAATGGAGTATTGAGTGAGTATTAGTATATTTAGACACCTTGGGCTTTGTTTGTAACACATACAAATTTTAGATTTGTTTATATTTAAAATGGCTTATACTTTCAGCAATGTCTCTACACCTGTATTTAAAAGATATGTATTTAAAATAACTAGCACAACTCTGTTTCTAGCATGTTCTTTATGCTTTAGTTTTGTCTCAGAGGAAGAGCAGATCATCTCTCCTTATTAAGCCAAACTCCCTTTTCCCATATAAAAGTGAAGGTGTTCAAAGGTACAAACTTCCAGTTATAAGATAAATAACTTCTAGGGATAAAATGTATAGTAAGATGACTGTAGTTAACAATATATGTATATTTGAAATGTGCTCAGAGTTCTCATTACAAAAGAAATTATATTAGGTGATGGATGTTAACTAAACTTACTGTGATTATTTTGACTGATAATGTTGTATACCTTTAACTTACACAGTATAATATGTCAATTATATCTCAATAAAACACTGAGGAAAAAATATAGTCTACTGTAGTATAAAATAACCAAATAGTCTACAACTAAATCTTCCAGAATTAGAAGAAAAAATCCTTTTAAAACAATTGCTCTTGGAAGATCCATGAAGCATGATGGTAGGGCCATTGTTTATGGTTCATTGGTACCCCCAAATATCTAACAGAATGTCTAGGAATAGTAGATGCTCAATAAATATTTGTCAAAGAAATGAATGAAAATAGTAAATGAGTAAATATATAATAAATGTATGTATTCTAGCTGTCTCAACTCCCTCACAATTTACTGGTTGTTTTTCTTTGCCTCAGTAACAAATTTTTGAAAAACTACCTTGAGCTGCTGAATGCTGAGTCATTATTTCAACAGCTTTCCTCATCTTTATTTTTTCATTCCTACTATACATTTGACATTCTGGACTTTTCCGTCAACAGCATCAGCCCTTCAACACACACATACATGCACATACACATACTCAAAACATACACATACACATTTTAATAGATTTTTATTTCCTAGCTTTCATGATGGGACATCAGCCAGTTCTTCTTCAGACTCTGTTCATGTATCTTCTTCACTGTCTCTGGCTTTTCTCAGAGACACTTTCCCCTTGGTTCCAACTCTCTGGATGCTGAACTTGGACTTGTCTCACCTCACATCTTGGTGACTTAATGGCCTCTCTTTCTTGAGACAGAGGAAAAGGGTGAAGAGGAATGGAGAAAGCAGTTTGGAGAATACTTTTTCAAGTGAACCAATACTTTCCCAGCTCCTACCTCCTCTCTCTTTCTCATATTGTGGCCCCTATACAACCTGCATCAGAATTGTTAAAACATTGATTTCAAGGCTCTACCTTAGTCCCTTAGTCCCACTAAAACAAAATTCTAGGAATGGAACATCCATAATCTATATTAAAAATGAAAACTTTGCCCTGGCCGTGTGGGTCAGTTGGTTGAGCAGTGTCCCATGCACTGAAAGGTTGCCGGTTTGATTCCAGTTCAGGGCATATACCAGGTTATGGATTTGAACCCTGGTCGAGGTGCTTGCAGGAGGCAATGGATAGATGTTTCTCCTTCACGTTAATTTCTCTCTCTCTCTCTCTCTCTCTCTCTCTCCTTCTCCCTCTCCCTTTCAGTTTTCAGCCAGGTGTGGCAGACCTTTGAACTATATATCACCATATAGAAGTATAGAAGATCTTGGTGACTTAATGGCCTCTCTTTCTTGAGACAGAGGAAAAGGGTGAAGAGGAATGGAGAAAGCAGTTTGGAGAATACTTTTTCAAGTGAACCAATACTTTCCCAGCTCCTACCTCCTCTCTCTTTCTCATATTGTGGCCCCTATACAACCTGCATCAGAATTGTTAAAACATTGATTTCAAGGCTCTACCTTAGTCCCTTAGTCCCACTAAAACAAAATTCTAGGAATGGAACATCCATAATCTATATTAAAAATGAAAACTTTGCCCTGGCCGTGTGGGTCAGTTGGTTGAGCAGTGTCCCATGCACTGAAAGGTTGCCGGTTTGATTCCAGTTCAGGGCATATACCAGGTTATGGATTTGAACCCTGGTCGAGGTGCTTGCAGGAGGCAATGGATAGATGTTTCTCCTTCACGTTAATTTCTCTCTCTCTCTCTCTCTCTCTCTCTCTCTCTCTCTCTCCTTCTCCCTCTCCCTTTCAGTTTTCAGCCAGGTGTGGCAGACCTTTGAACTATATATCACCATATAGAAGATAAATTTAGCGGGGGGGTTCGGGGGGTGGGGGATGAAAGATGGAAACATCCATTCCATTCAAAGGCAGTGGCACCATCATTTTTCTCAGCCCTCTCTGCTCCCAGTTTAACTAGGGCCCTGTATTGACTTTAGCTATCTTCAGTGTGTTGAAGATTACTTATCAATTTCTTACCTTCAGTATGTACTGATACCTCATTCTATATAAGACAACTCCAGCAGATAACTTTCTCTTAAGTTGGTAAAGATATGATTATGGCTTTTCAGAGGAGTTTCCTCAACTAAATACAATACAGCAGAAATTCAAATTATATGATTTGTTAAGACTTTAGTACTTCTATTTGATTCAAAATCCTACAAATCTCTGGTTATCTTTTATCTTTATCTTTACTACTACATTTTTACTTTTCAAACTCAAATCAATTTCATTATTCCTGCTTTTTAAAATGAAAATATTTTCTTTGTGATAGTTCACATATTATCAACAAACATATAATTGCTCTAAAAAGGTAGGAGGGTCATCATTACTAGTATTGATCAGAACATGGTTATTTCCAAAGCATAAGCATAAGCATATGGTAATGGGGCTAGCTTATTGCTGCACAAAATTGTTGACACTTCTATGGAACGACACAGGTAGAGTAGAAAAAGAGAAATGAAATGAGAAAAACGTAATTAACAACCAATGCAGTGTTCATTAACATTTGTTTTATTGATACACACATAATTTTACTAGTACTGTATGAGACTTCTAAAAAGCAAAAGGTTTGCCCTTGTTCCAGCCCTGCCCTAATTCCCAATCATGCTACTCTTTGGCCAAATTTAGCAATGATAGTTCTCCTAGGGGCCATTCCTGGCTTATCCCTTATGCATGAGGAGAGGAAAGGCTGCCACCGAATGTGGGTAAAGCTAATACCTTCAGAAGTACAAACTGGTTAAGGTCCCATAGCTTTCTTATCCGTTCCTTAAGTTAGAAGAATGAACACTGAATGTTTTAAATAATAACTACTCACTCTTATCTTATACCCTTCATTTTTTTTGACCTGCTTTTTTTGTTTTGTTTTTTTTTCTCCTTCCAAGTCCTTATTCTTTGAGAGGATCCTCATTGATATCTAGCATGAAATATCAGAAAATAAAAGTATGATGTCCTAGAGTATTAGATAGCTGGGTGTGTTTTAACCTTGACATTTCTAACATATGATCCAACCTCAACTATGTATGAGTTGTCTACACGCTAGCTATCTCTGAAATTTGGGAGTCATTACCTATCTAGATGCAACTTGACCTGTCACTTTCCACTTGGGAAAAGCTGTATTCTCATTTCCATTTTTACCTCCTTTTCTCTATTTTCTTTTACTAGTTTGTTGATATTGCTCTTCCTAAGTGTAATATTTGACTAACTATACAAAATTCTAATGTAAATAATAACTCACAATATCATACTACTCATAATAACATCATTCAGAGGTCCCTATGTTAACATTTAAATACTTCTTTTACCAAGTGCTTTTCCTGCTTTGCCTTTTTAGAGTTGAAATCATAATGTGTATTTTTTCTAGCTTGATTTATTTTCCTCTGCATTTTATTACAAGTATTTTCCATTTAATTAAAAACATTTGATAAACACCATTTTAATGGTGCCATGATATTCAACTAAATGACAATCACATCATTTATTTGAACATTTTCCTAATTGAGGACATTGAGGCTATTTCCAAGAGTATGAACGGCATATTTTGAGAGATGAATATACAGGAAGATAATTGTTTATATGTTGTTCACTGATTTGTTTTCCTAGAACAGATTGATGCTGAATCCATGGATTGGAGACTGTACTTTTATGTCTCTTGATACATATGACTCTTACCCATGTCCAAACTAGATTTTAGATTTCACCAGATTATTGTGACTACAGGTAGTCAATATTTAATTGTAAGAATTGTTTAATAGAGGTAATAGAAAGTAATTGAAAAGAAATGTAAAGGGGGGTAATTTTCTAGAAATGTCTATATTAAGGATATATTTTATTCTTAATTAAATAATGTATACATTTTAAATCTACATCTCTGACCATAGGGAACATGCCAGTCCTCTCCGAGTTGCTTTAGAGACAGTGTTCAGGGTTCTTCCTGCCTACTTTCTCTTTTACTTCTCAGGTGAATTTAGACTTGCTCTTCCCTCCTATGTCTGATACAAACATGCATGTGGTTCAGACAAAGGAGAAGCATTCCTTTTTTGCTTTCCCTGACATTTGGGTTGTTTTCATCTGTAACACAAAAACAGTTGCCCCTCTGATTTCTAAAGGTTTTTGTGCCCTCAGTTCTACTCTGTTCTTCATATTCTATTTTGGTTACTTAAACGCTCTCAGCTCATTCACTCACAGACACTTCAGTGTGGTACTTGTTGGTTCAGGTTAATAGTCTTATTCAACCTACAGCTTGAGAATGATATACTCTAGGGTTGTCCAATGTCACCGGTCCACAATCTTTCAGTGAAATTCCTTTACACTGTGTTCAAAAGTTGTTCACAGTCCGACATAATTCCCTCTCCTTTGTCTTCTGGTGAAACAGCTGTGAGAGCTCAAGAACAGACCCATGTCGCAGTGGTGACTTTCCCCCCAGAGCAACCTCTTAAACAGTGACAGGGAAGATGGGTAGACAAGGCTGTTCTTTAATTTTTGGATTTTCTGTGTGTCTGCCTGAATGGCTGGTGGTAGTGATGTGGGCAGGGGCCAGAGAAACTACTTATATTTTTCAAATTGAGAAAAACATCACTTTACTGATGCGATTCTGCATGGAGCAACATTTCTCAGTTAAGAATTCCACAGCGAGAGTCACTGCTGGAGAACTTCACCCGTCTTCCCTGTAAATGACAGACTGTTGGAATGTAAAGCATTTGGTTTTTTACAGATGCTTTTACTAGGGTTGGAAGCCGTGATCTATGTTTCAGGTCAAAGGCAAGAACATGCTTTTCCCTATCTGTTTCCTGTCTCTAAGCGATCAATCATTTATGTCCCAAGGGAATTGTAGTTCTTAGGCATGTGGCCTGTTTTCCTTTGGCTTCTATTATCATTTGCTAATTAGATTACAAGCTAGTATTTACTTTACTCTGCAGCTTTGAGACCTTCCCCTGCAGTGTTTTTCTATTAGCTTTACAAATGCTGTAGATCAGGCCTTTCCTTGGCCTATTGTCTTAAACCAGGAAAAGTGGGGAACTTTCCATTCACATCTGATTATTCTTGGGGCGGGGGGGAGGGAAAAGGTGAAAATAAAATTAAATCAATCCTACTTAATGTTCAGACTGATTCAACTTTAAATATTTGCACTTAGGAATTTTGGAGATTTTGCTATCCCTGGACTACTTTAGGTTTTAAAATAACTCCTAGCTTGAATTGATATCTTGCTTCAGCTTAATACTTTATTTTTCTTTGACATGAAATACTCTCATGTCCCTCCCGATGTGATGATTAATTTGATATGGCAACTTGCTAGGCCATGGTGCCCTATTGTTTAGTCAAACATCAGCCTATATATTGCTGTGAAGGTATTTTTAGATGTGATTAATATTTAATTTAGTAGACTTTGAGTAAAGCAGATTACTCTCATAATGTGGATAGAACTCATCTAATTAGGTGAAAGCCTTACAAGGCTGAGGTGTCTTATAGGAATTCTGTCTCCAGATTGCAACACAGAAATTTTACCAGAGTTCCCAGCGTTTATACTCTAGGCTGCAACTTCAACTCTTATTTAATTTCTAGCCTGCCCTGCAGATTTTGGACTTGTGAACCCCCCTCGTCACATGAGCCAATTCCTTAAAAGGAACCTGTATTTGTCCTATGGGTTCTGTTTCTGTGGAGAATCTTGACTAATACACTTAACTCTACTCTTTTCTAAATTTTCCCTAAGATTCTATTTATCAACGAACTGACTTCCAAAATACCTTATGAATCCAAGGAACAACATACTTTAATTTCCATTATGACCGGAGAAGTATAGATAACTTTGTATTTTGTAAATTAAAAGCTCTTGATGCCCTTTGGGACAATAGGCATCACAAAGGAACAAAAGATAACCCAGATGCCAAAGGCCAGAGCATTTCTCAGCAGCCCAGGGGAGATATTTATTACAATGGATTATTGGCTGTAATCTGTTTGAAATATATTTTCAACGTGGATGGAATCTTGTTTACCTCAAAGCTTTCATATTAGAGGTAGCATGTTGTAAGTTGGCTATAGAAGTTTTCTGTGGGATGGGGAATGTATCAGGATCTGTGAAGCTCTTGTGAGCTTTCGCCTCCACTCTGAGAAGACATCTTACTGGTGTCTTGCATACACTTCTCAGGATATTTTCACAAGTCCTCTCTTTTTAAAACACTGTCCCCACTGTCTTCCACCACCATTTCACTAGCACTGGGCTCTTATTAGGAATAGAAAAGACAATGAAAAGGGGACTTTCTAGCCTAGAGAAAATTTTCACCTGAAGGAACAGTTCAAGTTTATTTTAAAACTTCTAAAATACCCTGGACTCTACCAATTAAGCCTGGTTTCAGAGGATCAGTTGCAAATTTCTTTCCATGAGTCCTGGCAGGATTGACTATTTCTGTCTAACTCTCTAACCCCCAAAACTCTCTCTTGCACATTCTAAAACATGGGATAGAAGACTTTAAAGCATCCAAATGGAATACCCTTTATAGGATTCCCTAATTTCTTGGTAGTTGTTGAGCATTTCATCGTACGTAAGTGGTGTGGTGGGTGAATATGTGTAGGGTGAATCTAAAACATACAGAAGAGCTGCACAGTAGAACGTTTCACATGAATGAGTACTCGAAGTAACACTAAATAACAAGGATGCGGTATACTTTCTACTTTTGCCAAGATTCCAATGTAGTTGAGAACAGAAGATAAGAGATCCCAAAACATTATGATAGTGCAGACTGCAGTTTTCCAGGATGAAGACCTTTTAGTGTGCTAAAACCCAAAGAGCCCCAGGCAAACTGAGTCAATTCAAGTATCACTCAGGAATTAATACAAAGAATGGTGAAAATAAAGAGGAAGTATCCAGGTGAGTCAGAATGGTAAGTGAAGACATCCTGGGGTAGGGAGAACTCTAGGAATTTAAGAGGGGATTTGTCTAGGCAGGGGAAAGGGGTGTTCCAAGCAGAAAGCTCAGCAAGAACCAGGA
Organism: Myotis brandtii; assembly: GCF_000412655.1. Classification (NCBI taxonomy): domain Eukaryota; kingdom Metazoa; phylum Chordata; class Mammalia; order Chiroptera; family Vespertilionidae; genus Myotis; species Myotis brandtii. Next base: position 3,716,312 of record NW_005371173.1, read on the forward strand.
AATAAGGCAAAATTAAACCTAATGTGTCCATAAGACAGACAGCAGATAACACTGGCTGGTGGGGGTCGGAAGGAAGTGAGATATAAGACTAGAAAGTCTGGCCATGGTCAAATTCAGGAGCTCAGATTTTATTCTGTTAAAAATAACCAAAGGATTCTAAGCAACTTCTGCTATGATCTAAACAATGTTTTAGTTTTCGACTATAAAAAAATGTCGGGTGGGAGACAGGACAGACTAGAGTCTGGGAGATCAGGTATTATACTAATTAAAGCTTGAGGAAATGATAAGATAAATTAGTCTGATTGCAGTAGAAATATAAAAGTAAGAATAAATATAAAAAACCTGTCAAAGAAAGAGTTGGCAGAATCCTGTAACTAATTAAAAATAGCAGTGGATAAAGCAAACGGAATCAATGATACCATCAGACTTTCTGAAGTCTGAATCCCTATGAAAATACTGTCAGCCTGGAAGCTCATTCCCTTCCAAGGAAAGCTGATGCCCTTGGCTCTTAAGATGATATCTTCCCTAGGGGCAAGTAAAGAAATTTGGCTAATGCCTTAGATCCCTTAGTGACTAGTATTTAATACACGTTTGTTTTGAGTATGTATCACTGGTTTACAAACTAAGACTTGCATAAGTATATTTTAACTTAATTTTTATTTTTAGCTCACTTGAGCTAGGGTAGTAAAATATTAAACTCAGGCTTTTGCATGACAGTTCTCTCCCTGGAAACATACCTAAATTCTGAGTTTTAAGGACAAATAGAGAAAGTGTGGGGGACAAACAGCCACAATCTGGGCTTCAAATATTTTCTCCAAGTGGTCTCTGAGATGTCATTCATATTCTAGGGTTCCATGCTGAAATGACCTTCATTCTTTTCCAACTGACCTTTACGTGGCTAGTGGCTCATTCAGCCATATCTCTGCTCCTCTTGGAAACTTATATGTTGTGGCCTCATGACATGCTAGGGTGCAGAAATTTCTGCCAGTTTACCTGGAGTTCCGACCACTTCAATTTACTTTGTAGTCACCACTTTCTTGGGGTCTGTTTGCCTTCATGATTTTCAGTCCCCCCAAAAGAAAAGGATAAAACCCCATTAGCTAGGGCTCCCTAAATATTTGTGCATTCCCTGCATGCCCACCATCTAGTTCAGGGTCCCTCAAACCTTTGTGATGAAGCATCAGTATCACCATCCTCCCATTTTGTCATGGATTGATAAACAAAAATAAAAGAAAGGGAAATTTTAAAAATACAAGCTCATATACTTTATTATATCAGAGTCAACAGACATGCAATTACTGTCCAATTGTTATAAATGTCTCTAAATGCTATCTCAATATCTGTACTTACTTTGTTGAAGAGTGCTCATATGAATTGGGCCTCAATCCATAATTCACAGCAGAACTGATACAAGTCTAGCTCTCCACTGTTGGCCTGGAAGTATCTTTCCTGACTGGGGAAAAGAAATCATATAAACTATCAGGAGGAAAGCAGTATCTCAAAATATCTTGCCACACAATCAGCATTAAAGCTACAATTTTCTGAACATTTCACAACCCATGCATGCACTCTGCTTCCCTTCATACATATGAAATTATTGAAATTACAAAATGGGCAAATTACTGAAACCCTGAGAGCCTCATACACCTCATCTATTGTATGAAATTAAACATTGTACCTATGAGAATTTGTAAGTACATGAAGATTCTATAAGGAAATGTCTGTAGAGCATCATGTCATAGTGATTAGGAATGGTGGCCCTTACTATCACCATGAAGACACAAGCTCAAGGAAAAATTACATTAAGGGCAGAGGGTCTCTGCCATCCATTTCAGGAAATAGGGTTACAAAAGCAAGAAGCATTCCTACTTGGTATGACTTTGGGATTTTATCATGGAGCACTATGTTCTTGCTAAGTCTAATCTAATTAATCTTCCTCATACTTACGGAGGTACCATGGACTAAAGTATAGCATAAGCTATTGGATAATTAACTATTGGGAGCCTCACCACTTTTGTGTTTCAGAAACTTATTGCCTAGATGACTTTACCACTTGAAAATTAAATAAATGAGTTCCTTATATTTATGGTTTTTAAAGCACTTTTGAATACTGGAGGATTAAACACACTAAGAATGTCTAGATTGCAGTAATAATATGATGGTTTATTCTTGCAGTGTTAAATACCTCAACATAGAGGATATTCAATATAATCTAATGCAAACAAATCTTTAACCTATCTTTCTTATTCACTAAAAATGACACAAATTTAAATTAATAACTGGTACAGCAATAAAGCTGCTAGAAGATAGGATTCATTGTGCATTAAGCTCTGGGTTCTTTATTTAGATTGGAAGTGATTATATGATAATAGGATAAATGCTTTGCTAAGTGTATAAAAACTAAAAAACTCTGTATATCACAGAGCCACATTACATTTGCAGGGCATTAATTTACCTCATTATGCAATAAAATTATTATTAAAGTAAAATCTCAAGGAAAAATCACTTTGCTGAATGAAACTCAAGATATGTTAACCTTGGATAAAAATCAGCTTTTGGCATAAGTTCCATGTCATCTAAACATCTTTCTCTTGACCTTGAAAAAGAGAAGATTCTAGGGAAATCTAAACATGCCTTGGCAAGAAGCCAAGCATTTTATTCTACTCACTCAAGAATTTTTTCTTAGAGGAATTATGCCTAATTCCTAACACCTACTTGCAATGAATTGATCATCATTTTGAAAACAAGTACTGAAAAGTCAGAATAGTTTATAACTATATTGAGAAAACACTTTAGAGTAAATAGTGACAATTTAGTAATGACTACAAAGTTAGTCATTAAACAAACAAACAAAAAAACTAGATGGACATGGAAGTAACAAGAGCATAATCTACTAGGTTGTCCAAGTGAAAAAATGAAAAGTTAGCTCATCCTCTCTTTCCCTCACTCTCCCCACAACCAGTCCATGACTCCATTCTGTCAGTTCACCTACCAAACTACAGGATTGGGCAAAAGTAGGTTTACAGTTGTGAGCATGCAAAACAAAGTTTATTCTTGTATTATTACATATTAACTACTGTGTTATTTCCTACACAAACAACTGTAAACCTATTTTTTCCCACCCTGTATATCTCAAACCCCTCATTTTTTCTCCATCTTTACCAAATTCTCAGTTCAAACCATCATCATCTCTTGTTTGAACTCTGCAGTTGCTTTCTACTAGGGCCCCAGCTTTCTCCTTTGTCCCAAAGTCCATTCTCTATATAATAGCCAGAGGAATATTTTTTAAAAATGTAAATTGGTATCATACCCCTCCACTGATCAAGCCTCACTGACATTCTAACACATTGAAATAAAACCCACATCATATTCTGGGCCCAGTCTGCTTTTTTGCTTTGGTCTCATCCCACACTCACTCCCTTCACTATGATCTATTCGTTTTGGCCTGCTTCCTTTTTTTCAGATTCCCCTAAGTAGTCCCAAATTTAGGGCCATTGTACATGCTATTCATCTGCTGGAAAGTTTCTCCAAAATTTTTTCAAGGCTGGCTCCCTCTCATAAATCATATCTTACCTTCTTAGAAATGTCTTCCCCAATCACCCTAAATGCTGACCATTCCCACTTTCTATTCTATTATTTTCTTTGTGTCACTTCTCATTCTCTGAAATAACTTATACCTGGGTTGGTTTGTGGTCTATTTCCCTGGACCAGAGCTCTTTGGACTAGTTATTGGGTTTGTCTTGTCACTGCTGTATCCCCAAAACCAGCACTGTGTGTGGCACTCATTAGGTCTCAGTAAATCTGTATTGGATATATTCATTGAATAATGACTGATAGGCACAGTGCTGGCCGGTGAAAGGGCTTTTCTGACCTGTCCAAAATAGAAAAATGAAAGGACAAGTATCCAACCTATTTGCATCAACTTAACAAGCCTTCATCAAAGACTATTTTCCAATAAGCAAATTTATTTAGAAACTAGAAGCCCGGTGCATGAAAATTCATGCCCTGGAGAGGGGTCCCTCAGCCCAGCCTGCCCCCTCTCACAGTCTGGGAGCCCTCAGGGGCAGGAGGCGACCCGGCAATCAAGGGAAGGTGACGCTCCATCACACCTCTGCTGCTGCCACTGCCGGCAGCACAAGCCTCAGCCAGCCCTGGTTACCTGAGCCTCGGGTGGCCCTGGGCAACTGAGCAGCTGCTATCCGAGGCTTGCCTGTGCCTCGGGCCGGCCCTGGGCAGCTGGGGGGCTGAGGGAACTGGAGGACTCCGGAAGCAGGCGTTGAGCGGCCGGGCCTGCCTGGGGGTGGGCCTAGCCTTGACGCATGCCTGCCTCCCCGGTGGGGCTGAGGGGACTGGGCGTTGCCATCTTGTGGTTGGGGACACTGCCATCTTTGAGGGAGGGCCGGCAATTAGCATATCCCCTCCTTTTTGGCTGTGGGTGCTGCCATCTTTGAGGGTGGGGCAGTCAATTAGCATATTCCCTCTTTATTTGATAGGATTATTAGGTTGTTAAGTTGTTAAGCCTTTTGCACCCTCTCTAGAGGCTTATGACAGATGACATTTCCAGCACCTTTTGAGTGGACTTCTTGATGGTACCACATTCTTTTGTGGACTATTTCAGAATTTGTGTTACTATTTTCCATTTTTATTTTCACCCCACAAAGTACATGCATCAAAAAGGATGTTGCTATCATGGATGATAGACATTTTATCAATTCCTGCTGTCAGCATTAAAAATAATGTTTGGACTGTTCCCCCAAGAGTATAGTCAATTCTCTCGGTAAATTAATGACTGGCCTTAGCATCTGACAGGATAAATGAAACTCCTCTAAATCTCTGCAATTAATGAAATGGCTTCTATGCATACTTGCTTCAGGATGCCAGCAACACAGGCAGCATACTGCCAAAAATATAGATTACAATAGGGAGTTGGATTACTTATAGCCAAATCCACTCAATTTGCCTTAAAATGTCTAAGTAAAGCTAAAATAAAATTGAGAACTCATATGGGGAAGGAGGTGGAAGAAAGTACTGCCTTAAGGAAAGATGGCATAGAAAATTAAAAAACAAAACACACAAAAATCAACACAACCCAGTTTAAGGTTTATAATAGAATTAAGTGGGGGAGAAAACATATTTGGAATTAACATGCACATTTCAACTTTCCTTAATTGGTATTATCTAGGCTTCAGTTAGCATTTTTCTTGTCCCTTTCTTTATTTTTCCATTAAACTCATCTGGGACTTACCTCCAAAGGTCACTCTTCTCACCAGAATGATCCACAAACTTTTTAAATGTCAGGGATCAATGCCTGAGGGTGGGAGGAGGTGGAGGAAGAATATAGGTGCACATATGACCTGTCAGCTCCACAGGGGCATGGAAGGATCAGAAAGACAAGGTCAAGGAATTGAAGTGAAAAGTACGGATTTCAGGGGTCAGAGGAAGCCACAGCCTGACCTAGAGCCTGATGGTGCACGTCCTTCTCGCCTGGAGGAGAGAGAGGCTAGTGAAATGTAGATCACAATTTATGAAGAAGGCAGTGCCAGAAAGTGAGGCAGCAAACCCAGCTTAGAAACGGAACAGGCCTGGAGATTTCCCAGCAAAATGCACTCAGATTGCTTCTTTCTAAAGCCCACTCAGGGCCTTCATGAAGTCAGGGTGGTCAAAGGAAAATTAGGAAACAGCATAAAAAAATAGAATGTACTTGCCACTCCTCTTTTGTATTTGGTTGTTCTCCAGAATCTCTAGTCTAAGGAATCCTATATCTTTATGCTATTAATAAATGTCTGATATGTTCATCTCCATTTTCCACTGTCCCCCTGGATTCTCCCCCAAATTGTTCTTCATCCAAACTGCTGGATGAATGACCAATAACTTACTGTTACCTCTTTTAGGTGAATGAGTATTAACAATCATCAGACCTGTTAGGTTAAAAAGATAAGGGAAAGTGAAAATCTAATGGAAAATAGTAATATTGTTTATTTGGTTTTGTTTACAAAACCAACAGCAGTTATTTTCAAAAGATCCATGTTTAGCCAAAGTGAACCTTGAGTCCATAAAAAAAAAAAGGCATGTAAGTACTGTCCGTTTCTCTTCTTTAAATCAAATCAAACAATTACAAGTCTCTATCCTTGCAGGGAGGTGGGATAGTCAAACATAGACATCATTATTCCCGTGCCCATTCCCTGGGCCTGACTCCTGGTCAGTTCAGATGAGAAAACAGGATATGTATGTGATGCCCAGAAAGCAGGGGTGTGGATGCTGACCTCCAGGGATCACAGTGACCTCTGGTGTCCTTCTTGTCCAGGTCTGCACGGGACCCTTGACATAAGATGGATCTACTGCTTCTTAGGCACAAAAGAGGTCCAGAAATCCTTGCTGTATCCCAACTGTGTTCTTGCCACTCCCTGAGACACAGCGATGCAGCAATGGGAGAAGAAAAAATCCACTCGGGGTCCAATCTCTCCATCTGTTCTCTTTTATTTTCAGAAGTGTTCCCAGTTGGCCTCTCATTATCCTCAAAAATCCCTCAGGACATTTCACAAATAAATTCATTCATTCATTTCTTTATTTACTTAACTTATTAATTAATTATTTTAATACCAATGACGTCACATAACACCCAATCATAGGTAGTTATGATAATCAAGCATTAGCTGTTGCAGAGGTCTTCCTGTTCTAGCCCTAGAGGCTTGTTGCCAGTGCAAGCTGCCTGCTCTTCTCTAGAGAATGACAACCTTGGCCAGTCATCTGCTGGGACCCAGCTGGCCCACTGGGCATGGGGAGCTGCTTGGCAGAAGAACTAAAATGCCCTCAGCCAAAGCCCAATGAGGGAACCGGCTGCCATGTGCCACTGCAGAGAACCCAGGGCATCTCAGGGCTTTAATACATTTGATAACCTAATTTTAGCTACTTTGTTTGTGGACATTTATGTTCTATTCCAGTTTCTCTGACAATGAGCAGAGTAGCCCACTTCAGTCTTTTTTTTAAATCTATCAGCTCAGCGCCCCTCGCAACAATATATATATACACACAGCTATAGTTTCTTATCTACCCAAATCTGTAGGATATGTAAATGTTCTTCTCATATATTATGTATGTGTATATGCATGTGTTTATACACTATATACACACAAGGTGAAGCAAAAGTAAGTTGATAGTTGTGAATACACAAAACACAGTTTATTCTTGTATTATTATTGATTAATTATTGCATTATTTTTCGTATGAACAATTGTAAACCTACTTTTGCCCCACCCTGTATGCATACTAGTATATGGAACATTAATGTGAGCTGCATGGGACTCCCTCCTCTCCAACCTCTATAAATAACAGGTAGGTGGCTTCTTCATAATGTGGACCATGATGCTTGCCATTTAATGGACCAAATTATTTTTCCCTGAGAATGAGTTTGGGATATGTGACATTGACTTGACTTTTATTAAATCAAAAGCAGATTCTCTTTCAGCTGATTCTTGATAGAGAATAAAATTATTTCTTGAGAATGTCATCTCCATTCAGAAGTGACCCTTATATTCTAACAACGAATGAATGTGGAGGGAAGAATGCCTCCCAGTTCTCATATATATATATACCTATGGGACCCTAGTACTATCTTGGAAAAGAGGGTGTGGTGCAATACATTCTGAAAATGACCTTACTGGGTATTGGTTAGGCACATATCAGTCTGCAAGAATTTTTAACATAGTCTTTTATTTTGGGTTCCACTAGCTTTGCCTTGCCCAGTCAGTGGGTAGCCCAAGCAGGACATAGAGGGAGGGAAGATAATGAATGTAGGATATTTATCCCTCAAGTTCCCTTTTCAAAGGGTCACCTCTGGCTTGCTTCTCCTCAACCAAAGTTTACGGCTTTCTCACACCAGCTTTCTCCATATGACTCTGAAGTTTGGAGTCCCGGTCACCACTGACTATCCTGACTGGTAACAATACCTTTACAAATGTATCCTTGCATCTCTCTACATTTGGTGTGCTGTCTGTTTCCTTCACTTGCCAGTCATTTATTCTCACCCTGGTACCCTGTTGGGTGGCCAAGGTCCCTGGGATGAAGCAAAGGAGAAAGAAAGGAAGACTTCCCAGTGGACTGCCTCCGGGCGTGGAATTGTCTAAGATGATCAATGCTTGGCACTGCACAGAATAATAAGTCTGTGGGGTGCTTTGAAATAGTATATGTCTCCTTCTGTCACCCTTGTCTGATTTATGCTGAAATTCAGGACGCCAAGGAAGAACATTCTTCCTGCTCCATTTAGCTTTTTTTATTTGACAAATATTTATTAGGCACCTATTATGATGGCTGGGGAGTGTGGACAGAAAATAAAGAAGCAAAAATTATATACTAGATGATGGCAAGGGCTATGGCAAAAAATAGCATTGAAGGAAGGGGATGCAGAGTGCAGAGAGGAATATAGGAGTTCCCCATTTCAGACACACTGGTCATGGGCGGCTTCATGTGGAGGTGTCCCCTGAGCAAAGACCTGAGGATGTGAGGTGAATTATGTTAAAAATTGTACTAGAGCATCATAAGCCACAGGAGTCAATTTGCAATTGTGTTGGTGAGTGTTTGGTTGTCACGATGACTAAGTGGGAGGCAACTAGAGGAGGGCACACTACTGCTCATAATTAGTTGATGGGACCAAGAAAATCCAATGTCCTGCAGTGCATAGGACAGCCACAGACAATGAAGATCGGTCCAACAGAAATTTGGTCCAACAGTAGCATCCTTGTTGAGAAATGTGTAGCGGAAAAAGCAAGTGCAAAAGCCTTGAGGCTGGGGTAGTGCCCCTCCCCCATCACACACACATATTTCACCTTAACCTAAAGCAGGACTACTGTGACCTCTGTCCTCACATCTTTCCCCGCTGCCCTGCAGCACAGAGGCTCTGGAGCAGCTTGTCCTGCTCCATGTGCCTGCCCCTCTGTGATGTGTGCATTTTATCCCAGGGATTGAAGTAGAGCAGAACACAAGAGCCTCGTGATGGGAGTACTCATGGCTGTCCTTCAAACTTGAAGGTGAATTTGCTGGTGCTGACTGATTCAGTCAGAAAAGACCAGTAAGAGACCAAAGGTCCTGCCTATCCTGAGCACGTGCAAAAATCTCTCTTTGCCTCAAAAGTTATTTCTTAAAAAAAAAATAGTTGAAATTCTACAACATAAAATTCTCCCAAGGATTTATTTCACTTACTTTGTTGGAAACACTGGCAAAAATTAGCAAACACTTCTCATTGGTAATTTAGACATAAATTGATCAATTTATGGCTGTGCTTGTGGAGAAATGATACATTTTGCATTTTCCCTCCATGTGTATGTATTCATAATTTCTTTGGAGATGAATTTATCTATACATGTGCTATATACTTCACATATACTCTATAAATTTGTTCTTTCTTATTTAGTTTAAACTTCTAAGATAGAAGGATAAAAATATTAGGTTATACTTTTATAAATTTAAGTTAAACAATAAATGTCTATGTTTTTTAAATCCATTTAATATAATCCTATATGTTTGAGCTACTCTTTTACCTCCTAATGAAATACTGAATGCTTATCAATATTTCTGTTATTTTACCACTCATGAAGATAAACAGTATAGCAGAGAAGCATCACTTTTTTTTTTAACTGAACAGAAACCTGGAAAGAGAAAAACTGGCCTCCAACTAAGGTTTAGAACTTACTGCCTCATAAGGACTTTTAGCTAGCAAACCATTCTTTTAACTAACTCTAACAAGGGTTTGGTTGACTGGACCCATGCTCCTATACCAAGACAAGATTGTTGTAAATCAGGGAGTAAGGCCAGAGTGAAGGCATGAGCTGAAATAGGACCCTGATAGCTTATCTCTAATCATTTCCTCACTTGGTCAAAGTCAATAACATTTTCTGTCCTCTAGTAATTCTGCACTCTGATAACTCTTGAAGAAACGGGTTTATCAGAACTATCCTCCACCTAATTTTCTTTTCTCCATCTTAAAGGACTTATCAATGCATCTTCTGTGTCACTGAAGAAGATACAGTCTTACCTTTGCTCTTTGCATATTTAACCTGAGTTTATGATCTATTTCTGGGAGGGGATATTTAATTCACTGATAGCCTGGGCTGAAACCGTTCTAGACATTTTTCAACAGACTCTAGGGAGACACCTGTCAATGTGCCAAAAATTGATTTAAAGCACTTTGGATCTGGAAAGCTAAACTATGGCCAAACTTTCCTTCCTTGTATTCATTATAGACACATGGACCTGTTCATAAGGGAAAAATGCATTCAGGGATTTAAATGGTCCCATGAAAGAGGAAAATTCATGTACTACTTGGTGAAGATACTGATTCCTTGGGAGACTCATACATCCCTGGGATAAAATTCTCAGTGTTTGCATGGGAATGAATAAATAAACAATATAGAGTAGCTCTTTCCAAAATTACTCTGCACCATCTAACTTAGGGCATATTTTGACATTCTAGGTGATGTTCAATATTTCCAAGGGGAAACTGCTAAGACCTGACACTATCATTACCCTAAACATTGAAGGAAAACTGTTTCCATGAGGTCAGAAGTTCTTTAATAATACCCCATAATTATATTAACTTTTGAAGTCTCATTGCAATTAACCCAAACTTATTATTAACTCATAACTTATTATAGTGCTCATTTCATTCTTTCTAATACTAAGGTTATTTTTCTGCTGGATGTTTCCAATTGGATTATAAATTCCTTGAGTATTTTATCATCTCTGTGTTGTGTTTTTTTATGACACCTGCCATGGACAAAAATTATTATTGATGCCCATGAAATGGGGGTTGAATAAATTAATTAAAAACTAGCCGTGCATCTGCTCAGAATTATTACTATTTCAAAAATCTTGAAGGGTGGCCATTACTAATAAATTAAGTTAGAGAAATTTCAGGTAGATTAGCTTACTTTAGTAAATAAATTTTGTTGAGTTAATCAGCTTTTAAGTGAAATATAGTACAAAATATATTCATAAACAAGGAGATTTTTCCCCAAGTTGCTCATAACAATCTATAAACATTATCCATTATCAAAATAAATGTGTCTGTGGCCCTAGCTAGAACATGAATCTCATTAGGGTAGGTATTGTAACTCTTCTAACCAGAGATTAAATGCATATATAATGTTTATATGTCAGGCCTTTACACATGGTAGGTAATCAATAAATGTCTAAATTATTTTTTAGAAATTTTCCATATTTTGACCATAAAGTATATGAAAAATTTCTTTAATTCTCTTTCTTTCTCACTTGTTTATATTTATACTTTGGGCCTAGTACATGACCTTTAAATGGGTAAGTGCAACCGGATTATGCAGATGTGATATGCCACCTGTGTGGGAACAAAGCAACCAATTACTTGTGAACTTAATAAAATGTTGCCTTTTCCCCAGTCCGATGGTCTGAATGGTGTGTTTAATATAAGCTCACCCATGTGAACAGATGGAGCATCATGGTAAACTGCCAATGAGTAAGTGAGTTTGAAGGCCAGGGCTGAGACAACTAGCCTTATAGTTGAAATGTCCCTTGAGGAGGATACACAATGACCCCATCACCTTGTCCAAGATCTGGGCTTGACCTGACCTAATCTGACCAGGCAGGCTTGATCTATCCACAAAGGCAGAGAACCAGCACCAAGAATCTTTGGACACCAAAGGTAGTCCTTTTGCAATTACAGGGATCACCAGAGGTCCATTTGGACCCTGGTCTGGAGTCTGAAGTCCATAACACATACACAGATCCTAGGAGGAATTGGCTAGTAACAGCTAACAACAACCAAAGATTATCATTCAGAATAGTGCAAAAGCACAGTTGAAATGGGTGGACTCTTCCCTAAAGATGAAGGTTAGTAGGGGAAGCTATAGATCAGTGACATAAAGTTATAGGGAATTGACTCTTAATCACATCTCAAGTTAGACTCTGATTATTTCAAGGACTGGGCTATGCTGAGAATATAGGTCTTGGTGCGTAAGTAACTGGTAGCCTAGTGACTACAGAAGAAAAAGCTTAGCCACTCAGTCCTGGCTCTATAAACTGTGATTCTATTTCAATTTCTAATGTTTAATTTCAGCAATGCTCATACATCCTTAAAACAATTCTTGATTAGCCATCACTATGCTAATTCTTAATCACAAAGCCTACCTAAAGTAATTTCTCTCAGCAGTTAGCTTTTCAGATGACTAGTCTACTGTATTCCCCTAAGGGAACTTGGCCACTGAATACTAATAGGTCATGCTTGTCATAGATATGGTCATTTTCATGATATGTGTAAGAAATTGACATACATAAATAATATGTGACTTGTCACAGAGAAATTAATTCCAGGGCTGGGCATACACTAGGGCCTCTAATATTCTCTATCATGCAATGTCATTTTCTTTTCCATTTCCAAAATGATCTTTCACTTTACCATGTTTGAGAAACTAACACTCATTCTAAACTAGGTTCCCTCATTCCTTTTTTTGCTGACTCTAAAAAACTCTATTTGCAGCCAGCTTCAGGTTAAGTTTCCTTGTAAAAGAGTAAAGAGAACTAATCACAATATTGAGATTTTTAATGAAAGAATGGCCAATTCAACCTAATTATAGAAGGTCAATTAAACATAGCACTAAACCATCTGAACTACAAAGAACAACTTTCTATTTAGGAACTCAGGATACAGCAATTGCATGGTTAATTTGGCATGTAACCAGGACATAGATTCCCAAATTACAATCCTGTTTTTCAGACTTGCAAGTAGTTACTTTACACTGATTTTCACAAGCATTCGTTTATAGGATAAGATTTCTTTCAAAGGTTACTTTGGAACCACATAACTGAGTCATATTTAAAAATCAGTTCAGTATAGTTTGCCTCCAATGTCTTGTTTTTCTACCAAGCCCATCTTTTGGTCAAGTCTTGATTTAGCATCTGACTGGGAAGAGATATCAAACTGATGGTCTTCTGCAGAAAGCTGACAAATATCATCATTCTCCATGAATCCAGAAAACTTTCATTTCCTAGTGCACTGGTTCTCAAAATTTAGGGTTAAAATATCACCTTGAGATCTGATAGAAATATAAAGTCTCAGGCTTTCCAGAAATTTTCTTGGTCAAAGTTGAGGTCTAAGAACTTGAATTTTAATAAAGTCACACTAGCAACAATTTTAATAGGTCCACAGATTGTATTTGGAAATATTCATTCCTATAAAACTAATGAAATATTAAATATCCTCCAAACCATCTTTATGTCCCTACCTGTCTTAATTCACTATATTAACCTCGGTTTGATGGTCTCATGTAATAGCGATTTCAAGGACCAGAAGGCTTTCCAGTTCTACCTACTGCTTTGTAATTTATCTTACAGAATTAAATAAAAGCAGCAACATCTTGAAAATACATCATTTTAAATTTAGTCCTCCCTGCTCAGAAAAAAATCCAGGACCTGTATGTTTGAAACCTAATCTCCTTAATCATGTGTTTCTCTTGACTTAAGGTTTTTATTTACTACTTTTCTATGTCCCTACAGAATTGATTACTGGGTGAACCATTTCTGGCTGTCTCCTAAAGTTGATTTCTGTGTGTTTTATAGGTTTATACAGGCCCATCATGAGTCCCAAGGATATTATACAGGTGGTTGCATAACAGAGTTAACAGGGATGTGAGAGAAAGTCCCACAGGGTGGTTTCCTTTTTTCAAAAACATAGTACTGGTGTAAACAAACATTAGCAAAGCTTCTATTACTGTTCAACAAGATCTCATTGAAAAAAGTATGGAGAGCAAAATTTTAGGTGGGGGTTTTCTGCCTCTTGAACATGCAATAGAGATACATGATAAATAAATTGATTCATTTTGGGGGCCCAGCAATAGTCAATAGGAGGAATTGACTAAATGTTGCCCCAAGGAGTGTATTCCAGCCTGTAGTTCACTTTTTGTTCTGGTGAAAGTGCCTTCCCTCAAGCAGAGCCCTGGGTCAGTCTTCACAAACTGGCATAAAGTCCAGGTCCATTTCTTGGGCAGAGGCCAGGCTTGCCTAAGACCATCTGAACTTCAGGGTCATTATGATCCCCAGATAACTCCTTTGATAAGGTTCATGATAGCTCTGCTTTAGACCCAAACAACATCCAGTCATAGGTGGCCTGGGATTCCCTAAGTCAAGATGCCATAACTCCAAGGGAATTGCTTTGCTACATTATCTGTGTATGTCTAAAACAAGTCACAAGTCCAAAGAGGCCATGGAATGACCCATTGTGCAGGAAACCCTGGATTCTAAGGCCCTGTGAATAACCACAGCAGAGTCTTGAGTCCAAAGTAGAGTGTTGGAATGGCCAAAACCCCAAGATATCAAGCTTCATATTAATGTGCCCCCTGGCCAAAATAGGTTCCTGATATCCCTAAACTGTTCATGTGCTATTTTGATTACCCATCACTAATACCACACACCTGTGGGACCTCCGGGATTATTAAATCCAAGAATAAATCCATTGCTTTACAAACTAAATTATACATGTCTTAAGGACTAACAGTGTGCAAAGGAAGTCTATAATTCCATAGGATTTTAATGTGGCATGTTTTCCTCAACACCAAATTTGCTTAAAATTTATAAAGAAAAAATTAATTTTTATATTACATCCAATTATTACTGAGTAGGGCACAACAACTGATTGGATTCTAGAACAGAAATTTTATTTTTTTTAATAAATCTTTATTGTTCAGATTATTACATATGTTCCTCTTTTTTCCCCCATAGCTCCCCTCCACCAGGTTCCCACCCCACCCCATGCCCTTACCCCCCACCACTGTCCTAATCCATAGGTGTAAGATTTTTATCCAATCTCTTCCCACAACCCCCATACCCCCTTCCCCCCGAGAATTGTCAGTCCGCTCCCTTTCTATGCCCCTGATTCTATCATAAGCACCAGTTTATTCTGTTCATCAGATTTTTTATTGACTTTATTTTTATTTATTTTTTTAAATATATTTTATTGATTTTTTTACAGAGAAGAAGGGAGAGGGATAGAGAGTTAGAAACATCGATGAGAGAGAAGCATCAATCAGCTGCCTCCTGCACACCGCCTACTGGGGATGTGCCTGCGAAGAAGGTACATGCCCTTGACAGGAATCGAGCCTGGGACCTTTCAGACCTCATGCCGATGCTCTATCCACTGAGCCAAACTGGTTAGGGCTTGACTTGATTTTTAAATTCACTTGTTGATAGATATGTATTTGTTGTCACTTTGTTGTTCATAATTTTTATCTTTACCTTTTTCTTTCTCTTCCTCTTCTTAAAGAATACCTTTCAGCATTTCATATAATACTGGTTTGGTGGTGATGAACTCCTTTAGCTTTT
>NW_005371173.1:3731748-3759812 GCF_000412655.1 Myotis brandtii
TTGGTATGTTTGAAGTTGTCCCAGAGGCTCCTTACACTGTCTTCATATTTTTGGATTCTTTTTTCTTTTTGCTCTTCTGGTTGGGTGTTTTTTGCTTTCTCGTATTTCAAATCTTTGATTTGATTCTTGGGATCCTATAGTCTGCTGTTGAATTTCTGTATATTATTCTTTAGTTCAGACATTGTATGCTTAATTTCTGACTGGTCCTTTTCTATTTTTTTGGCAGTCTCACTCAGATCCTTGAAGGTCTCACTAAGTTCCTCAGAGGTATCACTAAGTTCCTTGGAGGTTTCTAAAGATTCTTGAGTAACCTTATAACTGTGGTTTTGAACTCTATATCCAGTAGTTTGCTTTCCTCCATATCTTTTATTTGTGACATGTTTCTTTATCTCCGCATTTTGGCAGCTTCCCTGTATTGATAGAGTGGCCTTGTGTGGTAGGTGTCCTATAGGGCCCAGTGGCTCAGCCTCCCCAATCACCTGAGGTGAATACTCTTGGTGAACCCCTTTGTGGGTTGGGTGCACAGTCTTGTAGTTAAGCCTTGATTGCTGTTGGTATCACTGGGAGGAATTGGTCTCCAGGCCAATTGGCTGTGAGGACCTGCCGTGTCTACAATGGAAGAACGGCTGTGCTGGAGACACCCTTATGGGGCAGGACTTGCTTCAGTGGGGCTTTGGTGCTCACTGAGTCTGCCTCTTGAGTGTGTCGCTTATGGATGTGAGGAGTTGAAATCTGGTATCATCTCACACTGACCACAGGGTACACTGGCTCTTGGATCTCCAAGGAGGTGCAAAGTCAGCCACTGCCTGAGGCCAGCCAGCAAGAGCTACAGCGAGATATGCAGATTTCTCCTCTTTGTTTGGGGTTTGGAAGTTTTGGAACTCTCTGACCTAGCTGCAGTTTGTTAAGTTGGGCTAAGAAAGGACAAGCCATTCATATGCAAAAGGCGCTGCACACAGCTTGGGTGGGGTTGTAAATTGGGTGGGGCGGGGTCTCAGGGAATCACCAGGGTAGAGCAAACAGTGATGGCTGCCAGTCAGCCGTCTCCGCGTCTCTGCACCCCCACCTAGTAACAATGATCCCTGCGAGCACCTCTGCGAGAAATCTACCCTCGCTTTCTGACCCGATGCTAGACATTCCAGTTTCTCCCCATAGGAGTCTGGGTTCCCAGGGTCTTGCCAGGAACTGGAGTTCAGAGAGTCAGGAGCTTGTATCTCCCTTCCAATTGAAAAAGACAGTGCACCCAGTTGCCAGCCCATTTTATGCGCCTCCATACCTCCGGTCTTCTGCACCTCCACACCTCCTACCCAGTCTCAGTGCACTTTTTTCTTTCCTTCCATTTGTAGAACTTCCACTCAGCCAGCTTTCTCATGATTCTGTAGGATAGCCATTTTGTCTTTTAGTTGTAGTTTTGATGTGGTTGTGAGAGGCAGCATGTACAGGTGTTTACCTTATGCCGCCATCTTGGTTCCTCCCTGAAATGTTATTTTAAAGAAAATTCTTTCTTGTGTCATTCTCTCAGAACTCTGCCTCTTAAACACATTAGAGAATATGGTCATTCTCTTCTGTCAGTCAGTTTGTATGTTAAGAAAAATTTGGAAGCACTATGCCAGTATCCTCACTCTGCTGATGAGGCAACTGTGGCCAGAGAGAGTAACCATTTGTTCAAAGTCAACAATTAGCCAGTGTTAGAACTCATGATGATTTTTCTGCATAGCCCCCATTTGCTATCATGTGTGCAATCTCCTCTATTAAACAGTAAGGACAATTCTTCAGATTCTTTTTAAGGCTTAAAATACAAATAATCCCAATAAATATATAAGACAATGGTATCTTGGGTTTAGATGATTGACATGTCTGATCCATTTCTTCAATATTTATATAAGAAAAGGAAGAGGCAGAACATGATGGGGCTTTGGGAGTGAACATGATTGCTTTCTTAATTGTATGTGTGTGTTTGTGTGCACACTTCCCATGTGTGAATATGTAAAAGTTTATGGCTCTAAGTTTCTAAATTTGCCAGTAAACATGCAGCAGAATGGAAGAAATACAGCCCAAAATATGGGGAGAACCAAAGCACACACTTTCCAATTTTGCAATTTTGCACAATGTAATAGTAGTGGATATAACCCAAGGGTTGCTTGCCTAACCTCGGCCTTTTCCTTGGAAAAATCATTACTTCTTGAGCATTTCCATCACTCATGTGAAAATATAACTCAACATCTTTCCACTTGCAGCTGCTTGAAGCAATGGATTATGCCTTTGAACTTGCCAGTAAACTTCACGGTCCCAGTATAAATATCAAACTTGTTAAACTTGCTTTCCAAGGAAGCCCTATAATGAAAAGCTTATCTGTTTGGGGGGTAAGTTAATGCCTCAACTTTGCCTCAAAGCCAGATCCTGAGAAAATTTCAGGGGTAGAAAACTTCCTGCCCGCTATCGGGGTCATCTCTGTCCAAGCCCGGAGGCTGGTTTCACTGATGTTTGGGCTTGGCCACTCTCCTGGCTTCCACAAAGCCAAGCACTCTCCCCATGGGCTCTGTACCTTCCTCTGCTTTTCCCCTTCCCTTTGAATGGACACATTCAAGGATCAAAGAGGTCTGCATGCCAGAGCTACCACCAAAAAAAGAGAAACAAGTCAGTGAAGGAGAGTGTGATGGAATTTTGGCCAGGGAACTATAAGGTGCCTAATGCCGCCATGCAATCAAACAAATGTTTAGCTTGCTTGTTCTCAGGCCTCAGGTGGCAGTCTGTGGAGACAAGGAAAGTTTTTTGAATCTTGATTGAGGTGGGATAGCTAGCAGTTTTCTTCTTTCTGGGAGAGAGATCTTGAAAGTCTGCATTTTAACAACAAAAGCATTTTTCAGTGCCAAATTTCAGAGGGTCAAAGAGTATTTTTAAAGAGGAGTTAGAACATAAATATTATTATTACTTAGTAAGAAGAATGGCTTTAGAGCAGTCATCTTGCATATCCAGCCCTTGTAAACGTTTATGTCTAAACCTCTTTTTTTTTTTCCTAACAAAATGCTCACTTTGTCTTCACATGGGCTGTTGAATTCATAGCAATCTCCACTAGGTGCTGGTCATTTGGGACATATCAAGAGTCCTCCATGGGAAGGTCAGGGAATTTTTGTTTTCCCTTTAGGTAGTCATAAAATGATTGCTAATGAGAACCTTCTGGCCTTCTTTAGACACCAAACGTGTTTCCACAGTATGCCCTAGAGAAAGGCTATGGGTTTTAAAGCACTCTGTGGTACAAGACAAAAGGAGAAACTCAGCAAACAATTGCTGATAATCAGGCCAGCCCCTCTGAACAAATGTTTCTACCTGGACCCACTAATAAATACGCCAGACCTGTTTGTTGTTTCTTTTTTCTTTTCTTTCCTTTTCTTTTCATTTATTTTCTTTTCCTTTTTAAACCACTTCTAGATATATGGCTAGCTGTATTGTAGTTAAATTTCAAAATACTCATTTGGCAGCTTTGTACAGTGGTACTATAATGTTTATAAAGCCCTCGTTGCTAGTTTGAAAGTGACATGCACAGATATGCACTTTAAAGGGGGCATAAAATGAACAAAATGCATTACCAAATGCAGTGCGCAGTATTAACCACATTCTTATGAGTTTTGTATTTGATCCAATAAACCAGTGGTGCCAGATGTAAAATTAGCCTGTAAAACTTTCCCTCCACTTTAACCATCCACTGTTACTACTCTCAAATACCAGTGTACAAAGGTGGCATCTTTCTTGGAGGAAAAAAAAAAAAAGAGGTGGCCTGGCCAGTGTGACTCAGTGATTGAGCATGGACCCATGAACCAAGATGTTACTGGATCAATTGCCAATCAAGGCACATGCCTTGTTTTCTGATTCAATTCCCAATGAAGGGCTGCAGGAGGCACCTGATCAATGTTTCACTCTCATTGAGGTTTCTATCTCTACCCCTCTGCCTCCCTCTCTCTCTAAAAATCAATTTAAAAAAATTAAAAAAGAGATTTATAATATAAACCATGTATAACACACATATTCATTATACACCATATATGTTAATATATATGTACTAGAGGCCTGGTGTATTAATTCATGCATGGGTGGGGTTCCTCGGCCTGGCCGGTGATCGAGGCCTATCAGGGGGCTGACCAGCTCGGGGGAGGGACCCTGGGAGGTTGGCTGTGGGAACGCACTGACCACCAGGGGGCAGCTCCTGCATTGAGCGTTTGCCCCCTAGTGGTCAGTGTGCATCATAGAGACCAGTCGACTGGTCATTCCAGTCATAACGGTAGCAATGGTCGCTTAGGCTTTTATATGGAGAGATATATGTATATCTCTCCATATAAAAGCCTAAGCTACCAGTCGACTGGTCGTTCCGGTCGTTCAGTCATAACGGTAGCAGCAGTCACTTAGGCTTATAGATAGATAGAAATATGCGACTGGTCAACTGGTCGCTATGAGACACACTGACCACCAGGGGGCAGATGCTTAATGCAGGAGCTGCCCCCTGGTGGCCAGTGCCCTCCCACAGCAGGAGCACTGCTTAGCTGACCAACAGGCACTAGACACAGGACTCACAGCTGGCTGCCACAGCCCGGAAACCACAGAGGAGTGGCAGCGAGCCTACCTAGAGGTGGCAGCAGCAGGCACAGCGGGGCTGGGATGAGCAATAGCGGCAGGGGGTGTTGGACTTCCAGTTTTGGCCTGATCCCTGTGGGGCACACTGAGGAACCCCACCAGTGCACGGGCCTCTAGTAATGTATATATACAATAATTCCAATTATTGAGGAAACTTGATTTACCTCATGCCTGAATGTACACAGAAGCCTGACTTGAGCAGATCACTAAGTCTGCAGGTAATTGGTCAGGGAAAGACATGTGAACCAAACCAGGGCCATATAATGTAGTACAGGCTTTTATTAGCATGTTTAGGAAGACTAGACACCTGCCTTATTATTCATTAAACTTAAATTTGTGAGGATACTTGTCTGTTGCTCATGAGGAGAGGAGAGGCTGCTCAAGAATAGAGCTGCCCTGGCCAGTGTGGCTCAGTTGGATGGGGCGTCCTCCTGTGAACCGGAAGGTCTTAGAGTTCCATTCTGCAGTCAGGGCATGTACAGGAGGCAACCAATCAATGTATCTCTCTCACATTGATGTTTCTCTCTCTCCGTTCCTCCCTCTCTAAAATCAACTTTTTTAAAAAAGAAGAAGAATTCAGCTGACTCAGAGGAAAGCAGAATTAAAAAACAGAGAGCAGCTAATCCCTGAGGACATTATTTGAGCAGCTGGCTCCAAAAATACCTGAAGCCAAGTCTTCCTTGGACTTTTCAGGAAAGTGAGTTGATAAATCCCTTTCTTTGCCTAAGGTACTTGGAGTTAAATTTTCTCTCTTATAACTGAAAGTATACTGATGTATATACGTCTTCATTTAGTAGATTCTAGTTAATTTATCTCAACAATCTGTGAGATAAATATTATCTTCATTTAACAGATTAAAAGTTAGAACTCAGATGAAAAAAATCTAAGTTAACTACCTGCCCAAGACCACATAACTAGTAAGTCATAGGAACAAAATCCTAGATTTCTAATGTAAACTCATAGTTTTTAATGTGTCTTTAAATGTTACTATCTTTGGAAGAAAAAAATAGTTTAAGCATGCTCAAACCTCAGAAGGAAGGTAGGGGAGGGGAGGGCTAAGGGGGAGAGTTCAACCAAAGGACTTGTATGCATGCATATAAGCATAACTAATGGACACAGACACCAGGAGGGTGAGGGCATGAGCGGGGGGTGGTGTGTGTGTGGGGACAATGGGGACAAATATGTAATACCTTAATTAATAAAGAAAAATAGTTTAACAAGTTATAAATAATTTAAATTTTAATAAATAAAAAGATCTAAGTGTACTCTTAATGAGAGAATCAAAATGAAAAGAAAGGGGAATCTGAAAGAAGGCTGAATGTATATCTGTACTGACTAGCAAGCCTTGGAGAAAGCAAATGGCAAGAACTGACATTCATTGAGGGCACATGAATGAATGCACTTAGTCCTCTCCCAAACATCATAAGGTAGATGCTATTATTATCCCCAGTATATAGTTTTAAAAATGAATAACAGAGTTCATACTATGTCTAATACAGTGTCCAAAGCTCTCTAGCTCCTAGATGTACGTAGACCTCCACATTTGATTTTCATGTTAATATATATGGAAAAATAGGAAATGAGTTCTAAATAGAATGTGCTACCTGTGCTGACAAATACTTGTTAATTGCTTTAGCAGGATATTCCTCTAGAATCCTACAGTGCCTAAAATATGATTTGATAAAAATACATGATCAAACAATACATCTTTGAGACTTGATTTTAAAGGAAAATTGCTATGGTATAGAAATGTATCATAAACAATTATTATCCCCTGAGATATTTGGATGGGTAGCAATTATACTTATTATAATAGTTCTCATCACTAAGAAGCTTATTTAGCAGTCTGAAGTCTTAGGATCCTAATGTTCTAGGAAAGGAGAGGAAATACTATCTGACCTTTCTTTCAGCTTCACTGCCAGAGATGTTACTGGAAATTGTTTGATGAATATGGACACAGTGCTATAGAAATTGAGGTATTCAAAGGGGTTTTTAAGAATTATTTAACATGACTTGAAAATTTGGATAAGTTCTGAAATTATAAGAGGCAAAAATGAAGAATGGAAAGGAGTGTTCATAGTTGACATATCTGCACTATTAATTAATCTCCAAACCTTTAGATGGTTCATTGATAAGGGGGTGGAAAAGGTCATCTAAAATAGGGGAGGGGAGGAGGTTAGAGAGCAACCAAAGGACTTGTATGCATGCATATTAGCATAACCAATGGACACAGACACTGAGGCGGTGGGGGCTTGCCCGGGGTGGGAATGACTGGGGGGAGGGGGTCAATTGGGGGAAAAGGAGACATATGTAAAACTTTAGACAATAAATTAAAAAAAATACATCCCTTTAAGCAATATGGATGTGAGAAGTCTTGTTCTTGGTCCATTTCCAGTGGGCTATGGCTTGTAGGCAGCTACGAAAGGAACTTTTTCTATGCAAGTTTTTAGATGGTCTTATCTAAGCTTAGCCTGATTTCCCAGAAAAACTGAGCTGACTTTTCCTTTGTGAGGAAGGTCAAGCAGAGAACGTCTTGAACGAGGATAAAAGAGGTGCTTAAAGAAATGAAGGGGATGTAATTCTTTGAAAACCTTGCTGTACGGCTACCTCCATGTGCTGAGAATAATATCATGTTTTAGATGTCTGCTACTTTGAGATCTTTTATGTAAAAATAGCAACTTTAGAGGAGCTTATATGATGTCATTTATTTTAACCTGCTTTAGCAGAGTCCTTCAGATCAGACCCCAGCTCTTTGACCAAGGCTTTCCTGCACATGGCCAAGAAAACAGACCAGCTTGGGAAAATGCTTGCGACTGCATTTTTTTTAATGGACACTTCTACTTAAGAGATATCTGTAGGCAAGACACAAAGAAACATTAACTGAGACTTTTTAAATTGTCTCATGTAATTGTTCTGTGATAGGGTAGAGTCAGTCTTCTAAAAGAAGAATTATTATTTCAGAAATGGAAGTAGACTTTTCTAGAAGACTCTTTAAAAATTTAGAACAACAAGCTAGGGTACCATATTATTATTTTTTTGGCCCTGAGAAGTTTGTTAAATATGGAGAAATACACTACTTCAAAGTTCAGAATCTTTTACTTCTTTTCATTAAAAAATGGCCAAGCTAAAAAAAAAAAGAAAATTTGTAATTGAATCCAAATAAAATTATTGTTCTATAAAACGGTTCACTTAAATGGCCTTAATATGTCTAAAATATTATTTTATTCTTTGAAATATAATTTTCATGTCACTTACCAAGAAAATATCTTAGTATGTGAAGTGCATTTCACACATTACTTAAATCAAATTTTATTGTTTTTGTTTCTTTTTTATTTCTATTTTTCCACAAATGGAAGTACTCACTGCCTGTATGGGAAAAAAACAATATTTTATTGCCATCAAACCTTGATATATGGTAGATACACACTAATGCAAATACTTCACAAACTATAGCATAGAATGAAACTCAGAAACAATGAGAAAAAAATAGCCATAACTCTCCTATAATATACCTGTGTAAGGTTTAGGGTTTTCCATAATTTGGTTCTTCTTCATTTGTGTGAGTAATGGAGGAGAGACTATAATTGTATTCAGTTCAGTGATGCTGAATTCAATCCTAACTCCTAGATCATTAGCTGACCATTACTCATTAGCATTATAAATGCTCTCCACTCTTACAGTGGGTGTTCTTATATTCTCTGACAGCCGGGGTTTTATTAACTTGAGATTTAAGAATTTTCCTAATACCCTTAGAAAGTACAGTTTAATAAAACTCTGCCTTACAAAATATAAATCAAGCATACATAATTATATTCATTTTAATAATTTGCCTTTATAATAGCTTTCCATTAAAAGTACTTAGATTTGATTACTAATTTTATCTCTGCTTAATACATTGCAGATACATAAAGGCAATTTACTTTAGAAAATAATATATGAATGTGAAACAATTCTGAAACATCAAAGTAAATACTATAACAAAAGACCAATATCCTTAGAATATTCTTTGCCACCAATATTTTATTTAGAAAAATTTCATAAAATTTTTCCTGTGATTTTCCTTTTCCGATATCATTACTCATCTAGAATGTACATTTCCCCCTTAACTCATGACCACCATTTTTGTTTATAACATTCTTAAAATTAACTGTAAAATTTCAAGATATATGAAAAATACTAAGTAGTATTCTGTATTTCTATCTGGTAAACAGTGTTATAGTTTTAGATTATTTTGTTCTAAATTAAATGACCTATTTTTAGAAGTTATACAAGGTCTCTTCTAAGTCAGCCAGAAGATATTGACAGATGTTCAGCTCTTTTAAGCTTTTAAAACTCCAGAACAGATCACATTAATGTATCCTAGCTTTGAACATTCTCAGATCTTGGCCAAGTTTTGGCAATTTCTTCTGTCTTTAATTTTGGGTACCTTCTGTATATTCAGTGCCTTTTCATTTTGATTCTGTATCCTATTAATATTTTAAAAGAGTTTTTATTTGAAAATTTGAATCTTTTTCTTTAGTGAAAACTCAACTGCATGTGGAGAGACCATTGCCAAACACATAATTAAGGTGACAAGAGAAGGAAAGTCACCTCTACTCACAGCTGATCTCACATATGTGCAGTCAAAGACCACAGCTTCACAATTCCTCCCTGCCTGGCATTGAGACTGACATGCAACCCAACACCACCAACAGTACTAGTAAAAATTTCAAAAGACAAACAAAACAAAAACCTGGACCTCAGTCTGAACTATTTGTTTTATCAAATTCTCTTAAAACTTCATATTCCTGTTTCAAAATGTTATGAACTTTTCAAGATCTTTCTGGCAGAAGAATCCTTCTCTCCTACAACATCCTTTAGTGCATGTTCCTTCATGGTTATTTATGTGTCTGTCTTATTCATTCTACTAGATCATAATTATTGAAGTGTGCACGGGGGACTGTGGTTCCCCAACCACATTTAGGCTGGCTTTCTGTGCCAACGCATTCTTGCATAGCTCTGAGAGTTTCACTAAAATTTATTCAGTACTTTTTATTGAACTAGCCATCTGACAGTTATCAAACACAGGAATTAGTGAAAGCTCTTGTAATTGTCAGGCCCCTCCACTGTACTAGTATATTCAAGAGGAAATTTATTTTATTACCTTCCAACATAATTCCAGTGAACATGTTTTGCGTGCCAAAATGTCCATTCTTGGGTGTGAAAACAGGCTATGAAGAAGAGCAGAATCCATTTCTCTTTACAATTGCTCATAGAAAATGCTCAATTTAGTATATCCTGAATGAATGGCTATAAAATTACAATAAGCATGTATTAGTTATCTATTGCTGTGTAACAAATTACCCCAAAATTTAGCAACTTAAAACAAGGAATATTAACTCACAGATTTGGTATATCAGAAAACTAAATTGATGCTTAGCTAGGTGCCTCTGGTTCAAGGTCCCTGATGATGTTGCCATAACTGTCTTCTGAGTCTGTAGCCACTTCAGGACTCAAATGAGCTTGAAGGATCAGCTTCTAAGCTCACACATTGGTTACTGGAAAGCTTCAGTTTCAGGGGCCTCAGTTTCTCATCATTCCATGTGGGATGCTCACAACATAACTGCTCATTTCCATCAACATGAGTGACCCAGAGAGAAAAGGGAAGATAGAGAGGGGATGAGAGGGAGGGAGAGAGGCAAAGAGAGAGGGAATTATGGAGAGAAATTGGGGGGAGGGGGAGATAAATAGATAAAGAGAGAGGGGGTGTGCTTCAGTATTTTTCTTTCTATAACTTCATATCAGAAATGTTATTCATTTCCCATCACTTCTGCCATATTCTATTTTTTAGACTGAAACAAGTCCAGCTCACACTTAGGGAGAGAGGATTACACAGGTTGTGAGTCATAGGATAAATAATTCATTGAGGGTTTTCTTAGAGGCTGCCTACTACTATGTATATGAGTTGAAACATTGTCCTATCATTCTTTTCTTTTCAATGAATTTCACTTAGGGATGAAGTGTACTGTAAATTTAAATTCAGTTATCCATATGTAGAATGTCCTTTTTGTAGTTGTTCATTAAGTTTTATGTCTAAGGTAACCTCCCTCACACATTTGATGGGATTGGATGCCACTTGTTCTGCCTAAGGCCTGTTAGCTGCTACAGCTCATCTTATGGCGTCTCTTCTGGCAGTTGGCTAGACTGAGCTTCCTCATGTACTCTCAGGTTACTTCCTTCATGGCGAGAGTAGAAACTGCAAGATCTCTTGAGGTCCTGACTTGGGACTTTCAAGGTGCCACTTCTGCCTCATTCTACTGGTCAAAGCAAATAATGAGACTAGATCTTTAAGGAGTGGAACAAAATTCCTCATCTCCATTAAAATTGGTGTGCAGATGATGATGGGGAGAATTTCTGCTCATTACATTATCTAACATAGTCTTTTCTCTAGTAAGAATACTCCATATTTATTTCACACACAAAACATATTCACAATCTCTAGAGACCCCCAAAATCTCATACCATGATGGCATCAGGCTTAAAGTCCATGATTTTGCTAGCCTCTTCAAGTCTGGCTGCAGATGAGGCTGCTTGAACCTAGCTCCTTAGGTGTGGTTGCTTAATTCAAAGACTTGTGAACCATAAAGACAAGTCATCTGCTGCTCACATAGCCAACATGCATGGCGAACCAGTGATTGGTTCACCACAGTAACCACATAAGGAACAGAAGGCACAAGAGTCTGGATAGTCCTCCACAGCCTCACTGGTGTGCTTGGCTGTTGGTTCTGGCTGTTGGATAAGCCCCTTTCTCCAAGTGGCCTCTCTTTCTCAAGGAGACTAACTTGGCTTCTTCACTTCATGGGTGCAGGATTCTGAGATGGAAAGAGAGAAAACTACAAGCTCTTTTGAGTTCTAGGTTCCAGAGCCACATAATGGCATTTCTGCCATGTTTTACTGTTCAGTTCAAGTTACATGGTAAATCTAAATGTAAGCAAATGAGAAATATTTGGGAGGAATTATTTCAGTCATCTTTGCAAATCACTAATCAAAGGAGGCTACTGGCCAACTCTACCCCAGTTTATTGTCTACAACATAAAATAAAATTTAAATATTTTGCTTTAGATATTTCTAGCAGTTTACAAGTATATATCTTCATAGTATTTGTACTTATATATTAGCCCTATTCTCTTCTTCACTGTGGGGAATGGGGGCTGGCATAATCGCATGCACAAAGGAAGGGATATGAGCATTTCAGAACTACAGCACAAAGAAACAGTTGCAAGTGAGTATTTCCCCCACTTTGCTATTTCATTTAACTGGACCCTTTCAATGCATTTTAGACTGCAGTGCCCAATACTGCTTTAGACTCAGAGATGTGGGAGCAGGATAAATCAGTTGTTTTCTGATTATACTAACCCCACAAGAAATGGCTAACTGTAAGTTGGAGATCAGAAGAAACAAAGAGAATGTGGTTTAGCATCCCACATCTGAGCATTGATCATGTAGGATAACTAGTTCCCATCTTGTGTATTTTTTCACAATGTATATTTGTTCATATTTATTTATGATGAGTATGGAAGACAAAAATCCACAGCTAAAACATTACATTGATAGTATTAATGTTAACCAGTGACTCCTGCTTTTTAAAAAATTCTTTACATGATGATTTAGTAAAAATCTCAAATACTGCCCTGCTGGCATGGCTCAGTGGTTGAGTGTTGACCTATGAACCAGGAGGTCATGGTTAAATTCTTGGTCAGGGCACATGCCCAGGTTGCAGACTCAATCCCCAGTGTGGGGTGTGCAGGAAGCAGCCAATCAATGATTCTCTCTCATCATTGATGTTTCTATCTCTCTCTCCCTCTCTCTTTCTCTCTGAAATCAATAAAAATATTGAGATTGGGCCTGAATCGGCAGTCGGGCATCCCTCTCACAATCCGGGACCACTGGACCCCTGACCAGACGGCCTCCGGGCTGGGCAGCGCTGCGGGCCTATGTGTACCCCCGCCGGTGGCCACTTCTGCCGGGGGCCACTCCTAGGCCAGGCAGCACTGCATGCCTGCTTGCGACCCCCGGCCGGGTGGCCTCTGGGCTGGGCAGCGCCGCTGGCCTGTGTGCGCTTCTGCCAGGGGCAGCTCCTGGGCCATGCCTGACCAGTCGTGACTGTTATGGTATACGGGCTAATTAGCATATCCCTTTATTATTATATAGGATGGCAAATCATTTGGTGCAGTAGCTTTAAAAAATCAAGGAACTAAATAAACTATTTTCTTTGTTACTAGTTTATTTTTTCAACCTTTTAAACAATTCCTGAGTAAAGCTCAATGTAAAAGAGAGAAAAAAAGTCCTACTTTGATTGTTCAATTTGGTTTTATTAATTGAAAGATCAATATAATATAAACAACTAGAATATTCCTATAGTGGGCACATTTCTCAATATCGTAGAATTACCCACTGTGCATTCGGACCTTAAAATAGCTTTTAAAGAGAACTCATGAGAGCTAATGGAGTGTGTGGACATTATTCTTCCTAGAATTAGAAAAGCCTAGAACTAATTGGGAAGGAGAAGATACAAATAACATGAAAGGTTCACCTTCTACACTCCCCATCTCCACTCTCTCTACAGTACATTTTTCTGGGAAAGATTGGGAAAATATTCAGCAATAGCTCTGAGGTATGACCTGCAAAAGAGGTGGGCACTTAGAAACATGAGGCAGCATGTTACAAGCACAAAGCAAATAGATTATTGTAAACACACACACACACACACACACACACACACACACACACACGTGCACATGCCAAACAAACAAAACAACAACAACAAAAATACCCTCAACCAATTACTCAGAACCTGGGTAATTTCTTTAGATTAGAAAAAGAATTGGACACCCAGGAAGATGCTCAAGGTCATATGCAAGCTAGTGTTGAAGCAGCCAGCAGGTAGCATTCCCTTCACTTTCAAGTGCTCCCTGCAGTACACTGCAGTCAACAGCTACCTTGGATTTCCCAGCTGTCCCTGTATCCAGCTACTCTTCTGAGGGCCTCTCAGAATTGCCCAGATCTGAGTCAGAAAATCTCCAGCAGGCAATCCTCCTGGTCAGTCCCACCCCACTCTGCTTCTGCTTTTACCTCTGCCAACCTTTCAAGATCTGAGAAATTATGAACTTGATGACAAAGTAATTTCTTTAAAAATGCAGAAGTTGAGCATACATAGAATTATACCACTAAATTTTTCCAGCAAGCAGAATCATGCAGGTGATGTTCAGCAGTCCCTCACTGAATCTGCAGGTTGCTGCAGAAGGTAGCCATGGGATAGCCACCCTGATGACTGACATTGAGGAAGGGAAAGGGCATGTCCAGTTCTCTTCTAACAGCATATTGCTGGCTCTTTGTTTACTTTCTCCTCTTCCTTCTTCTTCTTTATTTTTTCTCTGTTCTGATTTATTTCTATTCATTTGATATTGATTGATCACCTGCTATGCAGACAAAAAAAGGAGAAATTCTAGTTCAGTTAGTTTGGAAATCAAACTTCAAGGAAATCATATGACTGAATCTATAAGGGCTCTAGACCCACAGTATCCAGGTTCAGATCCGGACTGAGCCTCCTATTCACTGAGCAAATCATAGTACTAACTCAGTGAGCTGTTGTGAGGACTGAACAAATATATAAGAACTTTTAACAGAGTCTGTTAAAAGTTTAGCTATTCTAATTGGCCTATTACTGGAAATTCTCCCCCAAATTTTGATAATCCCTAGGGCTGGAGAGGAACACAGACCAGAGCTGAGTTGATCATTGGTTGAGATTATAACACTAAATTAAAAAAATCATTACTTTGACTTTGCATAAAAGTAAATAAATGACATTCTCTGTTCTTAGGTGAAAAAGGGAACATGAGGTATAAATTAAGGTGAGTTGGTAAGAATCTGTGTTTAAATTAGAGTGTTGTTATCTGAGAATGTGATTGTGAAAATATTACACCCACTACCCATGTAATCAAAATAGAGTGTAGTAAGGCTACTTGAGGGATGAGGTAGGGGGATTCTTATGCAGGAGAGAAGACTTCTTTTGGGGAAGAATATCTTTGCTGAAACCAAACAAGAGTAGGGTGAGATGTAAAGTGGGGATCTAGGTAGGGGGGTCCTTTTTTTTTCCAGACCAAGAAATGAGAGAGATATTGGCAATCCCCAACTGGATATGCAGCAAAGCTGGAAGTAGTGCCTGGAAGGAGGTCTGTTAAAGAGCAAAGGTTAGACAGGTAAGGAGGGGGCAGATTACAAAAGAACTTGTAAAATAGTATAATGGCGTCCAGGCTTAATTGAGGCAGGAGTGGGGAGTCTTTAAGGGTTCAAGCAGGAGTTTTGTAAAGTTACGTTAAATATCTGTGTGTGTTTTTTTCACCATTTGCTTTTCCCAAAGAAAAACTCATATCTTTGTTTGTTATTTTGTAGATAATTATATGGGGGAAGCATAAACTTAGGGAAAGAAAAAGACATCTATAGCTAGTAAAGATAAATATGTGTGTGTGTTTGTGTGTGTGTGCATGTGTGTATATTCTGTATTTTAAGGAAAATAACAGAATCTTGTTTTTTAAATTTCCACCCCTGCTCAACTAGAGATTTCTGTGGAAAGGCAAGCATCCTTCATTTTTTTTTGCCAGAAATAACTCCAACAGAGTCATTGCCAGAAAGAACTGAAACTAAGAACTACTGCTCAACCAGAGATTTCTGTGGAAAGGCAAGTATCCTTCATTTTTTTTTTGCCAGAAATAACTCTAACAGAGTCATTGCCAGAAAGAACTGAAACTAAGAACTCAAGTCCTCAATAAAAGAATGTGGAGAAATGAAATAGTATAGAGAAAGAGAGGAAGCATTCTGCCCATATTCCCCAATGAAACCTCCTCTTCCAGCATTGACTTGTTTTGCATTCTCTTATCCTTCCTCCCCAGCATACACACATATCTTTTTTAAATGGAGCATCTGTAAAACATTTGGTTACCAGGAGATTCAAACACATTGAGTCAAGTGATTGCCAAACAGCTTTATTTTTGCTCTCATATCCTATCAGAAGACCTTGTGATCATTTGGGGATGATGAAGAGAAACAGAAGGATTTAGGACCAAAAACGAAGCTGTCTCTTCATCTTCAAGCCATTTCTTACTCTATTTTTGAAATATGCCAGTAAAGAGATGGAAATGGATCCCTTAAGAAAGAGCTAGAATGATTTGTGGCAGTATATAAGGAGGTAGAAATGGATATTCAAAACATATCTGTTCAGTTTACATTTCATGTGCTTCTCAAAAAGAGAGAAAAAAATATTTTGAAAGAGAGAGGAGCATTCAAACATGGACAATAGTCACACAAGTTTATCATCAAATTTTGGTGTCTCAGAAAGTGTGAAAACCTGAGGGCTGGGAGAGGAGGTCATGAGCCTCCTTTTCTGTGTAGCAATATCCCTTCCTTGTCTTCATTCTGCATCACCATCCAGAGCAGCTAGGGATACTCACTGTCTCAAGGCAAAGACCCATGAAAATTAATTGCATTACATTGTTACTAATTTAAAATGTAAAGAATGTCATTGCTAGTATCTTAATGTTTTATTTTTTATTTGGATTATGAAATTGTCACTTATATCTAATTATCCCTCTATTTATCTATTTATACAAATGTTTAAAGTTTCCAGTTTAAAAAAGCTCTCCTAACTCTAATTTGCACATAAAATCTAACATTAACTCAACCTTGGATAGTATCTAACTTACTCTCCACAGTTTTGTAAACACTCCCAAGAGTTTTATGATGTTCCAATTACCAGATTGTAAGTTAAGGGTGTTCAAACTAAAGAGAGTTGTCTAGTTTTCAAATCTTCTTTCTTCCCTCTTCCCCACCACCCCAGACAAAATGTTACATGGCATATCAATGCAACCAATATATCAACAGATAAACATATCATTGATTGTTCTGAATCAGGGAGAAAGAACTGAAACCCTGCCCCTTTAGCCTGGACATCCTCATCCTCTTTTATCAAGGATTCTCTTGCAGGTTATGGCAATTCTGTGGGAACTTGGGACCTCTTGGAAAACTACTAACCCATTTCAGCCCACTCATTTTACTAATGAGGAATTTGAGTTTCAAAGAAACAAGTGGACAGTGCAACGTTACAGAGTAGTGACCACCAAAACTAAGACTTTGTAGAGGATTGTATGGGGGGAGCATAAAATTAGGGAAATAAAAATCAGGAGTTGAAGTACTAAATGCTGGCTCTTTCTAGTATAAGATCAGAGCAGGAAGTCAGAGCAGAACTGAGTGAACCATTAGAGTATCAGGGATTCAAGTAAGCAACAAAAGTTGAGGGTAATAGAATGGGAAGATTGAACTAAAGAGAGGAGATGGGCTGGTTGCAAAAAATGTCTACTAACAGATCAGAATAGTACTAGCATTTTCTAGATTCATGAGGATCCATTAAGTACCAAATAAAATAGGCCCTGAAATATTGTATTGCTTATTCTGAGATATTTCTTTGTAATATGACTTAATTAAACTATCTGAAATAGTGAGAATGCCAATAACATCAGACATTGCCATGTCCAAAAATAAATATAAAACATTTTAAGTCAAGTCTACATGACTTTTGGATTACCTACTAGTTTTGAATTATGCTCACATTATTTCTCCTCATTAGCACTAATAATCGAGGACTAATGGAGTTAGCTGAATGGAGAGCATCATATGTTAATTTTTTCCATCTTTTGTAACAAAGAGTATAGTTGAATGTTAACTCACTGAAAAGTAGAAATTATAGAAAATCACAATTACATTTAATCCTAAAAAGAAATGTAAATACTCATGCTTTGCACATTTAAGGGCTTTAAAAAAAAGTCATACATGAATATACATTAAAAATTCTATTTTAAAACATAGTAATATAAGTTATTTTTGTCCCACATAATTGTTTTTATCTAACCCTTTCAGGTGTCATAATTTCAAATGTTTTGCAGTCCACATGGCACTGTTTGAAAATCAGTTTGGATTATTACTATCAGGGCCATGTGTTTCGGATTTTCAAGAGGAGTTCTGACTTCTAGGGCAGTCCTGATTGCCAATATCCTGTCCTGTTATTAGGCCATGTGTTCCATAATTTTTCATTTTTCACTATTTTGGGTAAGGAAAATATTCACTAAGTTTCCAGTTAAGTTGTTCTGATGATAACTCCTCATTCCCGCTCTCCCATCTTGGAAGTCCACTCAAGCAAAGAATATTCCAAAACTCAGAGGCTTCCCCCGGAGACAGGGAGGGGGATAACCTGAACATTCCGATTGGTGTGGAGAAAATATGAGGTGTCCATTTCAGACTGTAACAACCTCAGAGAACCGGAATTTCACAGGGCAAGACGAGCAGACACAGAGCCATTTTCAAACTAAAGTTTGCCTTTTTCCAAAGGGAAGTTGTCAGTATGGCTTTGGTCTTTCACTGACTCAAATCCCTTGGGATGGTGCTAGAAGTCATTGGGGTCCCCTGAGAGGAGGTTTGTTAGTACTTCCCTCCTTCCCCTCTCTCACTGAAATTACTAAAAACGCTGCAGATTCCAAACTCTATGGTTTGATAAATATAGTGCAGATGGAAAACATAAGAGAGGTCAGAGTCAGTTGCCATTGGGCTAAGAGTGTCCTATTTTCATGCAAGTGAAAAAGATGACACAGAAAACTATGGTTCATGCAAAGCCAAAGTTAACCTAACAAAACTTCTTTAATAAATAACAGAACTTGTCAGTGGTAAGAGGCTCATCTAGCAGTTCACATGACTTTAAGTACCGTGCAGCCACCCACATGCCATAAGCAATATCAGAGATGCGAAATAATCGTGGCATGTGTTTTCCCTAATATGTGTATGTGTGCATGCATGTCACTCTCTTGAGTCCATCTTAAAAACTAACAAGTATAAATTTACTGTAAGTAAGCAAATTAAAATATATCATTTTTACTATTATTTTAATTTATTTATTTGTAAACTCCACCTGAGCACAAGGTGGGGAATCCACAATGCCAGAATTCAAATGCTCACTGGATTTGGAGTATTTTCCAACTGTCTTACATCTGATTTGGCCTGAGTGTACATCATATAGTGGCAATGTCATCGGATGGTATCCTAGTGAGTAAATAATTACTTCCTTGATGAGTTAGGCATCTTTAAAGGTGCTCTAACTGCTATGGAATCCTCAAGTATTCATTTAATAAGCTTTCACAAATGGCCTCATGATCAAAAAGCCTTAGGACCCCATAAACAGGATTTATCTTGGACCATGGCTATGCAGCTGGTTACACAGCTGGGGAACTGGATGAAACAACAGTCAATCAATTCATTTTGGCTATTTCCATGATTACCAGTAATTGTTCCAGCTGCACTGATGTGTGGTGATCAATATTCATTGTAAGATGGCAAAAATGGACAGCATGGGTACCCCTTGTCTTTTCATTTCACACATGTTGACCTGGCCATATACAAACAGAATAATTCATTCAACCAGCAGCACCTACCTTCTACATCTCCCATTACAGAATGCCACAGTAGCAAATGACTATTAAAAACAAAGAAACCCCACACACACAAAAACCTCTAGCAACTGGGTGCCTTAATTATTGCAAAGAATAGTTTGGGGAGGGGTGCGGATAGATAAATGGAGAGGATGGCAAAATGCCAGTGTTCCAACATCTGCCGTATTTAGATACTCAAAGTTGCATCCCAGCAAGGTCAATTGAGTCCTTGAACCTACCCAAAAAGAATTCCAAAAGTTGGAATTCTAAGAGAATGACTAAGAAAGAGACCTCCAAGGAAGACCTCAAGGAATCCCAAAAAAATACACTCCCAAGGTACACTCCTGAGGGACCACTGCCCCTTTCTGTGTTCCCATTGGCATACTGCACAAATTGCTCAGAGCTGACTGTCAGTAGTGAGATGCCAATGTGTGATGTGAGATGCCAGCCTCTAAAATGTGGAAGCCTGCTGAGGCCACAGCCAGACTAAAGATTTTAGATTTTTGTTTGTTTGTTTTGATCAAAATGAGTAGAAGAACTCCGTGTTGGTATCCTCCAATCTGCCTGGAGCACACTTTGTCCTCCCTTTGAGAAAAATAGCAGGTTCTTCACACACAACTCATTGTCTCTTATTTAAGAACTCTAGTGTGCATTGAATGAAAGATTGAATTTCTAATAGGAGATTTTTCAAAGTGAGATGAATGGGAGAATGAATTAATAACAGCATAAGTGTAACAGAGGGTATATTCTCTATAGGAAAACATACAGAGTGGGGCAAAAGTGGATTTACGTTGTTGGTATGGAAAATAATAGGATAATTAATAAATAATGATATAAGAAAAAACTCTGTTTCACATATTCACAACTGTAAATCTACTTTTGCCTCACTCTGTATAACTAAAGATTTTAAAGTAAAATATGGATTTCCATTAGTGGTTATAATTGTATTCTAGAAAGCTAAAAAAATGCTTAGCCATACCAACCCAAACTTTTTTTCTAAATTTCCCCCAGTTTTCAACATTTTGCTACTAATTTACTTTTTTCTCCCCTCACTGAGCAGAGGCCCCATCAGCACTAGGTTTGTGTTTTAACTTTTAGCTAGACTTAGTTCTTCTAAGACAATCACTTTCAGTTATCTCATTAGTAACAAAGATTAAGCCTGGTCTTCTCCAGATGCTGGAAGATTTTAGTTCAGAAATTGTTTATAATGTAGGGGGTTAGGAGTAGGGGGTAGTAATTCATTTTGTGTTAAGAGCTCTTGAGTCATGGTTCTTTTCTGCTCCCTCTCTCCTGGTCATAATGGAAATTTCCCCCTACCATTGAATGGAGGTCGTATAAAGCCAGATATTCTCAGAAAACTGTTATCTGGTTCAATGTAACAAGGATGTCATTGATTATAAGAGAAATGCATAAATAATATTATTCTTCATTATTACATAAAATCCTCTTACAACTTGCTTCTTCACACATTATCACATTTTTTATTCTCACAACACCTTATAACCTTCCTATTAGATAATGCTCTATGATTCTGGTTCTTACAGCATTCAGGCTTCCAATGTGATGGCTGGCTGTCACATTCCCTTAGTTTGGTGTTTTCAGAAAAGTAGATGCTTGGCTCCAGTTGTAAATCCAAAGAGGAGCAGCATATTCTAAGCCAAGGACAGAGGATAGCAGGGGCAAGAGGCTGGGACTGCTCCTGGGTTCTAGTCCCAGGACCACTTCTTGAGAAATTTGGGGTGAAAGTAGAATCTGTCCAGGTTTCAGTTTCCTCAGCTCTAAAATGAAGGTGTCTGTCCAGGTGACTCCCTTCCAGCTTTGTGATTTTTGGATCTGAGAGCAGAGCATCATTTAAATTATAAGTATTGGATTTCTAATTATTTCAAGTACTGATAATATTTCAATTTAAAAATTGTGTCTGGATATTTAGTTTGCTTCATGTAACTCCATCTGGGTGATTCAGGGAAAATCAGGGAGTTCAAGCTGTCTTGTCAGGATATGGATGGGTCTTTGCATCTGAAAAATCATAAATCTGCTTGAAAGGCAATGTTAAGGATTTTATTCACTATATCTCATTTAATTCTTGAGTAACTCTCTGACATGCTCATTAATATTCTTATTTACGTGTTGGGAAATGGAGACTCAGAGGATTTAAATAAGTAACCAAGAGTCACACTGCTCATGAATGATGGATGTAGGGTTTAAACTTATGTGTGACCAATCTCAAAGCCAGTGTTCTTGACAATTACCTAATACTGCTTATAAGAAGTTGAATAGCACACATAAGCACACCCATACACATATATGTGTGCCACAGAAAACATGTCTCCATAAAATCCAATAAATGCTTGATTGAGAGATGGATTGCATATATGCATGCAGATGACAGTGTTCCTATGGGTGATCATGACCCATACTGGTTCCAAAGTGTCTGAACCAAGTTTTATGCACAAAAGCCTGCCCTTCAGCTGCCAATGTGTCATTCCAGGTCAGCCTCCTTGACAAAAATCTTCTGATTAGCTGCCAAAGTGTTTCCTGCCTGGGTTATTTTTTAATGTCCTTTACTTCCATGCAATAGACCACAAATACAGAGGCAAGAAATATGCTTCGTACATTCTGAGAATGTCTGCCAAGCATGGGAACCCGCATAATGGTGGACAGAATGTGAAAAGTGTCACTTTGAGAGGGCTGCCTGCAGATGGTAACTGATTTATTTACAATCTGGTGACTTCACTAAACCAGAGGCTCCTTTTCAAATGAAGACTCCATATTAAGTAGGAAAAGGGGATTTTCTTCAAAAGGGTACTTCAGCACAAATACTGCCATCACATAAGTCACCAGCCCCAGAGTTGCTTACTTGGGTAATCAGAGCAGGGAAATCAGACTGCCTTAAAATGTTTGTGCAATGCGCTAACATTCCCTAGAATATATTTCCTATACTGAGCAGTTATAAGCCATAGATTGACTAGAAACGTATCTATCTTTCTGTCTTGTGACACGGCTACCATTTCTTTTCTCTAAGAAGAAAGCCTAGTTTCATTTGGAAGTTATTACCCCTTAGATGACCAAATCCTGCCCCAAGATGCCTAGTATTTACTTTGCCTTTGAAGCATAATGGTTAAAGTTATTTCCCCATCTGCATGATTTTTTTAAACTTCTTAAACCCTGTCCAGTTATGACAGAGACCGAGATTCCACAATGTAAATGTGCCTCATTAATCAACTCTATTATTTGGGGGAGTAATGAACATTTTGCTATTTGACATCTGGTAGTGATTTACAGTAACAGAAACAGGAATTCCTAGTTTACAAAAGTGCACATGTATGATTTGATTTCTTTTGGTGTATTAAAAAAAATCCCCCTGCTGCTTTTCTTGGCCAAAAAAAAATAAAAAAATGGGTGGGAGCAGGGGAGCTCTCTGGGTAGAGTTAGACTGTAAACTAACTAACCAGCTTAGAGCAAAATGTTGTGTGAGCTATGTAATGTGTAAAATCTGGTGTTTATGTAGCTCTTGAGCTGGCTCAATACCAGTTACTAGTGAGTGATATCTAAACATGAAATAATTTCTACATAAACTGTGGGTTTGTAAAAAATGTAAGCACTATATTTCTGTGTAGTCTGAAAGAAGGTATTCTTTGAAATAGATTATTAGTGTAGGGCATGATTCCACCCACTGTATTTTGGGGAGTTGTGTGTGTTTTTTATTTCTTGGAAGGCTGATTAGGAACTTGGGTCTTTACCAAAAAGTCAACATGTACTTATAAAAATCTTGATATGTGATACACCGACTAAAGTGAAGTTTATGATTTTCTTCGAGTTGACTTTGCTACTGTGCAATGAAAGCTTTAAATAAATGCATAATTATTGAGAATGTGTAGTCTCCAATTAAGCCATTACTGTATCGGCAAGCTGCTGGGCAGTATCACCTTACCTACAACATTGATGCTATGTTAATGATTAAATATATATGAAAAAAATCACTCAGCTGGAGGCAGAAAGAGAAATGAGATTAGAAAAGATTTTCAAATCATGGGAATTAAGCAATAATGGGTACTTGTTTAGATTTAAGAAATGCAATATGCTCTTTTACAGTGGCTATGAAATTAGGTATTTATCCCTTTTAACAAATTCCACATGCAATAAATGGACATGTCAGTGGTGCAGTTATGATGAGCTCTTTCAAAGCTTCTTTGCATATTCAGACCTTTTCATGATCCTCTGGTCAGAGTCACTCCTAGTTGTTCAAAGATGTCTTTGACATCTAGAGAAAGGCCAATTGAAAACAGAAGGTAAAAATAAGGTTGGGTGGTTGGGTGGTGTTGGTAAAAAGACCTGCCACCCAGACATAACCCAGAATTTGAGTCTAAAGAACAAATCCAGTGGTTTCTCTCCAGTTCCTGTCCACACCTACTAAATGAAGTCAAAGCTGGTAAGACACTTCCTGGTGATTAGTGTTCTGGAAAGAAAATAGTTTCTTACTATACTAGTTGTGACTCTGTTGCAAATGATACAATCCCAGTGGCTTAGGAAAAATGGCTTAAGAAAGACAACTAATATATTGTCTCACAAAATAAAAATTCCAGGTGTATAGTTGGCCTCAGGTGCAGTGGGATTAGGAATTCATACATTTTCATCTTGGATCACTTTCTTGCCATCAATTCACTCTGCCGTCTGCTGTGTTGGCTTCCTCTTCAAGCTTTACATAGAGATTCTCAGTAGCTCCAGGCTCGTATCCAACACATGTCTTACACCCAGGCAGGCTTGGGCTCCTGTCCTGCATGTGTGCTTTCAGAAGCCCAAATTTCACAACCACAGAGAAATCTAACTTTACCAAAGACACGGACATTTCTGTCACTTGCAGTCCTAAACTTAGCTCTGGTACAATGCAACCTATAACCTCAACATCTGCTCTTGTGACTAATTCCCAGGAACTTGCTTCTCCATATCACCTCAGAACAATTAGCAGCTTCAAAGGCTGTGTGTGGGTTGCCAAGTTGCTGACACAGGAGGTGGGCACTGCCTTGGAGTGTAAGGACTATTTGAGCAGCAGAAGCACTTAGGTAAGAGGAAAGAAAATTCATTAACTTGTCAAATCTTCTCTGAGAGCAGATATGCAATTGTGTTTCCCATAATGAGGTGGCCTCTACAGATGGTTCTGAACATCCATTTCCTAGCTTTTCTTTGTGTTCCAACCCTTGTTCACACACAATACTTACAAAAGTTGAACGTAGTGGTTGAGAAATAGTTTGCAATATTAAGCAATTCAATTATTCTTAAATTTGTACATATTTAGGTCAAGATCAAACATCATAAAGCATGATATAAATTCTTTATATTGGCTAATGGATGAACATTAAATGCTAGAATAGTAGTCTCATTTTTATGAGAACATTTAATAAGATTTAATTATATTTCAAATATTAAATAAAAGTAAGCTTTACTTAAGTGTGCTTATTTGACAATTATTGACAAGTCAATTGGAATTCATTTATTATAATTTAATTTTAACAGATGTTTTGAATATTTTAGAAATTATTTTGGAAAATATAAAAAATATTTACTTTTATAGTTTCAAAATTAACTTTGATTTACATTTTAAATAAAAATATACTCATTACACATATAAAGTATACATTAACCTATTTTTACTAAAGTATACATTGATTGCAATCACATTTTATACCTTTCCTTTTAAATTATTGAAAATAAATGAAAACCGTATTTTATTTTTCAGTTACAAAAAAACCATAGCACTAAACATTTTTAAATTTTATCATTATAACAGTGTATTGGTCCAGGTAGATGGCTACAACATATTTCATTTAACCATTTGTTGTGTTGATGTATAATTTTAAAATAAGTTTATTGAGTAAGTTTCTATGTGTATTCTTAGCTCAGCTTCTGCAGGTGTTCCGAGAGAGTTCGCTCATACAATTTCAACACTAAGTCCACCAGAAAAAGTGATCCCAGAAAAGAGTAGCAGGAGTTTTGCTCAAACATAAAGTCCCCGGAATTAAATTTTATGTTTACTAATTGGCATGGTTTAGTCCAATCTCCGTGAATTTATAACTGCCAATGACATGAGGCATATTACAATGAAAAAATTAGTGAGTGAGGCAATAGTTTTAGAGATTTTTAAGTTTTATACACAGGAGAAAATGTGAGATTTTGTAACACGATTTTTTTGTTGTTGTTGTTTTTCTTGTTTTTGGTTAATCCTCACTGGAGGATATTTTTCCATTGATTTTTGGAGGGAGAGTAGCAGAGAGAGTGAAAGACAGAGAGAAACATAGATGTGAGATAAACACATCAATTGGTTACCTCCTGCACAAGCCTCGACCAGGGCCAGGAGGAGCCTGCAACCAAGGTGCATGCCCTTGACTGGAATTGAACCTGGGACCCTTTGGCCCACAGGCTGATGCTCTGTCCACTGAGCCAATTCAGCTAGGGCTGTAACATGATTTTAGAAAAAATTAATTTGGCTGAAAAGCGATAATATAGATAGACATTAAACTTTGCTTTTAGGTGCCACTTGTAGAGATTTATCTTTGGTTAAAAAAGCTTTGCCTTTTGTTATAAAATGTGGAAGTAAAAGAACAAAAATACTAGAAATATTCCCTACAGTTTAATGGTTTCACTCACAACTCTTCCCTGCTCTTGTATAGACACAAAACCAATAGCTACATGTTTATATTACTGTACACATAATCAGTTTATCTCTAAGTATAAAAATGGATGATCTGCCCTAGCAGGTTTGGCTCAGTGGATAGAGTGTCAGTCTGCGGACTGAAGGGTCCCAGGTTCGATTCCAGCCAAGGGCATATGCCAGATTGAGGGCTCAATCCTCAGTAGGGGGTGTGCAGGAGGCAGCTGATCAATGATTCTCTCTCATCATTGATGTTTCTATCTCTCTATCCCTCTCCCTTCCTCTCTGAAATCAATAAAAAAAATTTAAAAAATGGATAATCATCTGTTCTTCAATAGTATACAATCAAATCAGTTTGATTGTATACAAGTCTCAAAATCAAGCAGAGACTTATTCATAATTACAATACAAGGACTCAAAATCAAGCAGAGACTTATTCATAATTACAATACTATATAACATTTTAAAAATGTTTTATATATTTTCAAAATGCTGAGACATCCAATCCTTTACATAGCATTTACTTTGCTTTAGGTATGATAAATAATTAGAGATGACTTAAATTATACAGGAGACTGTCCATTGGTTTTATGCAAATATTTCACCATTTTATATAGAGCCTTGAGCATCCACAGATTTTGATGCCTTTGATGGGTCCTGGAACCAGTCCCCACCATATACAGAGGAAATCCACTCTACAAACTAAACCTAGTCAGTAGGGAGCTATCCTGTTCAATAGGCATCTTACTTGCCCATTTCCAAACTCTAGTCTTGAGAAGAAAGGGAAGACTTGGGAGGATGCCACACACAGAGGGTTCTGTTGAAG
The DNA here is from genome assembly GCF_000412655.1 of Myotis brandtii. Classification (NCBI taxonomy): domain Eukaryota; kingdom Metazoa; phylum Chordata; class Mammalia; order Chiroptera; family Vespertilionidae; genus Myotis; species Myotis brandtii. Next base: position 3,758,354 of record NW_005371173.1, read on the forward strand.
ATAAAACTTTCCTTGTGGGTTTTTTGTTCACACCACTCTCATAGAGTCCTTTCCAATTCATGTTCTACCTCCCATTTGATCATTCCAAAAAGAGATTCTGGGGATGCTTCCAAATCTCATGCTGAGAATGCACTATCAACCATTTTGTTCTATACAGTTAGCCAACCACCAACATGATTTAGGTAAAGAAAAAAAAAATGTTTAGTTGGCTGTAGGCTTCAAATGTCTTTTACAATTGTATTTTAAAAGGTCAAAGGTAGACTCTTAATACACTAAAAATAAACTAAAACGAAAATATACTATTTAGCCAATTTATCTTTTTTAAATATATTTTATTGATTTTTTACAGAGAGGAAGGGAGAGGGATAGAGAGTTAGAAACATCGATGAGCCAGAAACATCGATCAGCTGCCTCCTGCACCCCCCCCACTGGGGATGTGCCCACAGCTAAGGTACATGCCCTTGGCCGGAATCGAACCTGGGACCCTTCAGTCCGCATACTGACGCTCTATCCACTGAGCCAAACCGGTTAGGGCACCAATTTATCTTTTTATTAATTTCTTGGTCTGTTATCTTTTCTGCTGGTCAAGGAAACAAAGTTTCTCCCTTAAGTCTTAATTTCTTAACATAATTTCCATAAAGGTGAGTACCAGAATGATTACCTGATATGTGCCCATCACTCAGCTTAAGCAATATATGAAAGTTTATCTTGGGACTCTGTAATGCAAAGTACTAAACTAAGTGTTCATTATTAAACCACAGAAGTGTTTATTAAAAGGATATGGTGATATAATAAGCAGAAGCATCAAATGAGTGTTTATAAAAAAGTTGATCGCATGCATGGCATTTCATTTCTCAGATTGTTCTTAGTTATTCTATACACAGCTACCACCAGCCCTCTGCACTCTCCTGTCTGGAGGAGTGTAGAGTTTTAGATATGTGTGGGTTCAAGGCCAGTCACAACAAGGACTGGTAAACACATGAGCAACTGCCTGAGAGGTGGGGCCTCCCCTCTAGGTTGTTCAGAATGAGAGATCCTGTTGATTTGCCATTGTAGTAGAGGGTTACCCTAAAGCACTTCCAAGATTCCTCTAGTGAGTATACAAAGATGACTCTTTAATCAAGAACATTTTATTTCTTTTTTATTTTCTTGTTTAAAGTATTACAAATAGTAGTACATATGTCTCTTTTTTTCCCCATTGACCTTCCCCCGGCCTCCCCTACCCCCTGGCACATGCCCTTACCCCACCCACCCAGTGTCTTGTGTCCATTGGTTATGCTTATATGAATGCATATAAGTCCTTCGATTGATCTCTTACCTCCCTCCCCCAAACCCTCCCCAGCCTTCCCGCTGTAATTTGACAGTCTGTTCGATGCTTCTCTGCCTCTGTATCTATCTTTTTGTTCATTAGGTTATAATGTTCTTTATTATCCATAAATGAGTGATATCATGTGGTATT
>NW_005371173.1:3762670-3775231 GCF_000412655.1 Myotis brandtii
TTTTTTCTGAGGTGGGTTTCCTGTAGACAGAAGATATGTGGGTCATGTTTTCTTACCCACTCAGCTACCCTATGTCTTTTGATTGGGGCATTTAATCCATTTACATTTAAAGTTATTATTGATAGGTACTTGTTTGTCATCATTTTAATTCTTTACACCTGTGTTTCTTCTTTGCTTCCTATTTCTTCTTTTTACAGCAGACCCTTTAGCATTTCTTGCATTGCTTGTTTGGTGGTAATAAACTCCCTTAGTCCTTTTTTGTCTGTGAAGCTCCTGATTTCACCCTAAATTTTCATTGATAGCCTTGCTGGGTACAGTATTCTTGGATTCAGACCCTTCATTTGCATGACTTTGTATATTTCATTCCATTCTCTTCTGGCCTGATGTGTTTCTGTTGAGAAATCAGTCACCAGTCTTACACGGGATCCTTTGTAGGTAACTTTCTGTCTCTCTCTGGCTGCTTTTAAGATTCTTACTTTGTTGTTGGTGTTTGACAATTTAATTATAATGTTCCTTGGCATTGAACTTTTGGGGTTCATTTTGTTTGGGACTCTGTGAGCTTTTGGATTTGTGTGAGTTTTTTCTTTCCTATACCAGGGAAGTTTTCTGTCATTATTTCTTCAAACAGGTTTTCTATTCCTTGCTCAGTATCCTCTCCTTCTGGCACCCCTATTATGTGGATGTTGTTTCATTTTGTGTTGTCCCAAAGTTCCCTTAGGTTCTCCTCCTGTTTTTTAAGTTTGTTTTTTTTTCTTAGATGCTGCTCTGCTTGGGTATTTTTTCCTACCTTGTCTTCTAGTTCACTGATGTGGTCCTCTGCTTCTAGCCTACTGTTGATGCTTTCTATTGAGTTCCTTATAGCAGCAATATCATTTTTCATTTCTTCTTGGTTCTTTCTCATCTCCTCTTGGTTTTTACACATATTGTTGAATTTGTCTTCCATTCTTTTCAGCAAAACCAAAAAAAAAAAAAGAAACAATCTCACAAACAAGCACAAAAATACCCAATCTAATCAACAATCAAGCAAACAACAATAGGACAGAGAGAAAGCAAAGCAAAACAATAAAAAATAAAACACAAAAACCTATAACAAAAAAAACAAACAAACAAGAACACAATAACAGCAACAGCCAAAAAAACCAAAAAAAAAAAAAAACAAAAACAAAAAAAAAAGGGGAAAGAGAGAAAAAATTTTGGATAAAAAAAGAGAAGAGAAAGGTGTGTATGGACTTAGAGCAGGGGATCAGAAATTAGATATATATATGTAGGATGAATTTTTAACAAGGAGTAAAAAGAAGGAATAGGTAAAATATAAAGCAGGAATAGGGTAAGAGAAACAGAACAACAAAATGGGAAAAGTGAGGAAGAGAGTGTTGGCATAAAGGTAAAGTTGAAATAGAGTAAAATGATGCTAAAAGAAAAATGAAAATAGAATGTAGAACACTAATCCCAAAATAAAATAAAGAGAAAATAAAATGATACTTTTTTTAAAAAGGTAAAATAGTAGTAGTAATAATACTGATTAAAAATATAATAATTAAAAAGGTAAAATTAAGTGAGGAAAAAAGAAAAAAAATAGTTTCTTAAGTAAAAGATGAAAAAATAAAAATGTGCAGTAGTGAAAGTCATTCACTTCCTCTGCTGTTCTGTTTGTCACACCTGTTTCATGTAGGCAGTCAGGACAGTATTGAAGTTCCCTGTGTTCCACTCCTTCTCTGTATTGTAAGCCACCGTCCTGATTTTCAAGCAGGCCATATTTCTTTGTTTCTTAGACTCCTTTATTTGTGTTTACACAAGGTCAACTTGTGATTCAACCCATGGGTGGCAGTGTTTCTGGATTGACCTCTAGACTGTAAGACTGCTCTAGCCAGTATTTAGCTTTTGTTTTCCCTGTTGCACTTAATACTGGTTTGGGAGAATGGACTGCTCCAGAGCTGGTTCTCTCTGCTCTGATCCCCAGGTTCCACAGAAACAACTTTCTCCTGTAGTCTTTTAGAGTGTCCCCAATTGGGTGATCCTATGTACTGGGCTTAGTAATCAAAAGCAAGGATTTAAAGAGAAAAAAAAGAGGCAGAGTAAGTTCGTGAACTCACGACTTTTACCCTCTGGCACTGCACTTTTTTTTTTCCCCTGACACTAAGCAGCCGGTTTACTGGTAAAATTTCAGGGTGCCTTTTTGCGCACAGTCCCGCTATGGATTGATTTTTAGAGTTCCCTTCTGCCAGCAGCCCTGCGGATCCCCTTCCACATTCACGGATCACGCTAGCCCCAACAGCCACGGATTTTGTGGGGTGCAGACTTCCCTGAACCTCTAGATCCCGTTCACGCATTTCTCTCTCCTGCCTGGATCTCAGACCTCACCTTTCCCTAGGCGAAATCTGACCTTTCCGTGAGAAGGTGCAGAGCTCATCCGAGTCTGTGTATTCGCACTGCTAGAGATCCAGTGTGCCTGGGTTCACAGCTGGTTGCTGGGTGTTGTGGTTGTAGTGACCCAGGCTGTATAGGCTTCTGATAATAGCCACTCTCCCCTCCCCGGCAGAGCTGGTCGCTCTGGGAGAGATTTCAGCAGCAGTGGAGGCTGCCCAGTCAGAGGAGCCTGGTCCGGCAGTCCCCAACAGTCCCTTGGAGTATAGCTGTCCCTCACACACAAATATACACTCCCCGAACGTCCACACTCTCTCCTTTCGTTCTCTCCCTCTCACACTATCTTGCAGTCTGCCTTCCCATCAGCAACCATCTTCCTCACTCCTTCAATCAAGAACATAAAGGGAACATTTCCCATTAATTAATTCAGTTTATCTCACAGTGTCAGAATGTGGCTGTGCTGAATCAGAGTTCATCAGTTGCAATGACTAACCATATCAGAAAGCCTCTGGCACTCTGTCTTTCCCACAATAGCTGTTCAATGAATGATTGAATATCTTATCTAGTTCCAGAGAATTGGGTAGGTATCCTATGTACTGGGCTTAGTAATCAAAAGCAAGGATTTAAAGAGAAAAAAAAAAGAGGCAGAGTAAGTTCGTGAACTCACGACTTTTACCCTCTGGCACTGCACGTTTTTTTTTCACCCTGACACTAAGCAGCCGGTTTACTAGTAAAATTTCAGGGTGCCTTTTTGTGCACAGTCCCGCTATGGATTGATTTTTAGAGTTCCCTTCTGCCAGCAGCCCTGCGGATCCCCTTCCACATTCACGGATCACGCTAGCCCCAACAGCCACGGATTTTGTGGGGTGCAGACTTCCCTGAACCTCTAGATCCCGTTCACGCATTTCTCTCTCCTGCCTGGATCTCAGACCTCACCTTTCCCTAGGCGAAATCTGACCTTTCCGTGAGAAGGTGCAGAGCTCATCCGAGTCTGTGTATTCGCACTGCTAGAGATCCAGTGTGCCTGGGTTCACAGCTGGTTGCTGGGTGTTGTGGTTGTAGTGACCCAGGCTGTATAGGCTTCTGATAATAGCCACTCTCCCCTCCCCGGCAGAGCTGGTCGCTCTGGGAGAGATTTCAGCAGCAGTGGAGGCTGCCCAGTCAGAGGAGCCTGGTCCGGCAGTCCCCAACAGTCCCTTGGAGTATAGCTGTCCCTCACACACAAATATACACTCCCCGAACGTCCACACTCTCTCCTTTCGTTCTCTCCCTCTCACACTATCTTGCAGTCTGCCTTCCCATCAGCAACCATCTTCCTCACTCCTTCAATCAAGAACATAAAGGGAACATTTCCCATTAATTAATTCAGTTTATCTCACAGTGTCAGAATGTGGCTGTGCTGAATCAGAGTTCATCAGTTGCAATGACTAACCATATCAGAAAGCCTCTGGCACTGTCTTTCCCACAATAGCTGTTCAATGAATGATTGCTGCTATCGTTGTTGTTAGTGGAGGAAACTCACTGTGGAATGTCTTAACTAGTTCCAGAGAATTGGGTAGGTACTGATTCACAAATAGTGGGTGGAAAGGTGTAAAATGGGTAATCTACTTTGGCTGAAATGAATTCCTATTTACATGGTAGTTCTAGATTTATTTTTGAAATCCAATCTTTCTTCAGTCCAAACAATCACATTGTCCCCTACCCCCACATCCATCCTATAACACACAGGAACACATGTATGCATGCAAGCTAAACTCTCCATTAGCCTAAGTCTCATTTATCACCCAGAAATGTCCTTGAATCAGAACATGTCCCTAGACCCTGTCAGTCCCCTGAAATAATCATGGAAGCATCTCACTCCCAAAGTGACCCTCAGGTTGCACAAACCCATGGTTACACACTCCATCTTATCAGGTAATCCCATGCCAGAACTACACAGAGCAAGTTTAGATCAGTGTCCTCAATTTTATACCAGATTTATACAATTTTGTAGGAAACAAAAGACCCTTTCTTTAATATCAGTAAGACACATAACTAGGGAATTGCTTTATCAGGGGTGTGAACCTCTGACCTATTTAGGCAGGAGATAAGTAAACAAGTGATGAAAGAAAAGTCTACATGGCCTCTTCAGGCCAGGGGATATCTGAGTGAGAAACCCCTTTGAGAAGCCTAAGATCGGTGAGCAGGTGGGGAAGGGGAGAGGGGAGGTTTGAGAGGGGCTCCTTTGAGAAGCCTAAGATCGGTGTGTGGAAGAGCAGGTGGGGAAGGGGAGAGGGGAGGTTTGAGAGGGGCTTGCTTACCTTATGCTCAGTGCTGGGGACCTAACATTGGCTTTGATTTTGCTCTGATGCTTTGGGTTCAGTTATGGGCCCAATTTGCCCTAGCTTCCATCAGCTGCAGATCAATTTCTAAATTGTTCTGGGAAAGCCACATAATGAAAACTTGTCAGTGAAGAAAAATGACTAGCGTCAGTTGCAGCCTGATTCGTGACCGTTTACTAGTGGGGGTTTAATGTTCTTTGAGTCTCCCTTAGTGGAATATTATATACACCACCTTTCTAATGTGCATGCTAGTGTGAATTAGCTTTTTGAAACTGCAGGAGAGCCTATAATTTAGGGACTCAGGGCCATAACCACAGCAAAGGAAAGGATTAGGGTCAAAAATAGAGCAGTTCAAAAATACCATTGGAAGCATTTTTACCTAGTAGGAAGCTTTTGCCAAAATAAAGAGCAGCCAGTATGTTCTTAATGCCTCCTCAGAGAATGTTAAATTCAGAAGTATGGTTTTGGATTTGTCGATATGATACATAAAACCCAACATTCTATGACTATAATTAAATCACTTAAAAACCTCAATCTAAAACACAATAACACTTTCTTCCAATAATTTTGTTCTGTGCAAAGGATATGGACACTTGAAGAGTAGATGTTTGAAAATTCTGTGTTTGAGGTCGTTGGTAAGTTCTGCTGGAAGATAGGTAAATTTTTTAAAGGTATAATTCCATTGTATACAAATGAAGTTATGTCTAACTCCACCTAAAGAGGTGACAAGAAAATGTTGGAAGAGTTCATATGAATTGGGTGGGATCTGTCATGCATCTGCTCTCATAATTACTAAAACATATGAAAACCAAATCAGTTGCTGTATGTTTTTCAATGGTAGAGACGGAAAGCAGGGCTGGAAAATCCAAGTGCCTTCTTATATAATAAAAAGTCATAAATCTAAGGTCCTCTACTAGGAGTAAAATAAATATAAAGAAAAAGAATATAAAAAGGCTACAAATTTGATCTTAATCTGAATAAAAAAATAATACAATCCTCTACGTAATGGTAGACATTGAGATGTGGTTCCCTAATTTTTTAAATTTGTTATTAGTAGATTACATCACACTAAAATTATTGAAATTATGTGTTTAGGAGCATTACTTGTGGTAGCCTCCTAACTAGCTTCCTAGTATTTCCTCTTGCTTCTATAGGATTTTCCACATAGAATTAGTTCAGATTATACCTTTCTGCTGCTCAACATCATCCAGCCTCCTTACCTTAGCCTGTAGTAGCTGATCTAGCTGCTGTCTCCCTCTCCAAGCTATCTCCCATCCCCCTTCTACTTCGTCTGTGGGTTTCAGCTATTCTAGCCCTTGAACCATCCCTAACAAATGTCAAGCTATGTTTACACATGATTTTTTTTTTCTCTACCCCAACCATTTTCACATGGCTTTCTTATTTTATCTAAGTCTTGGCCCGATTGTAAATTTTTCAGAGATGCTTTCATTAGCTTCATATAGAAAAATCTACCCTACCACCATACCTCATTCTGTAGCACCTCATTATTTTTTTTCTCTTTATAGGACTTATCCCTATTGGATATTCAACAATAAATGTATTTGTCATTCAGTATTGTATTTATCTTCATTAAAATGTCAAGTTCTGGGAGGGAAGGAACTTCTCAGTCTTATTTTTATTCACTGCTGTATTTTTACCAGCTAGAATGGTAGTAGATCAATAAATATTTGTTGAAATGGATAAATGTCCATAAAGAGTGGAGGAAGGAGAATTCTGCAATACATAGGTACAGGCATAAATTTTCATTAAAATTTTTTTTTTAAACTTAGTGCCTCAAAATTTTACCAGATCATAGATATAATTTTTGTTGCTTAAAACACAAACATGCAGATTCTTGGGACCCATCTCATACTTAGTAATTTAGGAACTTCAGAGGAGGGCCAAAATACCACATTCTAGATGTCTTAGACAACATAAATTTACTTTCTTACAGTTCTGAGGCTAGAAGTCCCAGACCAGGATGCCTGCAGATTCAGTTTCTGGTGAAGGCTCTCTTCCTGGCTTGCAGAAGACCTCCTTCTTATATGTCCTCACAAGGCCTCTTCTTTGTGCCTGTTCAGAAAGGGAGATCTCTGGTATCTTTTCCTCTTCTTATAAGGACATGACTCCTATCAGATTATGGCCCCACCCTTATGCCCTCATTATTCTTAATTACCTCCCTAAAGTCCCTATCTTCAAAGATAATCAATCACATTGTGCATTAGGGCTTCAACATATGAATTATTGTGGGATACAATTCAGCTCATGGCACCCCCCAGAATCTATATTTATAACAACATCCAAAGTTCTTAGGAAATTCATATGACCAGGAAAGTTTGGAAAGCAGTACTTAGTAATAAGAACAACTCCCCTGGCGTAGAGAAAGGGATCCTGTAGTTCTTGGTGGTTGAATCAGTCTGATAGTATCTGAAAAAAATCCTTAGAAAAGGATTTTGATAATAAGCTAAGGTTTTGAATGTGTTGAAAAAGCAACTACAATGATATAGAAGAAAGTAAGGAAATCCTAAATAAGTATTTTTTAATTTAAAAATTTCTTTAGAGTCAAAATTGTTCTTCAGTCTTTCTGAGCTTTACCTGAGTAGTCTGTTTATTGGACAGTCTAAACAGGGGTGCTGGGGTAATGATGGGTAGAAAGGAATGATACTAATGCTTTCTTTCATTGCTGCCTTCAAACATGTCTTGCCAAACCCCTGTTTTCAGATTTATGTGGCAGACCTCAAAGCTTGCTAGTCAAGTCCAGGTATTAAGGGGGCTGGTTAAGTCTAGGCTGGCTTTAAACTTGAATTGAAAATTCTATTTGAACATACCCCCTCTCAGCCTCTGGATCTAGAGATGGAAGGGGTTGTATTTTGCTCTTTCCTACTCCCCCCCTCTTATCTATCTATCTATCTATCTATCTATCTATTTTTAGATCCTCAAGATTAACAAAAGGGGTGGAGAGAATTAAAGGGCAAAACTGTTTTTTATCAAGTAATTGTTGTGGTCTTCAGTTGATTAGGCTATCAATGTTTTACTGTGAGATACCAACCTATGTACTATCTGATGGGGGAACCTAAATGAACTTGTAAGAGGCACCATGGATAAGATCTCTCTACTCAGAAGTTCTCTTCCAAAAAAAGGTTCTGTTTCAATGATTTTTGAAGTTCCCTTCATTTCCTTTCTCTGTGAATATCCTTTAAGCCTCTTGTTACTAGGGTTCTTTTGCCCATTTTTCACCTTATCTCAATGATCAATGGAAAACACAGGTAAAGCATAGGCCAAAGGGTGGAAATTCCGAAAGTTTCACAGCTGAATATTCTCTCTTTCTTTCTCTCATTTCCTTTTCCACTTGCTTAAATAGACAAAATGATAAATCAGCAAGCTGGAGTCCAACCAGGAAATGAGATGCCAGCTTCTCTCATGTGCAGATATTCCTCATCACCTGAGGGTTGCTTCTCTTGTTCTGATCTGGAGAAAACTTTCAGAAATCCATCCAAATCAGCCACTTATAAAATTGTCTTAAGCCCTAACTGGTTTGGCTCCATAGATAGAGCGTCGGCCTGCAGACTCAAGGGTCCCAGGTTCGATTCCAGTCAAGGGATGTACCTTGGTTGCAGGCACATCCCCAGTAGGGAGTGTGCAGGATGCAGCTGATTGATGTTTCTTTCTCATCGATGTTTCTAACTCTCTATCCCTCTCCCTTACTCTCTGTAAAAAAAAAAATCAATAAAATATATTTAAAAAAATAAAAATAAAATTGTCTTAGAATTCTCTCTCTCTCCCCTGAGACATTTAATTACGTGTCAGTAGGAAGGGAAGAGGATGATAGTAGAGATAACTGGCAGCATCTTCATAGGCCTATAGGCTTATGGAAGTACTAGGAGTTTTATTTTTAGCATAAACCTTTAGCTGCAATTTTGAAGCAATGGAAAAAGTCCTATTCAATTTCAATACTTCAAGGTTTACATTTTTGATGCATGGTGGCAAGCTTCTGGCAAAGCAGATAATATAATGGGTCATGTGTCACTGAAGTGCTTTTGGAAACTTTTGAGGTATCTCATAATGTCCTAATGACAGGTTGTGTTCTTTTTTCTTTACAAAATAAAGAAATCTCGTTGGTAGGTGAAATTTTTAAATTCATTATTCCCTCCCCTCACCTTTTCAAAAATTTGTTCTTAATTACTTTCCCATAAAATTTTAATACCACAGACATACTGTACAATTCTTTGTATAATATCTAAGACTTTTTTCCACCTCTCCCTCAATAACTGAATTTTACCCCCTTGGGGGCAATATTGGACCTATTGTGAATGCATGGGATAAAATAATAGCCTTGGGACAACAAATTTCAGAGTACTCTTAAATATAATATTGCTTTATAGAAAGCTCAATTATCATAAATATTATCCGATGTAATTGGTTAAAAGATTAAAATAAACATTTCAGATTATGCAACAGAGTTCTTAGATTGAAGAAAAAAACAGCAAACTGGAACCCTTGACACAAACATTAGCTCCATTACCTGGGTGAGCTCTCTAATAATTTCCCCCCTCAGCTTCTAACTTTAGCATTCCCCCCAAATTCCCAATAATCCTAAGTCTTTACCTTCAGCAGATGGCCTCTTTATAGACATTGGACTTCATTCAAATTTAACCTCTGAGGACAGCACCAGCTCTCTGTTTCTTCTGATATGTAAGTGTGAACCTTCGTCAAAGACTAGTTTCATTCCAATCTGGCGTCTCTTATGTCAGAGAGAGATATAATGTGTGATTTTCTGCTTTCACCTTAACTATAAAGATGAACTTCAAATTTTAATTAGAAGTAATAGTCAATAAAGCACTACATAAAAATGTACAATTTTCATTCCCAATACTTAGTCTTATTCTTTCTCATTAGAGAGCCATACTGAACAATGGAGCTTTGCATGCACATGTTAATGAAAGTGCCATGCCTGAAAAAGACCATAAAATGCAAACCCCAAACAAAAGGCTTGAGAAATTTATATAAAGATTTTGGTTTTTATTGTAATCCCCCTGAAATAATGCTATAAACAGTGCCTTTTAAATCAGTGCTATGACTATGGAGAGGAAAATTGGGAAGTAATAACCCATTCCTTTATTCACACTCTCTTTTTACCTCCCCCTATCCCACCACCAGCCAGTCTAATCAGCAAAGAATTCAATTGTAACCATAACTACAAAATTATGGATTAGAATTTAGACTTTTATGGAGTAGCTATATTTTAGAATTCCACTGGAATAAAATACAAAAAGCTGAATAAAAGATAATAAAAAAATAAAAGTGAGGAGGGAAAATGCCAGGAATTAATCTTAACATTTTTATCATAGATGATATTCAACTCCAAGTAACAGAACGCACCAACAGCTAAGTAAAGAAAAATCCTTGAAATGTGGCAGAAATTCTCAAGGACTCACGTTCCTTCCATTTCTCTGTTCTGCCATTTGTCCTCAGTGGCTACTTCCCTCGTGGTTATAAGATGGCTGCAACAGTTCCTGGCATCACATCTAGATCTATGAAAGTTCAGATTTTCCTTGTTTGTTGTCTTTAAATCAGTCAGGACTTTTCCTAGAAGGCCCCTTGCTGACTTAATTTTCTTTGGCTACATTGGTGTCACATATCCATGCCTGGAACAGTGATTAGCCAAAGGTAGTAGGACCACTGCAATGAGTATGTTAGAAAAATTCCCTAGAGGGTTCCTATGGATCCAACTTCCAAAAGTGGAGCACAGAAAGATAGAAACCTAAGTAACTTGAGGACTATGCCAGCATGAAGGAAGTGGAGTGGCTGATAGATTGGCAGTTACCATTTTCTGTTCTACATTTCTTATTATATTGAACAGAAATAGTTTCATTTATCATTTGAAAGATTTTGAACTATAAAATTCTTCAATTTCTAAAGCTATTTTATCCATTTTTAGTGAACACTATAAAGGTGAAGCACCAACTTGCTTACAAGTGAAGTTCAATGTCCACCACAGGTACATTGGTGGATGTTGGGAAAGGAGTTTCAACATATTCCTTCCAGCCAAATGTAACTGATGCCAACATCCATGACCTCTGTAGTATTTTTCACTACAGATCTCTTCTCTAACCAATTCCCCTCAAGCTGCTTGAAATTCTCCTTTCTCTTAGCATTTGTGAGCATTTTCTTCCATCTCACTTTTTTTCTTTCTTTGGTTCCATTTTATCATTCTATTTGATCACCCTCTCCTGAAGTCCAAGACCTTTAATCTGGTTCCTTTGTCTTTATTTTGTACCTTTGGAAATTTCATCTGCTTTCAGGGAATGAATGGACACCTCTACATAGTTTAGAAATAGTTATTCCTATATTTCCTCTGGGAAATTGTCTCAAATTTAACATGGCCAAAAGTTATCACTAAATCTTTCTCCCCAAACTGGCTGGCAATATTAACTCAATCACATAATCATAGTGGAAGAACTCAGATTCAAAACTGTGTATCATGACTGACTAGTTTTTACATTAGCTTTTGTATGACCAAGCAAATCCTGCATGTAAAATACCTAACAAAAATGCCAACTACAAAGTAAAAAGTCAATATGTGTTTGCTCTTCTTGTTGCTATTCTACTAGTACAGAATGACATAGTGGGGTTATTGAAAAATATTTATAGGTTTTTCTATTCTATTTCTACCCAAATCCATGCTTTTCATTTACTTATACCAACATTTGCACCACCTTACCTTACTTATAATATTTGATTCTCTAGTAACTATGCGATTTAACAGTAACATCAACAAAGCTGTACATAATCCAGAATTTCAAAGTTACCTCATTGACTTTTCAGTACAAATCTCTTTTACCATAGAATTGATCAACTTTTTCTTTCTTCTTCTCTTCTTGTTCATATTAACTCTGACTCTACATTCATGGTTTAGTGCAAGCTGAGAGTATTTAAACCAATGTCCTCAGTGTGTTGATGTGAAAACTAAGCATAATAGACTTGTCCAGGGTTAATTTATCACTGAGAGAGAGGCAGAGCCTGGCCCCAAACACAGATGCTCTGTCTGCCTTAACTCTTTCTAATTTACCAAATCTATTAATTCAGCACAATATTGCTACTGACTTAATATTAAATTCATGTTCAACCAACCCTTTTGTTCATTTTTTTACATAAATAAATGTAAATTCATCCTTACTGGTGTCCTTAAACTTTGACTCAAAATAAGAAATATTAACTTAGCCTCAATAATTTTTTGTTTTTCAGACCAGTGTTCTGGTCAGTGAGGATCATATACTTAGCTTTATTCTTTATATTTCTACAGATCTTTGAATAAAAATGATATGGTTGACAAGAGTTCTAGGCACCAACTACCTGAAAACCTAATGCCTCCCCACCCCCAGAGCATAGGTTAAGGTGTTCACATTGGTTAGTCACAGGTGATATATTTTGTCTTGCTTATATTTGATCAAACATGTGAATTTGGTCTTAGATAACTTAGTGTGATTTTAACCTGACCCTGGGACCAGAATTGTGTTTCCTGTGGCCTATAGTCTCATAAGCAGTCCCAAAGCCACTCTCACAATGACTCTATTTTATAAACGTGGAGGGAGGAGGGAGAGAAGTTGAAACAATAAACAACCAAAGACTTAATCTGCAAGACAAGACATGCTTATCAATAACTTCATGTTCATAATGGCTTCATGTTCAAAGCTTCTACAGCTTTAGCCTTTAGCTTTCCCATAGGATGCAAAGACTAATAATTAGGTTCTTGTTATCTGAATCTGTATTTTCCTCTTCACTTTCTCATTTACATCATAGTCTTCCCATGGGGGGAAAAAAAGAGGTGTGGTCAAGTTAACTGAAAGCCAGAGAAAAAGAGAGGAAATGAGGTAAG
>NW_005371173.1:3776626-3783105 GCF_000412655.1 Myotis brandtii
CCTGATTTCCACAGGCCAGGTGGAAACTGATTTCTGCAGGCCAAGGTACCCCACCAGTGCACAAATCTGTGCACTGAGCTGGTTTCAGACTGATCCTCGCAGGCCAGGCTGAGGGACCCCAGCAGTGAATGAATCTATGCACCCGGTCTCTAGTATGCATATAAGATCTTTGGTTAATCTCTTCTCACCCTCCTCCCTCCCCCTTTCCTCTGAGACTCATCAGTCTGTTCCATGTTTCTATGCCTGTGTATTGAGCATCTGCCCCCTGGTGGTCAATGCATGTCATAGCTACTGGTCACATGGTCACGTTTAGGCTTTTATATAAATAGGCATTCTGTAAATACAGAGGCTCAATTAACTTCAGAATAAGTTCAATAGAAAATATCTATTTTAGTCATGCTTCCTAAGGTTGCAATATTTATTTTCCACCCTGGGGAAAATAGCATTATTCTGATCATTTAAATACAAACGAATGTCTAATTTCTCATCAAACTAAAAAAAAATAATACAAAACAAAAACCTGTGTACCCAATTGCCTTATTTAGTTTAATCTCTGACCATCTTTCTTTTTTATTTTAATACTAGAGGCCAGTTGCATGAAAATTCATGCAAGAGTAGGACTTCTTTCTCCCAGCTGCCGGCAATGGCTTTCCTCTGGCACTGGCTTCCCTCCGGCACCTGGGACCCCAGCTGGCTTCCCTCGGGCCACCCGCAGGCACCTGGGACCTGGGCCAGCTTCCCTTGTGCTGCTCACAGGCACCCGGGACCCCGGCTGGCTTCCCTCGGGCTGCCTGCAGGCACGCAGGACCCTAGTTGGCTTCCCTCCAGCCCTGGCTTTGTCAAGAAGGACGTCCAGAAGATGTCCAGTCTAATTAGCATATTACCCTTTTATTATTATAGATAATGCCTAGTATTTATTACTAATTTTTATCCTAAAGTCATTTCTACTAATTACTAGCTTGTAATATAGTGATATTCAGAGATTTCCCAATCTTTTACTTTCTGTTGATTGGTTTATATAAATATCCTTGTGTTGTGTGTGTGTGTGTGTGTGTGTGTACATATACTAGAGGCCCAGTGCATGAATCTGCGCACAGGTGAGCTTTCTATGGGTGGCCTGCAGGGATCTGGCTGAAACCGCAGTCCAACACTGCCTGCAGCTCCTACCAGCTTCTCCTGCTCATCCCGATCCCACATTACCTGCCATGGGCTCATGCCCAATCAGTCCCAATCTGTAGAGGCTCGCACTGCCACAGCAGAGCTCACCAGCTGTGAGTCCTGCATCTGTTGCCCTCCTGAGGGGAGTGGCCTGCAGGATTGGGCCAAAACCGGCTCTCTGATATCCCCCAAAGGGTCCTAGATTGCAAGAGGGCAGAGGCCAAGCGGAGGGACCCCACCAGTGCGAGGTCGGGGCCAGGGAGGGACCATAGGAGGGCTCTAGGGTGTGTCCAGCACCATCTCGCCCAGTCCCGATTGGCCAGACCCCAGCTTTAAGCTAACCTACTGGTGAGAGAATCTACCCCCTGGTGGTCAGTGCACATCATAGCAACTGGTAGACCAGTCAACTGTCTGGCCCCTGGTGGTCAGTGCATGTCATAGTGAGCAGTTGAGCAGCCTTAGCACAGCAGCATATTATACTTTGATTGGTTGAACAGTCCACCGGTCACTGGACGACTGAACCCTTAGCATATTAGGCTTTTATTATATAGGACTAGAGGCCCAGTGCATGAAATTTGTATATAGGGCGGGGGGTGGTGCCTCAGCCCGGGCTGTACCTCTTCACAATCCGGGACCACTGGCTCCTAATTGCTGGCCTGCCTGCCTGCCTCATCGCCCCTAAACACCCCTTTACCTGCCTGCCTGATCACTCCAGACCGCTCGCCTGCCTGCCTGATTGCCCCTAACTGCTTGCCTGCCTACCTGATTGTCCCTAACCTCCTCTGCCTGCCTGCCTGATCACCCCTAACCACTCTTCCTGCCTGATGCCCCTAACTGCTTGCCTGCCTGCCTGATCGCCCCTAACCCATTGGTTAGTCACAGGTGATATATTTTGTCTTGCTTATATTTGATCAAACATGTGAATTTGGTCTTAGATAACTTAGTGTGATTTTAACCTGAGCCTGGGACCAGAATTGTGTTTCCTGTGGCCTATAGTCTCATAAGCAGTCCCAAAGCCACTCTCACAATGACTCTATTTTATAAACGTGGAGGGAGGAGGGAGAGAAGTTGAAACAATAAACAACCAAAGACTTAATCTGCAAGACAAGACATGCTTATCAATAACTTCATGTTCATAATGGCTTCATGTTCAAAGCTTCTACAGCTTTAGCCTTTAGCTTTCCCATAGGATGCAAAGACTAATAATTAGGTTCTTGTTATCTGAATCTGTATTTTCCTCTTCACTTTCTCATTTACATCATAGTCTTCCCATGGGGGGAAAAAAAGAGGTGTGGTCAAGTTAACTGAAAGCCAGAGAAAAAGAGAGGAAATGAGGTAAGAAAACTGGCAGGAAGAACATGTACCATCTTTGTTTTAAAAAGTTTTATGTTGTAGACATCTGGATGAATTCAAACCATGTCTATGACCCCATGTCAGATCTTGGTGCCTCCAAACGAGAGACAGGAAATATAAGATATCCAGCATGTAGTCAATATGCAATAAAGTATATGCAAGAGAGAATAAAATTAGAGACATGAGCAGGAAGACATAAATGGAACATCTTTATGTTTGGTTCCCTTTGGCAATGTCTACACCACAGAGCTATTTCTCAGCAGTCTTTCATAGCTGTGCATAAATGTTAATGTTGAGTAAATGCTTGAGGTTAAAACTTCAGGTGGCATTGGCGAATCATTGAGGAGCAAACAGCCATACAAATATAGTTGCCCTAGAATGATGCAGGGTGAAAAATTAATTTGCAGATGAAAAATTAATTGATCTTAACCGAGAAAGAGAATACAAATTAGCCATTAGGCTACAGCTTATATTGCATTGTACTATTCTGCTGAGGTGCTAATTAGCATGTAGACCATATTTCGGTATCCTTATTTAAGCCTATACATTTACCTGACTTATATCATTTGTTTAGGAATAACTGGCTATTAATGAAAACAAAACTGTCTCCTGAGA
The DNA here is from genome assembly GCF_000412655.1 of Myotis brandtii. NCBI lineage: Eukaryota > Metazoa > Chordata > Mammalia > Chiroptera > Vespertilionidae > Myotis > Myotis brandtii. Next base: position 3,779,753 of record NW_005371173.1, read on the forward strand.
CAGAAATTGTTGTCAAATAGTCTCTAAGCTGACTCTGAATTTTTGCAGCTGCCTCTTCTGTTATTCATATCTCTAGCCTATTTCATTTAAATGCATTGCCCCCAAGGAAATTACTCTCTCTTATTATAACACTAGAGGCCTGGTGCACAGATTCGTGCACTGGTAGGGGGCATGGCCTGTGGGGATCAGCCTGCTTTGGAAGTGTTGCTCATCCCTGTCATCTGAGTGGCTGTGGACCTGCCCTCTGAGTGGCTGCTCCCATTGTGGGAGTACACTGACCACCAGGGGGCAGCTCCTGCATTGAGCATCTGTCCCCTGGTGATCAGTGCAAGTCATAGCGACTGGTCGACTGGTCATTCTGGTCATTCCACTGTTTGGTCGCTGGGCTTTTATATATATATAGATGAGACACAAGTATTCATCAGTATCACACAGGAAACAATATATATGTTTGCTCCTTGAATGTTACTTTAGGAAGAATGAGTTAATTTTCTTTCTTAAAGAGTCCAATAAGATTCTATTATAAATGCGATCATTTATAGCATGATTAATTTCTCATTCAAATCCTACCCTGACATGTCATTTGTTCACTTAGTACAAAGCAGTTATTGATCAATTATTGATATGATTAAGAGCATTTCAGCTTCCCTAAATATAATGATGAACTCTAGATGATAATGATGAACTGCTAAAATCAGAGTTGTGTTTTATCTATTATAGCCTCTACTAGAGGTGCGGTGCATGGAATTGTGCATCGGTGGGGTCTCTTGGCCTGGCCTGCACCCTCTCACAAAGCGGAGGGACCCCACCAGTGCGAGGTCGGGGCCAGGGAGGGACCATAGGAGGGCTCTAGGGTGTGTCCAGCACCATCTCGCCCAGTCCCGATTGGCCAGACCCCAGCTTTAAGCTAACCTACTGGTGAGAGAATCTACCCCCTGGTGGTCAGTGCACATCATAGCAAGGCCAAGGTACCCCACCAGTGCACAAATCTGTGCACTGAGCTGGTTTCAGACTGATCCTCGCAGGCCAGGCTGAGGGACCCCAGCAGTGAATGAATCTATGCACCCGGTCTCTAGTATGCATATAAGATCTTTGGTTAATCTCTTCTCACCCTCCTCCCTCCCCCTTTCCTCTGAGACTCATCAGTCTGTTCCATGTTTCTATGCCTGTGTATTGAGCATCTTCCCCCTGGTGGTCAATGCATGTCATAGCTACTGGTTGAATGGTCACTTTTAGGCTTTTATATAAATAGGCATTCCCTAAATACAGAGGCTCAATTAACTTCAGAATAAGTTCAATAGAAAATATCTATTTTAGTCATGCTTCCTAAGGTTGCAATATTTATTTTCCACCCTGGGGAAAATAGCATTATTCTGATCATTTAAATACAAACGAATGTCTAATTTCTCATCAAACTAAAAAAAAATAATACAAAACAAAAACCTGTGTACCCAATTGCCTTATTTAGTTTAATCTCTGACCATCTTTCTTTTTTATTTTAATACTAGAGGCCAGATGCATGAAAATTCATGCAAGAGTAGGACTTCTTTCTCCCAGCTGCCGGCAATGGCTTTCCTCTGGCACTGGCTTCCCTCCGGCACCTGGGACCCCAGCTGGCTTCCCTCGGGCCACCCGCAGGCACCTGGGACCTGGGCCAGCTTCCCTTGTGCTGCTCACAGGCACCCGGGACCCCGGCTGGCTTCCCTCGGGCTGCCTGCAGGCACGCAGGACCCTAGTTGGCTTCCCTCCAGCCCTGGCTTTGTCAAGAAGGACGTCCAGAAGATGTCCAGTCTAATTAGCATATTACCCTTTTATTATTATAGATAATGCCTAGTATTTATTACTAATTTTTATCCTAAAGTCATTTCTACTAATTACTAGCTTGTAATATAGTGATATTCAGAGATTTCCCAATCTTTTACTTTCTGTTGATTGGTTTATATAAATATCCTTGTGTTGTGTGTGTGTGTGTGTGTGTGTGTACATATACTAGAGGCCCAGTGCATGAATCTGTGCACAGGTGTGCTTTCTATGGGTGGCCTGCAGGGATCTGGCTGAAACCGCAGTCCAACACTGCCTGCAGCTCCTACCAGCTTCTCCTGCTCATCCCGATCCCACATTACCTGCCATGGGCTCATGCCCAATCAGTCCCGATCGGTAGAGGCTCGCACTGCCACAGCAGAGCTCACCAGCTGTGAGTCCTGCATCTGTTGCCCTCCTGAGGGGAGTGGCCTGCAGGATTGGGCCAAAACCGGCTCTCTGATATCCCCCAAAGGGTCCTAGATTGCAAGAGGGCAGAGGCCAGGCGGAGGGACCCCACCAGTGCAAGGTCGGGGCCAGGGAGGGACCACAGGAGGGCTCTAGGGTGTGTCCAGCACCGTCTCGCCCAGTCCCGATTGGCCAGACTCCAGCAACAAGCTAACCTACTGGTCAGAGAATCTACCCCCTGGTGGTCAGTGCACATCATAGCGACTGGTAGACCAGTCAACTGTCTGGCCCCTGGGGGTCAGTGCATGTCATAGCGAGCAGTTGAGCTGCAGCTCCTACCAGCTTCTCCTGCTCATCCCGATCCCACATTACCTGCCATGGGCTCATGCCCAATCAGTCCCGATCGGTAGAGGCTCGCACTGCCACAGCAGAGCTCGCCATCTGTGAGTCCTGCCTCTGTTGCCCTCCTGAGGGGAGTGGCCTGCAGGATTGGGCCAAAACCAGCTCTCTGATATCCCCCAAAGGGTCCTAGATTGCAAGAGGGCAGAGGCCAAGCGGAGGGACCCCACCAGTGCGAGGTCGGGGCCAGGGAGGGACCATAGGAGGGCTCTAGGGTGTGTCCAGCACCATCTCGCCCAGTCCCGATTGGCCAGACCCCAGCTTTAAGCTAACCTACTGGTGAGAGAATCTACCCCCTGGTGGTCAGTGCACATCATAGCGACTGGTAGACCAGTCAACTGTCTGGCCCCTGGGGGTCAGTGCATGTCATAGCGAGCAGTTGAGCAGCCTTAGCACAGCAGCATATTATACTTTGATTGGTTGAACAGTCCACCGGTCACTGGACGACTGAACCCTTAGCATATTAGGCTTTTATTATATAGGACTAGAGGCCCAGTGCATGAAATTTGTATATAGGGCGGGGGGTGGTGCCTCAGCCCGGGCTGTACCTCTTCACAATCCGGGACCACTGGCTCCTAATTGCTGGCCTGCCTGCCTGCCTCATCGCCCCTAAACACCCCTTTACCTGCCTGCCTGATCACTCCAGACCGCTCGCCTGCCTGCCTGATTGCCCCTAACTGCTTGCCTGCCTACCTGATTGTCCCTAACCTCCTCTGCCTGCCTGCCTGATCACCCCTAACCACTCT
>NW_005371173.1:3783481-3786832 GCF_000412655.1 Myotis brandtii
CTCAGCCCAGCCTGCACCTCTCCAATCTGGGACCCCTCAGGGGATGTCCAACTGCCTCTCACAATCTGGGACCGCTGGCTTCTAACCACTTTCCTGCCTGCCTGATTGCCCTTAACCCCTCTGCCTGCCTGCCTGATCGCTCCTAACTGCTCCCCTACTGGCCTGATTGTCCCTAACTGCTCCCCTGCTGGCCTGATCATTCCTAACTGCCTCTGCCTTGCCCCACACCTGGGACCCAGGATTCCATCCTCTGGCCGGTTGCAGGCATCCAGGACCTGGGCTTCCCTCCCTCTGGCTGGCTGCAGGCACCCAGGACCCAGGCCAGCTTTGCCAGGGCCGGCCTCAGCCGCAGGGGACTGTGGGCAGGCGGCTTTGCCTGGGCTGCAGCTGCAGGCACCCAGGACCACAGGGCAGGACCCCATTCCTCTCTCACAAGCTCATTTGTGCCTGGCTGGTCCCCATTCCGCTCTTGCGAGCTCATTTGTGCCTGGCTGGTCCCCATTTCTCTCTCCCCAATGTTGAGTGTCAGCAGTTATGGCATGACAGCATGAGGGCATGATGATCAGTTGCATATTAGCTCTTTATTATATAAGATATATTGTAAAACACAAATAATTCTATGTTAAGTTTATTGGATTGGTGTGCCTGCTCTGTTTTTATAGATTATTTTATTTTATAATAACTATTAGATAAGTATTTATATTCTCACATTACCAATGACAAAATGCTCATTCTATTTTGTCCTCAGATATGCTATGGCACACAATGTCACCCTCATGCTTCTAGTGAGCATGAGTTTCTGACAGCTTGTTAAGCCATATTTGTCCAGAATGGCTTTTGGATTCAACCACCTGAGCCAGCAATGCAGTTATTTCTTACCATCAGCACTGGCTTCCTGTGGGACAGAAACTCAATACTTGTATATTGAATGAATTAATAGATGATTATGTTTTCTTAATATTAAAAAGAAACCAAAAAATGATGTCCCTTTAAATTCTATTATTAAAACTAATGAAAGAAGCCGAGACATCTATGCCAGGTTAAAGTTTCCTTCAATTATTTAAATATAACCAACCCCCTGGTAGTGAAACCCTTTGCCATGGCTCTAATGGGCGAGAAATCCATGGTTTAATTTGCTTCATCTTCTACAGAAATCATCTTTTCCTGGGGACACGCCAAGATAGCTGGGCTTCTTACAATATAATTTTTCTTTTAAATGCAAGTACAAACAAACATGCATTTCCAGAGCTCCTTTGAATACACTGATACCTCCTTTTAACATTTTCAGAGTAAATGAATTTTCACCAATAATGTGAAAAGAAAAGGCCAAATAAATGGACCTCCTGGCATGTGAGCTAAAGTAAACCTTGTGCTGTTTATTCATTTCTACCTTAGAAAACCAAATGTATAATATTTTCACATATGAACTCATTGATCACTTCTAAGGAATGAACAATATGCATGATGACCAAGCCAGCCACAAAATGTAGAGATCCAGTTTTAAACAAATGTACTGACCTTATAAATAGTATCTTAGGAAAGATACAGAATTGCTTTTTAGATACCTCTGGCAACAATCTACTGACATTCTAGCTCATTCCAGTGAAAAAAGATGGTACAGCAATAAGAAAACAACATCACTCGTAAAGTTAAATAGTTCTGAACCTCACATTCCTACAATAATAATATTGGCCTTTTGCCTCTGTTATAGCAAATGTATTAAATATTCATGCTGATATTTATTTTTTAAATGTAAAACAGAATTAGGATAACAAATAAAGTCTACCATCTGGTGATAATATTGGTTATATATTATATATTTTTTTTGTTTCAAGGGCTTTTACATGTTTGATTCAAGGTAGCTTACTGAATAATGCATGACCATCTTTAAAAATGCATTTCAGCAGTTGAGGTTATAGTTGGTTGTCAGGTTTTCATCTTGAACTAATAACATGGTGATTTTCCTTTTGTACAGAACAAAACTATGGAGAAGAGAGCTATTAGAAACCTAATCAGTGTTGAGTCGAAATATTTTTTTGATATAGATTCTCTATCAGTGAGTTCATTTTCTAGAAAGAAACCATAATAAAATTCTCTATAAATGTTACTTTTTCTGAAGCATCTTCTTAGGAGAGTAATTTTTTGTGATTGAAAGTAACCTAAGAATAATCTAAAGATTCAAAAAAAGCGTATATTTACAGAACTAAAATAAGTAAATGATATAAAGCAGTGGAAGTCAACATAGCTATTTACTACTGTTATGCCCTTTTGGAGGGATCATTTATGTCCCTGAAGTCTGCATAAACGGGTGGTACATGTATTTATACTTTACTTTTAAGCTAAATGGATACTAAAGGTTTAGCTTCTTTAAATAGGGCTCTCTAAGTAGTAATTGTCCAGAATGCAGCCACATTCCGGGTTCTGATTCTTAGTTCTGAAGGTTCAGAAACTTGATTGTGTAAATCTACCTTGTGGTTTTTCATGTTTGGTGGCAAACCACCTTTAATTAAGCAAATCCATTGAAGATTGATTGATAATATAAAATCCCATTTATTAATTTTTAGTGAGAAACATAACCACAAATTAGACTCAGGACTGGCTACATAATCAGCAGGACCTGGTGCAAAATGAAAATGCAGGTCCTTGTTCAAAATGATTAAGAATTTCAAGACAGCAAGAGCAGAGCATTAAACCAAACACCAGGCCCTTCTACTGGGCTTTGTGTAATTGCATGGGTCACGTGCCCAGGAAGCTGGCCCTGATTAAATGCATATATCTGCCAAGGATTGCTTGTAAGTACAGAATTAGAGTAAAAGGACTTGGACATACACAGCATTCCTGAGGACGCTGGTTGAATTACACTTTCCAACATTAACAAAGAGTGTGGAAACCCATTAGCATTTCCCACTGTTGGCTCATCTATTTCTCTTCTTGCTCTTCTGTTGCAGCAAGGTGGGAGCTTTCTCCCTCAGGTCACAATCCAGGTGGGATAATAACCAGTCTTTTGCAAAACACCCCGTCTTCTTAATTGGATTCAGTAGATACCTAGTCTCATAGCTACACTTTCAAAACATATCTTAGGGTGCACTGTATTTTATACTAATGGGCTGTTTTTCAGTAGCTTTCATTTCAGAAGATGGCCTTACCAAGCCCTACTCCTGAACTCTGAAGAAACTCATTGACTAGGTTTTATTCATTCACATAACACATCATTATTGAGTATCCTTTATGTATGTGTTAGGTGCTATCATGTTAAACATTGTAGCACATATTTTTGACATATGTTGAATTATATATATTCAGCATATATCATTATATATATATATATATATATTGGTATATTTTGCTATA
>NW_005371173.1:3786869-3808978 GCF_000412655.1 Myotis brandtii
ATATATATTTTTCTGAATCTCAACAAAACCTAAAATAAGTAAATTATATAAAGCAGTGGAAGTCAACATAGTTATTTGTCTGTTATGTTGGGCATATAGATTAGTCAGGGCATGTTTGTTCGAATTAACAAAACCCAACTCAAACTACCTTAAAATTAAATAGATAATAGATATATAGATGATAGATAGATAGATAGAGGATTGATAGGTAGATGACAGATATATAAAGTAGTTTAAAGTGACTGAATTCAGGAGTACAAAGCATGTTATTAGAATATCTGTTTCTCTCCTCCTCCCCTTCTTCTTTCTTTCCACTCTCTTTCTTTCCATTATTCCACATCCTATGAGTTGGCTTTATTGTCAAGCAGGATCCTTCCATGTGGCTGTAAAAATAGACTCAAGTACTTCCAAGCTCATGTGTCAGGAGAGAACATCTCCCTTATCTGGGTAACAAAAATACTCACGTCAAATGACTCTGATGGGACTCATTGAGGAGGACCATCTACCCCAAACCAGTAACTGTGTCCTGGGGTCTGGGATAGTGATACTTGTTCTCCATGAAACCATGAGTGACATTCCCACTGGGAGGTGGAGGGGCAGTTAGCAAAAGCAAAAGGAGGGGTTTTGTTATGAAAAAAGGAAGAAGAGATTCTTTACAAGTAAAAACAATAGATGTCTCCCCCAGCATGACACAGTAGGACCCTAGAGTTGACTCTAAGGAGAGCTTAAGTTGAAGTCTGGAGAAAGCGCCGAAAACCTGTTCTCTGTAGAAATGTGGTCAAACTAATGAAGCCAGAGTAATAATCATTGTGATTCTCAAAGAAAAGCATGAAGCAGATGGCCCTATATGTTTCACAGTTCTCAGAGGAAATGAAAACGTTTGCAATTCAGTATAATCAAGTAATCTTTTCTGTCCAATTTTGTTGTGAATATAGAGAGGTCTATTGACATTCCGAACTTGGTTAAAATGGTTAACCTTTAGGACCTGGAGTTTCCAGTCTGTAAAATGGGATGAATACTGCTATTGTGCAGGCATTCATCACACAGGGACTGCTAGTGCTCAGGGTTTGATATTTCTAAAAGCTGCATCAATTCTTGTATGCCTCTCTGACACTTTCTAAATTCCAAAGTGGCCAAGCTCTTCCCATTTCTCCTGCCCCATCCCTGTGAGGAAAGCCCAGAAGCATTTACATAGTTCCATACACTTCGTATCTAACGTTTTTCAGAGTTTATATTTCAAAGTCCTTTTAACTTATTTTCTTAAGCTTAATCCTCACAATAAACTTTGAAGAAGTGTAACAGTATCTATAATAATAAAAGTATAATATGCTAATTAGACCTGATGACCTTCTGGATGACCTTCCAGAAGAAGCCACGGCGGTGGGGGCTGAGGCAGAGGCTGCCACCCTGGCAGCAGGGGCCAAGCCCCTTGCACAAATTTCATGCATCGGGCCTCTAGTTATTATGTAATGCTATGGGCCCTGGCTGGAGATAAGCAGCTGAGCAGTTGATTTGTACACAGGTCTGATAATAATTAATCCTGTCATAAGTTCTGTTTCCACTTCCCTTCATGAGACACAAGGTAGAACACCCACATACCAAGCTGCAGTGCTTCACGGAGGGAAGAGATGTGCTCCCTTCACTCTCAAGTACCACCCTGCACACACCCCCACACTCAAGGAGTCTGACAGTGCACTCTGACCCATATGACAACACATTGCAAAATGTTGCTCTTGTGTGTATTCTTTATCTGTGGGGTGATGGGATCCTCAAGCTTGTCTCCAAAGCTCCTCAATTGCATCAGGGGACACTTTTGGGAGCCCTGGTGACAGCTGATGCTTATCCCATGGACACAGGAAATGCGGGCCACTCTTTCTTCTGCAGCATTACAGGGATGCTGGGCAGGTTTAAGGGACAGCAGGCCCCACTGCGTATTTATAATTTTAAGCAGACATTACAGTCATAGAAACCCTGAGGTCAGCGAATCACTGAGAAATACTAGTAAAAACAACAACAACACCAGCCCCAGAAAAGCCTGCCAATGGCAGCATTTTGCCAATATTGCCATGGTCACATCAACACAGCCCAAATATTATTGTCTTAGAATGGACACGCAGCCAAGGAGGTTTGTAGGGATCTGGGCTTCTGAATCAAAGGAATGCTGCTGGCAGCAGGCTGATGATAAGGAGGGCTGCTTGAGAACCAGAAGAGATTCATAGTGCCCAGGTAAAAGACAGAGAACGTGTATAAGAGTGTGCTTTTTTTTTTTTTTTACTTCAGGTGGAGGGGTTGGGCAGGGGGGAAGTTAAAAAAAAAAAAGATGTAGATTCAAGTTCCAGGAACCAACTAAGGAATTTTAAAAATAGCCAGCTCCCTAAATAGAGTGTAAGGCCTGTCTGCAGCGTGGGACCTTGGAGGTGTCACCTCTCAGGAAATGTACCAGTGCTCTCAGAAGTCTTTCATTCTCTCTCTTAATAGATCCTTCCAGCACTTTGATATCCTCAAATATCTCTAATGGCAGCAACGTCCCCAAAAGACCAGTTGGTAGGTTTCTGTTTTCAAAATCTCATGGTTCCTCCCATAGCTTGCTCCTCAGAGCCTCCTGAAAGCAACAAGGGTATCTTTCTGTTCTCCAAAGAAGAAACAACCGTGATTCTGATTCTAGGTCAGATTTTTTTTCTTTTCTTTAAGTAGCTGAAACTCGGTCAAAGCAGTCAAAAATAAATTTATGAAACTTCATGAGCATAATCTTGTTTTCATTAAGTAATGGCGACAGAAATAGCATATATATTATTGACTTCAGGTTTAATTTAATGCGTTTTTTAAAATCTTTCAATACTTCCTCATGCTCACCAACATACTTTTTTTAATTGTATCTTATTTTTAACTTGTCAAATCTGAAAATGCTTTAGTCAAACCTTTCTATCCTGCAAGTTCAGACACTGGTCTCCATTAATACTTTTTTATTTTTTTCTGCTTAACCATTCATTCAAAGCTGCCCTAAGGCAAAAACATAAAATCAATGGCATTTGTCTACAGTGACCCTTTATCCACCTTTCATCACGTTTCTACTACTCTTTTTAAGAGCCCTTGCGTTTCCTTTTCTTAATCCAGTGTTCTTGAACTTCTGGCCTCTTCACTTGTAGAATACCTTCATTGGCCTACACCCTGGCCAGTTGCCCTAGAAGCCCTGGAAGCAGGGGCTGTGGGAGAAACCTACATGGGAACCTCTTGCTAACACACACAAGCTGTGAGACTCTGGACAACTCAGTCTCTCTGGGCCTCGCTTTTGCCATCTATAAAATGGAACAATACTTGCTCAAATATGCTCTCTCAAAGCCCTCCTCACATTCATTTCTTCTCAGCTCATCTTCATCTCTTTACCTCCAGCTCTGTTCCAGGCTAGCTCAACTTTCTTTTTTTTTAATATATATTTTTATTGATTTCAGAGAGGAAAGAAGAGGGAGAGATAGAAGCATCAATGATGACAGACAATCATTGATCAGCTGCCTCCTGTATGCGCGCCCCCCCCGCAATGGGAACCTAGCCCGCAACCCGGGCATGAGCCCTGACGGAATCAAACCGTGACCTGGTTCATAGTTCGATCCTCAACCACTGAGGTTGGGCTAGGCTAGCTCATCTTTCTGCTTCAACAAGTCTCAGCAGCCTACCTAAGAAGCCTCTCCCCTCTCGATCTAAGTACCCTTTTGTTTAACTGACCCCATTGGTGATTATCTTCCAGTTCACAGGCTGACGCTCCATCCACTGAGCCAAACCAGTTATGGCTCATTGGTGATTATCTTATGTCACTTTATCACTTTATTTATCTGACTCTAAGTACCCTTTTGTTTAACTGACACCATTAGTGATTATCTTATGTCACTTTATCACTTTATTTATCTGTTGAATATTACTTTTTCGGGGGGAGGTGGCAGGGTCTGCTTCTTTTATTAGATGGTAAGCTTCATCTGTGAGGACAGGGAACTCTTTCTAGCTCCTTTGTCATTGCTGTTTCAGACCCTAGTACAGAACAGAGTACTTGGCACTTGAACGTCTCAATAAACATTTTGTTTACCTTCTGCTAGTATGTGTGGAAATAAACTGAGACCACCTAAATTAGAACAAACAGAGGCTGTTTATTCAAACTGTGCTATAGCTGGGGAGTCAGCCACCATGATTTGTGTTTGGCGGAGACTCAAAGGCTTTGGGGTAGGGGGAACGTTTTATAGTGTACAACTATGCACCAATTGGTGGTTGTTGGCATAGAAAAGCTGGAGATGGGCCATCTAGAAGCAGGGAATTTTATAGGATTGGTTTGGGGAGCATATTTGGCTTTCTCTGGCTGGTCCTGAGTTAGAAGCAGGGGCAAAAAAATAAATAAATAAAGTAGCAATCACTGACCAAGTCCTAATGTTTGGGGCAGAGGTTGTAGGTCAGATTTTTATTGTCATAGGCGGTCTGGCCATTGTTCGTTTGTACATTCTATCTATCACATTTTCTTCCTGTACTCAGAGCAGAACCTGTATGGAGAGACTATATTAAGAGATAGAGTTTGAGGGATATCCATTTCTAAGAGAATTGGAATTTATTAGAGCTATTGAGGACTTAGATGAATGGGTAAGAAATAAAGACCATTGGGGAGGGGCTATGTTTGGAGGAAAAATATTGCATTGCTTATATTTAAATTATACTTCAGAAATAGCTCTGTTTACCTATTCTTTTTAAAATATACAAATAATTAAAGAGTTTAAATTTTCAAAGATATTAAGCTCATTTAAAAGACCAAACAAGCAACCTTTGATGCCCATGCAGTGATGCTTGAACATACCAAATACATTCACATGTCTGCAGTGCCTTTGCTTGGGATGCTCTGCCCTTCTCTGGTCCCTGACCTTCAAGATGAACTCCAAGAGTCATCCTCCTCCATGCAGTTATTGCCAGCACTAGGCTCACAGCTCTTCCACTAAATTCCCAATTCTCTTACCTGTGTTACTCAACACTTAATGACATTTTACAGTGGAGTATTTCTTATGTTCATGTTCTTTATTGTCAATAAAATTGAAAGGTTCTGTGACTTTTTTGTATCCTCCACAGTAGCTATAACATATAAACACTCAATTCATTCAGCTGTATAAATGACAATAGAAATCAATAGATGTTAAAATTTAAAGGAGACAGATATGAGTATTTTACCCTGTGTATTTGAGAATAGTGCTACACAAAATTTAATGACATTGGCTTGGGTAAGGCTGTGTGCTTCAGATGGAACCTGGTTGTATCACAAGCAAACATTCTTAGGTGAGTTTTTAAACTCCCTAAACTTTGGGTCCCTCCTTCATAAAATTAGGATGATAATATATACCCTTTACATAAAATATTGTATAAAAAGTATCAGGGAATCAGTAAGTGATCAATGAGTGTAAGTTCTTATATTATTATTTTAAAATTAACTAAAATCATATGTATAAATGTGTTAGGAAGGATATATTTATAAAATATATAGTTCTAAAAGTTGGTGTGTAATGAATGCATTTGGGTTCTTTTTGAAGGTGTTTTAATGGACACAAAGATTAAATATATTAAATATATAGATAATACATTAGCATATTATTATTTATTTTGGTTGGCATCAAACCAGAAGAGTCATAGGAAGTCCCATATATTTATTAAATATCGTGGCTCACTTGAAAAATAGAGATAATGACACTTATTTCAGTATTAATAAAATATAAATGTGAAAGGACTCTGTTTCTGGCTATGATTGATAGGCTGATAGCAGACCAATATAGCACTAAGAAGAACTGAAAAAGTCAGATAAAATACATATAAGTAAATCTGGGCATTGAAAAATTGAAGGCTAAGATCCCAGGGGGAAAAAAGTGACAATAACTAAGACAAGATCAACTTCTACAGGATTCTTTTTCTTTCAGGCACTTGAAAACTTTTGAAATGAGTAAGAGATTGTGAAGTCAGGCAGAAGAAGGCTGCCAAGAGGCAGAGGGGCCAGCAGAGATTTTGTAAGCATCATAGGGCTGGAAGACAAAAACAGGAGTTCAGGCCAATAGACATCAGGGGTTTGAGAAACCAAGATCATAGAAAATAAAGAGGCAGAGAAAAGTAAGCCCGAGGTTATCTGTACTCCCCATTAGGCATTTGCCAATTCCTTATTGAGCAGCGTCAGAGGTTAAGAAGCTAAGTAAAAAGCAGCTGTCAAGAAGAGAGTTTTTGGCAATCTTACAACACTGGGTAAACAAAAATTAGAATTCAGGACTGCCAAGAAAAGGAGGTCCTAGTAAACACTGAGTCTTTCCGTTGGGACCCTTGGCAAGCTGCACTCCATATATCGGAGGTGAAAAGTATACCAAGACTTAAAAAGACTGCAAATTAATGTTGGGTTATATCATTTTCTGATTGGATTGAGACAAATCCTCCTACTTAGCTGTAGGATATGGTGAGTCTCCACTGTAGCAAAAACATTGCTCAAAATCTATCATACTTGTCACTGACAATGCCTGGCATGCAAATAAAATTCCTATGCATAACAATAAATATCACCCCCAAGTCAAAAGACAATAATGTCACAAGTAAAATGTATACTAGAGTTTCCAGACATAGACCTTAAATTGATTTAAATTAGCAACTTAAAAAAAAAAGATGACAAAATGCAAATTTCAACAGGTCAGAGATCTGTTTAATATTCAATTGAAAATGTACAGGCCTACCAAGAGACTAGTTGATGGGACTGAAACCAAGGGAAAAAGGGTCAAAAGAGGCATGGATGGTACAGATCTGGAGTATGTGGACCAGGACTTTAAGTAGCCATTAATATTTCCAAGGAAATTGAGAAAAAGATGGACACAATAAATGAAATAGGAATTTCAATTGAACAGTGTCATATAAGAATTTGATATTTAATATAAGATTATCTACGTTAGAATGGGTTCATACTTCTATTAGTCAGAAAAAGTGGGGCTTATCAATTTAATCCACAACAAAGTTGAGACCATTATTGCAAAGTTGAGTCTCAGTCATCTCTGGTTCTCTTTTATTCTTGGGATGTAGCCTTCAGATCATTTGATGGAGACCCTGGGCGTTCACAAAGGTGCAGTGCCTGGTGGGCTCTGCAGTCTAATCTTAGTCTGCTCAACAGTATGGGACTGAGGAACATTCTGCTTTATCTTCAGGTGTTTGCAGCTTAGCTTTTTATTCTCTCATTTAAACACAGCTTCATAATTCAACAAATGTGTTGACGGGAAAACTGGCTGTATGTTGGAGGTCCTTATAGTCCCCATTTTTGTCTCTCCAGCTTTATAGAACTGCACAACTGCTCACAAAGAACTGTCATGTCTCAGCCCCCTTCCCAGGGAAGATTCTGGATTCTCAGCCTGTTTTCCGTACCAAGAACCTGCAGATCCCCTTAGCAACCAAAGCAGCGACACATGATATACTCACATCTCTTCCCTCTCTGGAAGCTTAGCCTTTCTTTGTCCTGTTGTTTTAGCATCTCTCTGATGCCTTTAAATAAGTCATTTTTATTTCATGTAGGTTTTGAGCTGATCTGAACACAAGCATTTGTCTTCCTTAAGTTAGTGCTTCCTGCTTGATATGACTAACAGTGCCAGGGGTTGGCAAATGTCAAGCAACTGTGACTTGTACGTACTGCAACTGGGTGTAAATTGGTACAACACTTTTGGAAAATTGGCGTTAATATGTATATCCAATGACATAGCAATTCTCTTCCAAGAATTATACTAACATAAGAAATGCATCCATATGTTCACCAAAGGACATACTCAAGAGCCTCAAAGTGGAAACTTCCCAAAGATCTATCCATTGCAGAATGGATATATAAATTGCATTACATTTATTCAAAGTGAGAACAAAACCACAACCACATACAATATAATAAATCTTATAATATTTGGCAAAAAATCTAGACACAAATAACACCTGCATTTTTGAAGGAAAAAAAGCATTGCAAACAGCAAAGCATCACACATATAAAGAATTATCGTTGCTAAAATTATAATAAAAACATAGAATATTGCTATGCTCTGGGAATTTTATTCCACATAAATTTAAGTTATAATATTCCATGTAATTTCAGTGAAAATCCATACACTAAGATAAAAAAATAAAACATGAGAAGAAAAACAGAGCCAAAATTGCATATCAGTCTTGAGATAAACTTAATATAAGTCTGAAGACACTGCTAACAGCACCACAAGTTGCTTTTTATTCCTCTAAACTATGAAAAGCAGCCAAAGTGTTCAACATCCCAGGTTTTTATCTTCTTTTTTAAATCCTCACCGGAGGTGTATGTTTGATTGATTTTAGAGAGAGAAAGGGAGGGAGGGATAGGGAAAGAGAGAGAAGGGAAACATAGATTGGTTGCCTCCCAATATGTGGCCTGTCATAGGATTGAACCCACAACCAACTGAGCTCCCAGACAGGGTAACATCCCAGTTTTTATCTGCAGGGCTCAAATGCATGACTGTACATTTTTGTCTTGCTTTGACTTCATATATGCTTCCCATTTTTGTCACTTATGTTTGAAAGTGTCAGATTCTAATTTGAACTGCTATATCTTAAATCTGATAGTAGCAGAGTTTAAGGAATATAGTGGGTGCATCCCATGGCTTGCCTCAATGTTTTCACAATGACAAGAATCTTTTGCAAAGATCAACTGCTCCTGATCTCACCCTGTGGTTAGGCATCAGAGTACTGCAGTTCTATCCTGCACAGTATTACTTTTCCAAAGGGAATGTTTTGAGAAATATCTGAGACAGAAGGACCTTCATTAAAGTTAAACAATGCCAGTGTTTACTAGTAGAATAAGCTTACTATCAAGGACAAGCTAGATATTATACTTGAACAAGTCCCATAAATATTATATATGAGGTTGGTTTGTCTCAAAAATACAAATTTTTGATTGTGGAAATGTCAACATGCTTGGTAAATGTAACTTGTCTGAACCCCAGGTGGGGGACTATTGCACACAAGAAGTTAAATATTTTTGCAGCCAGACATTGCACTTACTGCTTAACACATCTGGAATATTACTTAGTACAACCAGGCTGCTGATTTTTTTTTAAGAAAAAGAATATCTTTATGTTGGGTGATTTTTTTTTTATCTAGAACTTTTCAAAATATCTCTTTATTTTGATATAATTTCAAACCAAAAAAAATTCAAGAATAGTACAAGGAATTTTTATATATCCATATACCCATATTCAACAATTATTTACAATAAAGATACCCTCTTGTTTTCCATGTTCTCTTTCTCTCTCTCTCTCTCTCTCTCTCTCTAAGAAAAAGAATATCTTTATGTTGGGATGTTGGGTGATTTTTTTTATCTAGAACTTTTCAAAATATCTTTTTATTTTGATATAATTTCAAACCAAAAATAAATATTCAAGAATAGTACAAGTAATTTTTATATATCCATATACCCATATTCATCAATTATTTACAATAAAGATACCCTCTTGTTTTCCATTCTCTCTCTCTCTCTCTCTCTCTCTCTCTATCTCTCTCTATCTCCCTCTCTCTTTCCTTAAACCACTTGAGAATAAGTTGAAGATATCATGCCCATATCCTTCATTCCTAAGTATTTCAGTGGTTATTTCCTAAGAACAAGAAGTTCATTAGCCCTTCTTTACCCTTCTTGACTTTGATGGTTTTTTTAACTAGTAAAGTCAATTAGTTTGCAAAATATCTCTCAATTTTGATTTGTCTGTTGGCATTCTGCTGTAAGAAAGGGCTTTCACTTCTCTTCCATCAACTTATTCATGTATTAATTTATTGAATTACCTTATTATGGACTAATAGATTTATATTTTAATCAATAGGTTGTAATCCACCTTGTGTCATTAGTTATTCTTATACTCAAATTGTTCCGGATTGGTTGTGACTTCAGCTGGCTCCTGTGTGTGTGAGTATATGGGTGTAAGTGAGAGTGCGCTTGTGTTTACATACCCTTATCATCCTTGAGAACTTCCTTACTCCTGGGTCAAAAATCAGTTCTTGACTCATTTTCCCCAGGTCTTACGTAAGCTGTTTTATTTGTTTGTGTGTTTGTTCGTTTTCTCAAAGGAGCCCTGTTTTGTTTGTTTTTTAATAGAGTGTGGTATTTCCCAGTATGTCACTTCTTCTAGTAGACAGAGATGGAAAAATTTCTATGCATGCCTCTATATTTTATGTATATCTACATTTGTATCTATAGCTATAAAAAGCTAGAGTTTATATTAGCCCCTCCAATTTCAATCTACTATTACAGGGCATATTCTAGTCTTCTATCTTCCCATCTGGAACTATTTCTACTCTATCAGAAGTGAATTTGCTTTTTCTCTTTCTTGCTTCTCTCTCACTTTATCCTCATTTTCTCTCTTATTTCTATGTATTTTTTTTCTTTTAAAATTTACTAGTTATAATATTTCAAAAGTTTTAAAATATTACGTCAGTGTTAAAGAAGACCAAAACATTTGATGCATTACACACAATTCCATAGAATTAGTGACTCCAGTTTTGAACAATGCATTTTACCTATGCATATGTCTGCTCTATCTAATGTATGTTTTAAATATTTCTATTCAAAGGGAATTATTTTTTCTTAATTATGGTTATGTAGAGGTAAAAAGAAGATAATTTATTGGGAAAAATTATCCACTAAGTGGTAGGTGTCAAATTGGATAATTCTCTGATTTTGTAAAAGTTTGGTGGAGAAGGAGCTTCTTCCATTGAAATTGTCAGCCAGTATTTATTGAGTGCCCATGGAATGTAAGCCCCACCATAATAGTCTTCATCTCCATCTAACCTGGCAAGAATGCCCAACACTCTTTAAAAATGATAACTTTCTAGGAAAATTGACAATATTATGCCCCAATGTCTACTCCTAACCCCCTTTTTGAAAGTGTAATCCACAAATAATGGACTATGAAGACATGAAAATATTTGAAAATGCCAAGTATAAAACTTCTTCTTACAGGTGAATGTGAGCTGCATTGCTCTACATTTGGGAGAAGAAGAATCTGTCTGATAGGAGATGAGACAGAAAATAACACAATAACTACCTAAATAAATAAATAAAATTAGTACTGTTTTTGTGAGGGTCTGTCTTTCAAATAACATTTGACTTAGAAGTAATTCTTTCTTACTCATAAACCAGGTGTAAGGACCAACTGTTCCTCTGAGAATTTAAAGCAGAATTAAAAGGTAACATTGGGGCCATAACCAGTTTGGCTCATTGGATAGAGCGTCGGCCTGCGGACTGAAAGGTCCTGGGTTCGATTCTGGTCAAGGGCATGTACCTTGGTTGCGGGCACATCTCCAGTTGGGAGTGTGCAGGAGGCAGCTGATCGATGTTTATAACTCTCTATCTCTCTCCCTTCCTCTCTGTAAAAAATCCAATAAAATATATTTTAAAAATAAATAAATAAATAAATAAATAAATAAATAAATAAATAAATAAAAGGTAACATTGGGGCTGATGAAAGAAAAGTAACAGAGTTACTTCTGGACCTATGCTTCAGAACAGACCAGGGAAATGTCATGATGAATATTGAATATGAGGCCAAAATGTTATTGCAGCCTTTAGTCAACAGATCTAAAATGAGCGTATAACCACCCAACTCACAAAGGTGCTTAGAGGTCTAGAAAGCCTCATCCAGGTATAGTTTCATCAGAGAGAACCATGGCCTCAAGAGGGAGATGAAAACATGATGCATGAGTTACTGTAGTAACAGAAATCAGAGTCCCTAGGAGCTTAACACAGTCCACTGCACACAAAGAAACACACATTAAAACAAGGGTCCTGTCTTTTGTTGTCATGGCTGGGATTTACTTGATTGGGGTATTGTCTTTTACCCTTAATTAGATGGAGAACATTGCTACATATTCTGTATACTGCTGTGTAGGAATGTGCAAATACCAACAGGTGAGTGGGAGAAAAACTGGGAGAGTAACAATAGCAATACAACTGCAGGAAAGGTGGGCAGCCTCAGGTGTCAGTATCATGAAAGCCATACCTGACAACCCTGTGGATTGGGACACCTGGCCTCTGACAGGATACCACCCACTCAGATAGGTCATGAGGGTGATGGAAAAGGTCATTAGGGCCAGTGACCTAACCTCAACCCTATAACAGGAATCCTGTCACTGGTCATCTGCTAGGTGCCAGGCTCTTAATTTACCTTTGTAATGAGAACATGAATTAAGATAAGTTTATTCCCATTATACAAAGGGGGGAATTAGACGTACCCTAGCCATGCCTTGCCAATCACAGATCTGATGGCTTTCCACTGAACTGTGTTGCCTTGCTTGGGGCTGAATGTTATTAATTCAAATGAATTTAAAATTCAGACTTGCCGTTGCCAATGGTCAGAAGTCAGTTTGGTTAACGGTGACTCACTAGCCAAACCTACAAATACTCTCCTTATTCTCTCTAGTGAAACTATCTCTGGATAAATTTAAATAGCTTTTTCTTTTCAGAAATGCATGCATCACAAAAATAATATAAGTTAAAATAACTCGTAGAAATGCCTGTCTTTATAAACTGAATCTCAAAGAATGGTAGTATAATGCTTGCCTTCAAAATGTATAAAATCTTTGGCAAATTAAGTATTCTGTTGTGGACTTATGAATACACACTTAATACAGTTTATATAAATGAAAGCAATGAGTAACTGATTTGAAATTAAATTAAAATGCTACAGAAGTCATGTTTTTCAACAAATCTTATTGAAACTGAGATGCCCTTCTTTCTTCTTTTAATCTCCCCTTTTTCTCCATCAGCCTTTTACATTGTCCTGAAGACAACTTCATAAAACATAGAGCTGACTTTGTCACTCACCAACTTCAAAATGATGGCACCCATGGCCAATAGAATAAATCACAGACAAAATTTTTTCAGCTTATCTTTATATGCTTTATCTGATTCAGCTCCAAAGCTTGATATTCCCATCCCACTGTTCTTATAGGCTGATATAAGCCTTCCCTGCACCCATCTCATCTGAGCCTCTTTGTGCCCTGGGTCACTGAAATAAATAAGTGTCATCTACTCTCCAGCCCATCCTGTTAATCCTCTTAAAGCTTATTTGAAACATCACTTTCTCTATGAAGCCCTCTTTGACCTTCATCTCCTATTAAAAGAAGAAAAAATCACTCTTTCACTCATATTCTTCTAGGACAGTGGTTCTCAATCTTCCTAATGCCGCGATCCCTGCACCCATCTCATCTGAGCCTCTTTGTGCCCTGGGTCACTGAAATAAATAAGTGTCATCCACTCTCCAGCCCATCCTGTTAATCCTCTTAAAGCTTATTTGAAACATCACTTTCTCTGTGAAGCCCTCTTTGACCTTCATCTCCTATTAAAAAAAGAAAAAATCACTCTTTCACTCATATTCCTCTAGGACAGTGGTTCTCAATCTTCCTAATGCCGTGACCCTTTAATACAGTTCCTCATGTTGTGGTGACCCCCAATTTCATTGTTCCAAATTGAACATAATTAAAGCATAGTAATTAATCACACAAAAAATATGTAATTATATATGTGTTTTCCGATGGTCTTAGGCGACCCCTGTGAAAGGGTTGTTCGACCCCCAAAGGGTTGTGACCCACAGGTTGAGAACCGCTGCTCTAGAACATTCTTCTTCTATATGTCTATTCCACTATTTCTCCACTACAACATAAACACCTTAGGAACAGGTGCCATTTTCAGCTTTCCATGTTGGCAAATATAGACCCACACAGTAAGTGCTCAGTAAACATAGGTTGAAAGGCAGGAGGAAGGAAAGAAAGAAGATCAAGAAGGAACATAGGAAGAATGGGATAACTTAATATAGTTTAAAAACAACAACACAATTACTAAACCTAACACAACTATCTATGGGATGGAGAAGAGAGAAGACAATCATTTGCTTATTTGTTCATAGATATAGAGGGAAACTAAAATATGAGCAAACTTGAGTTTGATTGCTTATGAAAGAATACCTACCTAACTAGAAGTAACAGATAAAACAAGTTTAAAAATAAGGAAATGGATTTAATGAGACCTGAAAACTGTGCCAGCTTTATAATCCACTTAAGTTAAACATACAAGTAGAAAATAAAAATTGGTTCCTTCATTAAACATGTCCCAATATCCAGATGTTTGGCATAGTGATAGACAAAACATCTAGATGATGGATTGAATTTTATTGGCCACTTATGTGTTTTGATACAACTGGTGATGTTATGAGTCTGGAGTTGTACATAAAAGCACCTGCATTTATTTATCTTATAGTTTATATAGTAAGCCATTTTCCAGGAAGGAGAGAATGCCAACATAATTCAAAAAAAGAAATATAAACATGATTTTCTTTGAGTACAGGATACTTGATGTCAGTTCTGATTGCTAGTATGAGAGTTTGTTAAGTTTCCTGGACAGGTTTCACAACAAAAGTAGAATTTTTTAGTCCAAAGGCATACCTAGTTTTCCAATATGCTGGCTCAAGGGTAGGCCAATCTCTTCAAATTGCTTGTGGTTGTGTCTTTTTCAGGGTTGGGTAAATTACTATAAAAAATAGTTTGAATTACAATTCATAGTAAATTTTATTTTCCAAAGATGGCTATACACTGTCCCTGTCCCACAGGTTTTTCTCACATTGTGATTTCCACATTCCTCTTAAAGAGATATGAGGGTTATGTTCCCTTCTCTTGCATAAGGGTGACCATGTAATTAGGGGAGAAGTGGAGTTTTGTGACTCCTGAGTCTGGAGCATGAGAGTCTGGCAGTGGCAGGTGGGGGCTAGGGACAAGGCCCTTGCACGAATTTCATGCATCAGGCCTCTAGTTTGACATAAAAGGCTAAAAGAAATAAATTGACTTCCATAAGGTGATACAGCTATTTAGGGACAAAAGGAGGTTAGAATCCAATTTTCTTGACTTCCATTTTTAGAACCTTTTCACTGTACTAGGCTTCCTTCATTCTTTGACCTACTGTCTGGATCTTAATTCTTTCTTACTTGACTTCTATTAGACAGTATTCCTTTGTGAAAGTCACTGCCCAATATATTAAGACAGAGCCTTCTGTTCTGACAGCTACTGGGACTGCCTCAGGATAGGTTTATTAGCCTTGAGAAATACACCAAAGATATTTCAATCTTCTCTCCTATAAATAATTTCTCATTGCATTTCACTTTTTTGTCATAAAATAACTCAAACTTTATATAAACCTGAAGTTTTCAAACCTGCCAGTCTTATAGCAAAACATTGTTTTTCAACAAGGAATGCATTAAGAAATGGAACACGACAGTGAATTTTTATGCAATTGAAATCATTACTTCATAAATTGTCTTAATGTTGGGTTCCTCCAGAAGTAGAGTCTGAATCAAATATTTGAATACAAACATTTATTATGGAGGTGATTCCAAGAGGTGCTGGGGAAATATTGGAATCTGAAGCAGGGAAAGGGCACAAGACAATAAGCTCATATTATCAACCAGTTTATCACTTTGGGCAACTGAGGTTCCGACTTGATCGGGAACTCTAAAAGACTGCAGATTACACCTCAGAGATGGTTCAGCAGAAAGGTGAGGAAGCTGGACTATCCTCCCATCCCATCAGTCATCGGTTGAATACTTCTCCAAGGAGCATAAAGACTCTCTGGAATTTCCCACCTGCCCTGCACACATGTGAAAACAGTAAGAAAGCCCCTAGGTGGTGAATCATGGATGGGTATGTACATTAGGACACTTTTGCTATGTGCTGGACAGTTATATGACAAGGATATATTTGCAGGGCACTGATGGTGTCCACTAAGTGGGCCACATAATAGTTAATTTTGAAAGAGAATCTCTACTTAGAGAATCATGGGATTTTTATTTCTCTTTATAATTTCACTAATAAAGATGTAAGCAAGTTATTATGGCAACCTGTAAGCCCCCTGAGAACAAGATTCATATGTTGTTTATTATTGTACCTTCAAAAGCCTTGAACAGAAAAAGTGACCAGTAAATATTTAATGGTGTGTTTGTTATCAGTGGACTCAAATACTTTGCTGTAAACTACATTACGAATAACTATGCCATGGCAAAGAGCACATACGTTGGAATCAGAGTGTTTAGTGTAGCCTGCCTCCATCCCTGAACTTTTTGACTTTAGATAAGTTTCTTAATCTCTGATATTTGTCTCATCTGTTGCATGGATATGATTATAATTCTGATATAATGTGTTGCCGTAAGGATTAAATCAGATAACTCATGGCAAACAATTATCACAATGCCTAACACTTGTTAAATGCACATGACCTATTAGCTAATAATATCACTGATTATTTGAGAAATGAACATTAAGACTGACCAACATCCAAAGTGACCATATTACAGTTGGTGAAATCAAACTTCATATATATGTGTGGTTATTATAAAATGTTTGTGATCTTGTTTGAGGCAGAGTTGTCAAAACTGATCAGTTTCCAATAAGAGGTAGACATAACTTTATCCTGATCTTTTCACTCTTTAACATTGTGTTTTCAAATGTTTAACTTATTTGAGGAAGTAGCCCTATGTTTGGGGTTAGGTAGACATGTCAACACAAACCATTTGAGAAAGACAGTTTAAGGTAGGATTTCAAATATTATTTTTCAACTGTACAGATAACAGATTTTAACATACTTGAATACCAATTGTTCTAGCTCTTGGTTTTTCATTTTTGTAGTTTCAATTTCTGTTAGTGGCTCACTTATCCTAGAATTCAAAGTTAGATTTACCTTTTTGCTTTTAATTGTTTGTTAAAGTCCTACTAGGTCAGATGCATCATACAAGATTCTTGAGGTCAGTAGGTCATTTTCTGCCTTTATGTGCAATACTGACTATAAACTAGGTAGAAAGGAATTTTCATAACATTCTCAAGAATGTACTGCCATAATAAATAATATTCAGTATGCAGCATATAACTTAAGTACATTTCCCCCTCTTTCATCCCCAATGGAAATGAAAAAGCAGTAAGCTTTGTGAATATAGTTGAAAATTACCATTTATTATATTTATTTGGTCTGGGTGAGATGGTCTGTGGTCTTCTTATCTTTTGAGGGAAGCAGTAAAAGACTGTAGAAAGTTTACTTAATAAGGGATAAGGAAATCTGGAATCTGGTTTTAGCTTTGCCTTCTAAGCCTTTGATTCACTGATATCACAGACATAGCTGATATATTCAAGCTGATAATATTTTCATTCAGTGATATAAGACTATAGATCAGTTCAGGAGTTTAGATGCAACTGAAAAAAATCTAAGTAAAGTCTATGGAGATAGGTTTAGAAATATAGCCACCAATTGCAGACACGGATCTGAAATTATCGAGTAATCTAAGGTGGGCAGCATTAATCTAAGTAGCATTATTCTATATTGAGTCCAAGATGTGAGGTTTCTATTTAAGCAAAGTTGAACATATATTCCAGCAAATGAACATAGCAAGTAGTCAGTGAAGATCCCACCTACTTAAAGGTGGTCCAGTAAAAAGAAAAAGAAGTCTAGGACTCCAGCTTAGTGCCTGGGTTCCAGGGAGAAGACAGAGCCATGAGAATAAGAAACATGGGCTGTGAAATACAGGGAATGTAACATGCAAAAACAGGATGATGGCGGGGGGGCGGGGGGGAGGGAGACTTGGTGAGAAGGGATTGAGAAAACTTCTTCATAGGGCTCCAGAAGCAAAATTGGTCTCATAAATTGATGAGAGATAAGGAAATGCTTGTATTATATTGCTAGGTAACAAATCACCACAAAACTTATCAACTTAAAACAATACCTGTTGGGGGGCAGGAGGGAGGGGGGTAAGAGATCAACCGAAGGACTTGTATGCATGCATATAAGCATAACCAATGGACATAAGACACTGGGGGGTAGAGGAGGCCAGGGGATTGTCAAGGGCGGGGAAGAAAAAAAAGGACACATATCTAATACCCTTTGTAATACTTTAAGCAATAAAAAAATAAATAAAAAAACAATACCTGTTTATTGTTTCACCAATTCAGTGAACCAAGAATATAGGCAAAGGTGTCCTTTGGCTTAGAATGTCTCTCAAGATTGTGCTCAGTGTGTTTTCAGAGTGGTGATCTCATCTGAATGCTCACATGATGAGGACCTGCTACCAAACTCTATGTTATTGACAGGTTTCAGTCCCTAGAAGGCTGTTGGATTGAGGGCTTCATTTCTTTGCTGGCCGGTGACTGGGGGCCACCCTGTTTCACTTGATGTGTGCTTCTCCATAAATCAGTTTAGAACATGGCATCTTACTTCCCTAAAGCCAGCAAGGAAGAGTGTCTGCTTACAGGATGCAAGTCAAGATCTTACGCAATCTATTAATGAAAGTGAATCTCAACACTTTTACTGAATTCTGTTTGTTAGAAGCAATCACAGGTCCAGCCCATCCTGAAGGAGGGAGGGGTTACACAGGTCATGAACAACTAGCAAAGGAGAGAATTGGGGATCATTGTAGGGGCTGTCCACCACAGGGATTTAGCATTTTATTGAGTATTTACTATGTCAAGATATAACACTAGGCACTGTTGTATATAATATTTATTTACCTAGAGGTTCAGCTTTTAAGTTGTATGGCCTTTAGACCATGGAATTAGGAAGGATAGTACAGGAAATGAAGTAAAAAGTGTGTCCTTTCTTCACCTCAGTTTCCTCATTTATAAGAAGACAGAGTCTGGATCAATGTCTAATCCATTTCTTTTATTTCATCCCTTCAGGGTTTACATAAGCCTGTTGTTGAAACCTTTCCCAGATCTCTAGATTCCTTTTTAGTTCTGGAATCTGACCTTGTACTCACTTTTCTATAAAGGGTCATAAATGGTCACAATAGTCTACAAACTGCACATCATCACATACAGCCAAGATGTTTCTGAAGAATGGAGTACAGTCCACACTTTTGTGTACCAAATAATTTTCCATTAATTATGAAAATTTGTCAAAATTAAGCCTATCCAAAAAATTGAAATAAAAAGGAAAGCAAAGATACAAGCAAGAAGGAAAGGGTGAAGGAGAAGGAAGAAGAGGGGAGGTGGAAGCAAATGATATTATTGAACACTATTTTGTGCCAGACAGAATGCTCAGAGCTATTTGGCCCTTTAAATTTATTTTGAAATTCAAGCAACTACTTTTTCAAAGACTCACTCATATGTTTTATATGCACTTCTTGTCTTTTAAAAATTCCGGCCCTGTGTGTTTCTTTCATTTTCTCCAATATTCAGTTACCATCCCATATCATCCAACTCCCCTCCTCATTTCCTTCTTGAAACTAATTTTTTAGAAAACATATCACATATGCCTTTAATAGTTTATATTTGTGTGCCCAATAAGGAGGAGGAAATATCCCCTCTCAAAATTTTCATGATGACTAGGATTCAAATGTAATCATGAAAACCAGCAAGGAATTTATGGGTTGCTGTCTGCATGATAACGCTGGTTGGAACTAAAACTGAAACTCAGGTGATTGTGGTTTCTTGCCTTTTATGAATCAATGAATGTTCCAATTTGTGTTGGAGCAGCCCATCTCTACTGGGTCAGCAGCCTCACTGGATTTCATCATAGTTTCTAACCTAGGCTTGATTCAGTAGCTTAGTATATAGACACATATAGACACAGCTTTAGTCTATGGTCTTTTAAGGCTCTGATACCAGTTTTCAAATAAATAACTAGCTAAATGGTTTCCAGATGCTAAAATAAAAACTATACATATGCAAATATATTGCATTTAATTTCAAGGCCGTTTGAAGTTTTTACTGTGCCTAGGGAAGACAGCTATAAAAATGTACATCACTTTAATAGAGCATACTTCATCAATTACTTCATTAACAGTAACAATGTGGGAAATAAAGGGTGAAATTGAGTACAATAAAGCCATAAAAATGAACATAAACAAGAAATGGAAATCACCAAGAAATGAATTAATATTGAACCATAGCTTCCCAGAGTATTATTTAGTTCTTTTGTGAAAATAAGATGGTCCTGACCATTGAACAATAGGGTCTAGGATTTTGAATTGATTTTCTCATAATAATGAGGTTTGGAGACTTTCATGAGCATGTTTCTTTGCCATGTCCTCCTTATGATTCACAGTAAACATGCCCAATGTGGCTCTATGGGAGGTAGTAGTCATGAAATAAGAAACCCTGTGTCAATCAGTCCTAAAATATTGGGGTAATTAGCACCACTCAGGCTGTATCTCAGCACAACATATAATAAAAGGTGATAATAGATTATTCATCCCCCAAGGTCACATGGCTGGAGATACCAGTAGACACACTGAAGGGAAGAAGTTAAAGCACAGAACTATCCAAATTATAGCTGGAAATAGATATCTAATCAAAAACTGCCCATACACTGCATTAAAAATAAGCAAAGCAACATCATATTAGGTGGCAATGGAGAAAAGCCTCCAGATACATCTCAGGGAAGAAATTAAAGGATGAAGTTTATAAAAATTAGATTGCTATTTGTTTATGAAAATGATCTTAAAATGACATAATCTCAATTATATGATGTGTGATTTTAAACTATTAATCCATGATGTTTATTGAGAAGGTAGAGAGGAGAACTATGCCATTGAATAAAGCTATAAACTATTTGTGTGTTGTTGTTTTTTTAAAAAGGACATTTAAAACTACTTCAGCCCTAGCCAGTTTGGCTCAGTGAATAGAGCATCGGCCTGCAAACCAAAGGGCCCCGGGTTCAGTTCTGGTCAAGGGCACATACTTTGGTTGCAGGCTCTTCCCTGGCCCTGGGCCTTGGTCAGGGCGTGTGCAGGAGGCAACCAATTGATGTGTTTCTCTCACATCGATATTTCTCTGTCATTCCCTCTCTCTTCCACTCTCTCTAAAAATCAGTGGATAGTATCCTCAGGTGAAGATTATAAAAAATAAATAAAACTACTTCAATTTGCTTATATAGGGTAAAAACATTATAAAAAAAGAAAAATAATGTGGCTTCATGTGAACTCATTTGATAAATTCAAGATGCTCAGTCAACTGTCCTTTTACAATAATCTTGTAAAGTCATGAATGATAATAGAAACTTGTTGGTTCCTACCATGCAATTTGGTGAATGGGCTAAAATAATCATGAAAAGAGAAACCCACAAGATTTGATGTGGGATGTCAGAAAGAATGGGAATTTGAGTTCCTCTGAACTGAAGCAGAAAGAATCTCTGAACGGTGCTGTTGATGTGATAGTGTGGGGATGGTACCTTTCCGGATATACCTATGGCTGGAGGAGCTAGGTAAAAGGGTGATGTGGTTGTGTTTTCATCCCTGGAGGTTTTAAGTTCCATGGACAATTAACACTTGAACTTTCTCATTGGATTTCCATTTCATTGCTTCTGTATCTGAAGGATTCCACTCAGCCTAGCTTTAGATTGACAATTTATGGTATGACTTTTTAAATACAGTAACTTCCACTTAGCCTCCAGATATACCCACCTTTTCAACACTTTTCATTAAAGTCCAGTAAACAGTGAACCCCGCCCCAGTATCTAATACAGGCTCCTGAAGCTCCTGCTCCTGACTTCAACACCCCAGTCCTCAATTTGTCTAAATGGAGAGACTGTACTAGTATATATTCTTACAGGCCTATTTTGTGAAACCAAATCAAGTTCTCCTGGATACAGTATGATCCTTGAGGATTCCATTGGTACAGGTCTCTGTGTGTTGTGCATGCATATTTTCCAGCCAGCACTTTCTCTCCAACCTTGCACTCTAGGAAAAAAATTCAGCTGAGGAGGTTGATAAGAATCCCAGAAGCATGGGGTAAAAATATCTGGGCAAAGAGTTAGCAGACCTGGATTCCACACTCACAAACACCACTAATTAGCTATGCAACCTTGAGAAAGCCACTTCTCTGGGTCAGATGACTGACCTACAAAATCAGCAAGTGAGACTCAATTATCAAGGTCTATTACAACTCTAACATCCACTGATTTTTAGCAGAGAAGACAGCATTTTGCAATGTTACAAATCTGTTTACCAGTTTCTAACGAAATGGATTAAAAGTGACAAGAAGTTAGGCAAAATTCTAGTGAAATAATCATTGCATCTTTGTCTGTAGTTGTCTCTTCCTAACTTTGCTCTCACCAA
>NW_005371173.1:3809019-3814760 GCF_000412655.1 Myotis brandtii
AACTCTCCAACGACTTCCATTCATGTGTTGAGATTTAGTATGCTGCAAACCAGTGGAATCCCACTGCATTTATATAAACTTCTGTCACCATCATTGTGAATATAGCCAGAGGTCTCCCATAAGTTACTAGATGAAATGCTGAATGGTAACAAAAGTAAACAAAGCAGCATCTTACTTTCTAGTCTTCTGGCTGCACCATTGGTGCTTAATGACATAAAAAAAAATACTTGGAAGCTACAGTTAAGCATGAGCATAAATAAAATTACAATTCAGTGAGCTAAAATGCTCATATCCTAAATTCCAAAATCAGATTATTTTCTCTCCAGACACCCTTCAAGCTGAAGTTATGTTTCTTCTGCCCTTAGAAAATTTACCACACCAGAGGGTTTTTCTAAAATTGAAACTAGCTCAGCAAATAGAGTGGACATTGGGTGAAGTTCATCTCAGGCCCACTCCTGCTGCCTCTTCTGTGACCTTTGGTTCTGAAATGGCTCTTCCATCATTGTCCTCAGGAACAGAGCATCTTTATGGTCTCCCTTGTCTCCAGGTATGAGAAGCAACTAAAAAAATACTAAGTCCTTGCCCTAGCTGGTTTTGCTCAATGGATAGAGCATCAGCCTGTGGACTGAAGGGTCTTGGGTTCAATTCCAGTCAAGGGCACATGCCCTAGTTGCAGGCTCAATCCCCAGTAGTGAGGCGTGTAGGAGGCAGCCGATCAATGATGCTTTCTCATCATTGATGTTTCTAGCTCTCTCTCCCTCTCCCTTCCTCTCTGAAACAAATAAAAAATATATTTAAAAATACCAAGTCCTAAATTGCACATATTTTTCATGACAAGTCATTTTGGGGTGTATGTTGCTTATCAATATAATGGTCAGAATATTGTCCAGTTTTGACCATCAATTTGTCACTGCAAGAACCTGGGCTTTTCAATATTTGGGCAAGGTGATAAGAACTGTAGTGAATAGACATTTCTAAGTTGCAATGGCAACACAGACAGTATGAGCCAGGTGAGAGACATGATTTGGGCAGGTCACCTTAGGTCTAGGTAAACAATTGTTATGAAGAATCCTATCAGACTGGTGTTAATGAGAGTTCGAATGAGGATGCCACTGACATATGAAGAAGGGAATTGGGATCAGGAGCATGGCTTCTAACTACATCTCTAGCACTGAGTAAATCCATCTTTCTGAATCTGTTTCCTCGTCTGAGAATTTATTCATTCAGTTATTTATCCAAAGGGAAAGTTCCATTAAATTTTTGCTTTAGGAAATGTGTAGTGGTAATGCCCAAGTAAAGAGATAAATGAGAGCAAAGAAATGTGGAAATCTGAAAACACTCAGCAACTTCAATAGGACTAAATTATATGAGCTTAAGAAGGAAGCAGATGAAGCTGAGACTATTTGTTTATACTGGTTGTGAATAACCTCCCATCATATTGGGGCATCAGAACAATGTAGAGCAGCAGCAGAGACACAGTGATCATTTTTTAAGCAGGGAAATAGAATAATCAGGACCATTCCTTGCTTTATTGCTTGGAGCATGAATAATTCTATACCTCTTTTTAGTGTTGACATTAATTACTAAAGCTTCCACTGTGCAGAATAGCAGGAATTCCAGCCCCTTTCTCGAGATCTTCACTTGTGTACTGCAAAAGTCTAAGCACTGTGGCATGTAACTCAGTCCAAAGAGAATAAAGAGATCTTCTGAGGACAAATGGACCAGTAGAACACCAGAGGTGGGAGAACAATTTAGAAGAGGTTATTGTAAACATAGAAACAAGCAATGATGAGGATTGTATGATAGTGATTGTGGTAAAGGGGGAGAGGAGGCATGCTTGAGAAGAATTTCAGAGACAGATTTTAGATATATATTCTACCCACTGGGAGTGTTCAGATTGTAAACAGGTTGAGCTGGCTTATGAGTGTGTATAGAATCACCACTATTAGAAATGGTTCTCCCTGCAAATTCCTTCAGCTCCTTGGCTTGCTGACTGGGCACACTGAACCTGCACCCAACTGATTCAGCATTTCTACAGAACTGGTTGTTGGAAGCAGTTATCATCACACTTTTGGTCATGCTCCAGCTACTTTTGTATTTACCAAAGAAATAGGTTGTACCAAGTCAAGGTGGATGGATGCTGGATAGGCCCTGCATTGGGATCACCAAGAGAAGCAGACAGGCTGCTAAGTACCCTAGAGCTGAGAAAGCTTTGTGAAATTCATTGTTACCACATGGCCCTGCCACCTCCTCACTGCAGAAAACTCAGAAACCCTAACTGCATTGCCAGAAGTCTTCTTATGCTTTTTTAACCTTCAGTATAAAGCCACCTGAAAATATACAAGGGATCACCAAGAATGAGGATATGAAGGAACAGAGAACAAAGTGCTGTGCATTGAGGCAATAGTCCCCAAACTCTGTTTTTAAGACCACTACCCTTTTGCAGAGGTCCTCAAACTTTTTAAACAGGGGGCCAGTTCACTGTCCCTCAGACATTCCACACATGCGCACTGCGGGCCCGGGACGAGTCGGCTGCTAAGCAGGACAGGCAGCAGTGGCAAAAACACCTGGCGGGCTGGATAAATGTTTTCAGCGGGCCGGATAAATGTTTTAGGTGGGCCGCATGTGGCCTACGGGCCGTAGTTTGAGGACCCCTGCTTTAGGGGTTCAGTAGTTTATCTCAACAGCAAACACAATAAAATAAATTGGTCAAATATGTTTAGGCTGTACAAGCTTGAACAATGTTAGCCAAGTTTATTTACTGCACAGCTCCCTAGAAACTGTGATAGTATAATGTGCATGAAAGCTGCAGTGTAATGCTTAAGAACACAGACCATAGAGCTAGAAGGCTAAGGCTCAGATTCGAGTTTGTCCTCTTACAAGGGTATCGATATTCTTTTAGCTTCTGTTGCCTTGTGGGTTAAAGCAGCTAATAATCATATCAACCTAATAGAGTTGCCAGGTTAATCAAATGGGATAATGAGTTCAAGGGTTTACAGCAATGTTAGCACCTGTTATGTATTCAATTAAATAAGCTTAAAATATAAACATACAAGAAGGCAGGTGGCCTTTTGTGAACTGACTTTACCTAGGGTGGTTTGGGAAGAGGATTAGTGGACAAATATTCATGGAAGACTATTCTTTAGGACAAAATTTAGGAAATTGTTCACTAGGAAATACTAATATTTAGGGGGTAGGTGGAGGGGGAAAACCTCAATAATAGACTGAGAAGTGACTTGGGAAACGGAAGGAGAGCTAGAGTTTGAATGGTGAGTCACTGTTGCCCCTTTGGTTCTATTTCTAAACTTAGTGACCTCAGACATTTAAGGTTCAAGTCCCAAGAAGAAAATAGGGTTTGGATTAAAAAATCAACAGTGTTGTAGTCAATACAATCCCTAGTTCACTTTACCCTGTTGGCGTGGTTTCATAGTGGAACTCATTGTGAAGGCATCACATCAGGCTTACTGATAATAACAGTGCAGGTCACTGTTTTCCCCATCTGGAAGGTTTGGAATCTGTATCAGAATCTGTGTCTCCCCAGATTTGTTTGGTTTCATCCTGATTGCTCAGCTGTTTGATGAAGGCTAGGCCTGCCCACCACCACTAACACTTTATCTCTCAATACCGCTGTTTATCTCAACCTCTTCAGTTATGGGGTGCAGACATTGGCATGACTCCCATCACACCTGATGAGGCAAAAGGCTCAGCAGCTCCAAGGTCTATTTTGACCTTTGAAGGCTCTGGATCTTTCTACTATTTCTAGACCTAGAGGAAGTACCACAGAGCAAGATGTGGTATCTTGTTTACCTAGTGACTATCAGGAGGTCCTAAGAAATATAAACTGGACATTTAGGGGATTAAAGACAGGGAGGTGAATTCTGACCAGTGATAGACAGGAAATGAAAAGGAGATAGCCAAATTCCTCTGTCTACATTCCACCATGAAGAACTGTTCCAAGGGACAGGGATTCAATATGGCCTGTCTAGAAACTTGAAGTTGTGACTATCTCACTAAAACTCTACCTTATATCTGCTTTCCATTTTTCCTTGCCTCCTTCACCATTTTCACTCACTGCTTCTGCCTTACAATTGCATGGAAGTTTTGCCCCAGCCTCTGTATTTAGGGAACCCAGCCTAAGTTAGAGTCCATATCAAGAAAGACAACTATATTGTCTGCTATTATTTGAACTCTGTAGAAATGACCATAAGAAGTCTATAGAAATTGCTGGGGTTGGGACTTAATAGATCTCACAGTAAACTGGGTTTTCAGATATTGCTGCCTATAGGAACTTGATGTAAAAATGTGTGATGCCTGTTAAATATCAGCCTTCTTCCTTACTGGGAGCCTATTGCAAAAGAAATATACTGTGACAGAACCATGTCTTAATGAGCGTGTGGATCCTCAGTTACTGTGATTCTGAATGTCTGTAATGTAGGTAGAGGAGGCATGTTGCTTTATGTGAAGCAGTGATTTTTACCCTTGTCTATATTTTATAATCACAGGGATGGGGGAATGGGAAAAGGCTTTAAAAAGTCATCTCAAGGTCCCAACCTCGGAGATTCTAATTTTATTGGTTTAATTAGAATGTGAGCTTTATATTTGTTCCTGGTGTATGTGTTTGTTTTTTCTATTTCTCAAAGTGTTTTAATGTGTAGCAAGATTTGTCATCCCTAGCAACAGGTATAAACTATATTATAAATATATCAAATGGCTTGTTTATGTCATATTTCACAGAATAGTTGAAGGCAAGTAACCATTTTCTCTAAAGAAAAGATTAACACGTGTGAGTTAGAAACTATCTGGAGAAATTTCAATAGAAAAGCTGGTTAAAAGGACATAAGAATACTTATGAATGCCAGTGGTAGGGTAGACATCACACTTCTAGAAGTGGAATAAAAAAATAAAAAAAATGGGAGGTACAGGCATGGGTAACATACTCTGTTCATGATAATGATTTCTGATAAAAGAAAATTGATGTCATTGATGACGATGAAGGATATAATGAGGAAAGTTAACAATTATCAAGCCTCCTCTTTATAATAGAAACAATTTTTTTCTCATTTAATCTTCACCAAAAAGTTCTAGGAAATATATACCAAATGAGAATTCCCAGTCCAGATAACTATGATCATTATAATTCTTCTCTTCTTCCTTCTATAAAAATTTTGGGATGCTTTGATCTTTAATAACTTTTGAGATCAAGTCATCAAAATGAAAAATTAATGGACTTTCTTGTGGAACTAAAATCTGCTCCAATTATAAAATTATCTTCAAAACTACAATTCTTTGATGTCCCAGAAGACATGACTGAAAGACACACACACACACACACACACACACACACACACACACACATACACAGTATTCTATTGTAAACTATTGACATAGTTATTTATGAAAGTCCTCAGGAAAAAGTCAAGAGCACCTTTCAGAAGTGAAAGAATTATTTTCTAGTTGCCTGGAATCCAGGTGTTCTCAAAATAAGAAGGATGTTCAGCTACACCAAGCATGCAAGGCATTGACCTGATATCATGTGGAACCTGGTGGTCAACCAGAACACTTAAAATGAGGTTTGAATCCAGATGTCAAGGACTATGGGCAGAATGATTCAGTCCTGATACTCTTCATTCCTGGGACAACAATAACAGGCAACTACTGCCTTAAGTTCTGTAGCCCTATCCTTATAATAGTTGAGTTTAGAAATAGTCATTTCAACCTATGTCTAATTGTTAATCTTTAAT
>NW_005371173.1:3814836-3841585 GCF_000412655.1 Myotis brandtii
ATATATATATATATACACACACACATATATATATATATTTCAGAGAGGAAGAGAGAGGGAGAGAAAGATAGAAACATCAATGATTAGAGATGCTCATTGATTGGCCGCTTTCTGCATGACCCTTACTTGGCATCGAGCCCACAGCCTGGAATGTGCCCCCACCGGGAATCGAATCATGACCTCCTGGTTCATAGGTCAAAGCTCAACCACTGAGCCACACTGGCCAAGCCATTAATCTCTTTATATAGTCGTCATAGTAGTTAAAAGTCTCAATTATTTTCTGACTCATTTGCTTGTGTAAAGGGAACAACGCCTAAAAGTTCCTCCACTAGTCTTTGAATAGTACAGACCTTCCAGACAGCCCATTAAGAAGCCTTACTTCATTTTCTCACTTACTCCTTTTGAATAATATAAAATGAACCTGTGCTCAGCTTCTGCCAAGACAATGCATAGAGGACTTCCAGTGTTCCCTGGGAATCATTACTTTGTTTTGGTTTGCTTGGGTTCAGACCCCTTGAGATGGCCCTTGAGTTTCAGGTTCATTTAAACTGTTGAGATGGGCCTGT
This sequence comes from Myotis brandtii, assembly GCF_000412655.1. Classification (NCBI taxonomy): domain Eukaryota; kingdom Metazoa; phylum Chordata; class Mammalia; order Chiroptera; family Vespertilionidae; genus Myotis; species Myotis brandtii. The sequence goes on from NW_005371173.1 coordinate 3,815,403, forward strand.
TTCCCATCTGCAACCATAAAATTGCTTTGAATTTCTCCAAACTCGGCCCAGGTTTGCTGAAAATTCATCTAAGAGTTGGCTAGGGTTCACCGAGAGGTTTGCAGATCTGTTTGATTATTTAGCTGTTCAGAACCCCAATGTCCAAGTTGCCAGGTGAGAATTTCACCTGGTTGGAAATTCTCTCCTCTGGAGGCACTTCCTTGCTACTCAAGTCCAAACTTAATGGTTGCCTTTTTAATTTTTCCTTTAAAGAGTTAAGGTCTCTAAAAGGAGAATACATGTCTTCAACATGCCTCTTGAATTTTCCCCCTAATAAATAGTAAAAACATTCCCTTATCAAAACCTTCTTGTATCGAACATGTGTCTGTATTCCTTGTTAGAGACTCCTTTTTCATTGAGAATTACTTAGATGTAGTTTCTACTTGACCCTGATGTCAGTTAAAACTTAGCAAATGAGAGTGAAATTGAAAATATTTTTATTTCAAAATCAGAGACTAAACAGTGTGTGTGTGGGGGGGGGGAGTGTGTGGGCATGAGTGCATGTGTGCAGTGGCATGATTAAAGGTGAAATAATGAAAAACAATACATTTTTGTGTTATAGAGGGGCTATGAGACAGTTTCTGTTGAAGTGGTTTGTCATAGATGTAATAACTGCAGTTCCAAAATTTGAGAAGATGTAATATAATTTCAAAATTTGTCTTTTTAAATACATTTTAGAGACAGTGACCAGTTTCATTTTTCCTCCTCCTTCATTCTTCACCAAGCCTTTCTAAATTTAGCTTAAACTCAGATACTTTAGAAGGATTTATATCTGATTTGGAAACATTGTTATCATTATTTTAAAACATATTCTTAACTTTTAATAATTTTTGAATTGCTACTGATCAGCTGTTGCCTATCCATATCCAGAGCTATGCAATAGCTAAAATGAAAACCATGCTTAGGATTTAAAATTCATTTGAAATGATGATGGCTAACATTTTTAAAGATTATTTTGAAGGAACGCTAATAAAATTCAACTCTAATGGTGCTAAAATATATTTTTACACTTCCACCAAAAACTCTAATGCAGGTATCATTGCTGTATTTTTTCACTGCCCAATAATAATTCAATGGAGAACATGAGGAAATAGGACAAAACAAACAACAAGAAAAAATATAGAAGGCAAGGTAATAAACTAGATGGATAAGAAATTATCTTATTTATTTTTCCTGGCACATAAAAACCACTTGGGTCATGATAAATGTGTTTATAACATAAGACTATAATACACACACATTGATAAAATGTTACAGCTTGTCCTAGTGAATACTCCAACTATACCTGGAGACACCTTTTAGAAGTTTCGTAAGTTTGGTAATTTTTATCTTCTCCAAGAAACTTAGAAGTGTTTCCTACTTACAATCTGTGTATTAGTTACAATGATTCAATTTTATATTTAACTACCAAACCAGGGCACACTCTATGAAGCCATAGTCTTCAATTGTAGTTCTGATTTTGGAGGAAAAGTATTTTTTGTGGTATGATGATTTTCATGTTTTGGCCTCACCATAAGCAGCCAGTGGAAGCATCAATGACTAGATTCCCTGTCTTTGTCAAACCTCAGTGAATTGTTCTCAGGCATTTTGTAAGTTAATAGGAGTGATCTAGGATTTTCATTCTTGATCTGGATAGTAATCAGTGCTCTTTTGGCTTACACAATGCTCCCCAAATAAATGTAGACTCATTTAACCTGTTTCCAATTTAACCACTTTGGGGTACATGTTACCCAGAGGAAGACAACCCACAATATTTGGTTAGTCCTTTATTTTTATTTTAACTACTCTAGGAAAAAATTAATAAGATTCATACCTCAAAAATGTATGTGTAAAATTTTATGTTTCTGAATAAGCTTGTTTCATGGCAATACTTGCAGAAATTCTAAGAAGAAAAATAAACAAGTTTCCTAGGAAACAAAGGTTTAACTTAAAGGTGGTTTTATAGTTTAGGAGATTTTGTTTGCATATAAAAACTCAAAATGCCTCTAGTTTTGCAGACCTTTTAATAGTTTTATACATTCATTTATTTATTATTTCTCTATTCATAAAGCTTTATTATTTACCCATAAACTAGTCAAAATTATGGGCTGAATTGTACCCTCCCTTCAAAATGCTTATGTTGAAGTCCTAATCCCCATTCCTTCAGAATGACTGTATTTGGAGATAGGCTCCTTAGAGAGGTAATTAGATTAAAATGAGGTTATGAGTGTGGACCCTATTCCAATATAACTGGTGCTCTCATAATAGGATGAGGAAATTCAGACACAGACACATATATAGAGGAAAGATAATGTGAGGAGACACAGAGAGTAGTTGGCCACTCATAAGCCATCAGGAGAGGCTTGGAAAGATCTGTCCCTCAGAAGTAGCCAACCCTGATGATACCTCATCTAAGACTTCTAGCCTCCAGAATTGTACGAAAATAAATTATATTATTTAAATCACTCAGTCTGTGATACTTTGTATGACAGCCCTAGCTAACAAATACAATCAATGAAAATTCATTGAACAATCAACTACACAGAAGGTTAACTATTCTAAAGTATATATAGAATGCAAAGAAGACTTAAAAAGACAAGGATATCAAACATAAGTCTATAAAAATGAGATAATGGAGGGGAAAATCAATTGGTGGGGAGTGGAAGGAAAGCAATGTTTGCAGAATATGTATAGATAGCAGCTCTCTGAAAGTTGTTTTATGTGGGTCATCAGATGTAGATAGAACACAGCAGCTGGCAAGTTCATAGGGTCCCAATAATACCTATCAATGCAGAATATCTCTTAGCTAGCACCTCAGAGAAGTACAGAAATCCTTGCTAAATGTCTCTTCTGTTTCCTTGAAGATGAAAGAAAATCTAGGGTGAGAAGGGAGGTGCTTGCGAGTATTCGTCCCCTCAGGCCTTGTGACATCTGCTTGGAGGCATCTTCCAAGTGGCTATAAGATGTAGGTGACCTTGAAGACCCTAGCTGAAGAGTTTCTACTGACTTAATAGAAATAGACAAGGAACAAAGGATAGAATTAAGCACAAAATTGGCCCGTTTTTCTCAGACTTTTCAATTTATAAACATTACTAATTTTCAGTTATTTTAAAAAATTATTTATATACCAATTTCTGAAAAACTGGGGGAACATACTTAGAATATCAAAGCCCAGATATATGTATTCCATGAACAGCCAACATGTATGACCTTGTTCATATAAAATTTACTTCTTTAGAAATCACTGAATGCCTCTTGCTGAGACTTCTTTACGGCCTATTGTAAGGCCCTTCATCAAGCTGCACTCCATCCTGCTGCCCAGCTCTTCCTCACTGCCCCTGTTCATGGCTATTAATATAATGCTTCACTGAAAACGAAATGTTTTCTTTTTTCCATCAGCTTAAAAATTGAGGTCATGGTTTCACTATTTGAAAAATCCCAAATTCAAGCTGAACCTGGATTTCAGTTACACTCCCCTGTTTAAACATTTTTTTTTTTTTTACAGAAAATGCTTTATTGCCACTGATTCAAAGCCACAAACATGCTTTGAATCCAACTCAATATATTTCTTATTTGTTTCTGATTTTCTTTTTTTTCCTTTTAATTATTATTAGAAGGTATAAATTTCCAGGAAAGGTTGGCCCTGACAAGGCTCCATTATTTGCACATGACAAGGTTTATCAAAAACAGTTGGATTTTTCTAAGAAGCCTTTTATGTTTCCTCCATAAAATATAAATAAATGAAAAGGATTAGACTGAGGAAACGGAGTATAATTCATCACCAATGTGGAACATAGTCAACCGGTTGCAGATGGATAAACTGAAGAACTTGTGATACTGCTCCAGGCCAGAAAGCCCCCTTGCCTGTGCCAATCAGATGTCTTTAACTTTAGAAAGAAACAGGGCCTGTTTTGTGGTTTGTGATGTCATCATAATTTATTAGCCTCCTTTTGTTTTTTAGTGGTTAGTATATACGTCTAAAACTGGTTTTGACTCTTGAAAATCTATCATATTTTAACATTGACCTGAAACTATAGTAAAAGCTCCTCTCTTCTCTCTCTCTCTCTCCCCCCTCCTCTCCTCTCCTTCCCATCCCCCAAAACAGAAAAATAAAACATTAAAAAAACATACAAATCATCGAGCACTACAAGGTCAGTGGCTCTTAGCTGGATAAAACACCATGTTTAACAAATTTTACGTTTCAAAATCAATAATTGCTAACTTAAGAAAAACACTCACTTTTATGTGTATACATGCAATTTATTTTTACCCAAACAAAATCAAATATTTTAGCTTGTTTAGCTTAAAACATAATAAGATCACTTTGGCTTATATAACTGTCTTTAGTTCCGTCTTCACTGCTCACCATGCAGCCTCATTCTTAGTGAAATAGAAATTCATGGCACAATTTCCCCCTAAAATCTGTCTGAACTTTCAGAAATAAGAGACTTTTCAAGTCCCATATTCTTTCCCTGAACTTCCATTTCTATCTAATAATAATAGAGTGCTTTATAACATATAAATCACATTTTCTGTTTAAAAATGACCTTCTCCATGACCTTTTTGTCTCTGCCTGTCAGCACATATTCTTCTAGTAATAATAAGCTCTAGCCAGGAACAAGTACTCAAAATTAGACTGATTCCAGGAACTGCCCTTATGAAGAATGGAATATAGCTCATTTTGAAGTTAAATAACTTAATTTTCCCCAAAAGCAGACGTAAACTTGTGGTGTCATTTTAAAAAGAGAAAAGTTTACTGATAGTTTGGAAAAGGAAAGAAAAATAAGCCAATATGTTTGCATTTTCAGAAAGTCCTCTGAAAATGATCATCCAAGTATACTTTTATCATTTTCTGTTAAAACTGAACTGGGACTTCATTATTTTCTTTTAATTCCAGTGCAGTTCTTAGAAGCCACAGGAAATTAGAACCTTTGTCTACTATCTTTTTAAACTGTAATTCTTTTGATCCCAGAATTCTTTAAATTTAAAATACTTTACTATAATAATTCACTTTAACAGGATACTTTTTATGGTGAACTGGCACTTTTTCCTGTGTATTATTAACACTCAATTACAAAGCTTTAGTGCAAACACCACAGGCACACAATTTTATAATTTTAATATTTTTCCAATAAAATAACCTGCTTAATGGCTGTAACAACTGCATATATATATCTTAGAAAAAAAGATAAAACTGAGCTCTTAGAAGTTAGCTCAAAATATTTGAAACTTTCTAATAATAAATGGAGAGCCATTTTCCTCCCTTTCAAGTAAATTATTTCACTTCCAACAACTGGTTTAAATTTTATATAAATTTTATTTCAGAGTAAATCATAATAAAGAAGCAGCTTTCTTCTATTAGGTCAATTTACATTTCAACCTATTCTACATTCAAGGTTGTCTTATAACTGTGAGCTAATTGCTTTTACCTAAATACACAGTTTGAGAGTCATGCGAGATCAAGAGTGCAGCGTCCCAGTATATAAATGACTCCCCTGCTGCTGGAAGTCTTTTGGACACTCCTATCAAAAAGAAGTGGAGGAGACATAGAAGCATGGAACAGACTATCCCATCTCAGAGGGAAGGTGGGGGAGGATGGGTGGGTGGGAAGAGATCAACCAAAGAACTTGTATGCATATATGCATAACCCATGGAGACAGACAATAGGGTTGTGAAGGCCTGGGACAGGGTTGCGGGAAATGTTTTTAGAAAAAGAAGTGGAGCCCTAGCAGGTTTGGCTCAGTGGATAGGGTGTCAGCCTGTGGTTTGAAGGGTCCCAGGTTTGATTCTGGTCAAGGACACATGCCCCGGTTGGAGGCTCTATTCCCAGTAGGGAGTGTGCAGGAGGCAGTCAATCAATGATTCTCTCTCATTTTTGATGTTTCTATCTCTCTCTCCCACTTCCTTCCTCTTTGAAATCAATAAAAATTTGTTTAAAAAAGGAAGTGAAAGAGAAACAATGGCTGCCTCCAAGATCACAGAATCATAAAGTGTCAGCCCCAGCACAAATCTTAGAGATCATCCACATTAGCATCACCCAGCATGTTCCCAAGAATAGAGATAGATCTACCACAATAAGGAGGAATGTGAGTCAAGGATCTGGAGAGATCTATCATGCTGTGTCTCCTCATGGATTATCACATTCCACAATAACACATAATGGACACTGATATGTTTCAAAGGAAAGCAGCCCATCTATTTACCTGTGTTGAATCCAATGTTTTCCCATTTAATTGTACATGAAAGCTTTGGGAATCCTCCCATCTTTTTCTTGTATTAACAATTAATTTGCTAGGAGCAGTATTCTGAGGGACACTAGTTTAAAACGCATCATCTTGATAATAATAAAACAAAGCTCAGAGAAATAAAATATTAGTTCCAAGATCTCATACAGAGCAACTCTAGAACCCCAGTCTCTAATTTTCATATGCACTTGCTGGACACCTTAAAAAAAAAAGACTAATTAACACAAGTGAATTCATTGCATGTGACTTGCCCATATCCTTGTTTTGACTGTTAGAGATTTCCTCATGGCAAGCATTTTATCTGGGTACCCATGGGCTACAGGCCATATGAATGATCACGCAATTGTGGAAACCTCAGCCTTTTGATACATTCTATCCAGTCACACACAAAGACACATGGCTATACTCACCGGTAAGATGAGTGCAATAGAAGATAAAAGACCCAAAGTCATATGCTTAGACCCTGCCTTTAATAAATATTATCCTAACATCTGGTTCATTGGCTGAGATCTGCTGGGTATTTTCAAGTGGAACTGGCATCTCATTTTCTTTCTCTGGTGGTTATGACATTTTGGGAAGCACAGACTGTGGGTAAGGTTCTTTCTTCTTCTCTTACATCTGTGTATAACTTTGACTTCTCTCAGATAATAGTGAGTGAGCTCACAAGTCAACCCCATTGCTCAAAGTGTAGAGTACAGAGATCTGGAGATACTAACTACTCTGGCATGGGATTTGCTGTGAGACGAAGTTCAAAGGGAACCACTGATGGATTAGAAGAACCCTTAATGGTGAGCAGAGAGAAGCTGCCAACAATTTTGGGGCCATGATACTCACCACTGTCCTGGTTGTCCCTATCAGCAACTTTCATCTGAGTCCTTTGAATGTCCGCAAGGGGCCAGGTGGGAGATAGCCAGGATCTATAGAATCCTTAGGGTTGAGTTAAAAGGAAGATGAACTGGCAGGTGGCAGTTGAGTTACAGAGCTGTACTCTCTTGTTTGTGTCAGCAGCAAGCTATTCTTCTTTGTCTCTGTCTCAGAGACAAACTGCAGGCGCCAGGCCTATTAAAAACTGTGACGGCAGAACCATAAAGAACTCTGTGGAGGAAAGAGGTGTGGAGCTTCTTTTCCTTATGGAAGTGATTGTTGATCAAATCACCAGGGTTGAACACCAAGGAAAAACAACACAGAAAACTTCTATGGATCCTCAATCATCTGTGGTACTGTTTCCCTTCAACACCAGCTCTAAATTTCTGCAGGATGTGGTCTTTTCTTTATTATTTTTCCTTTTAAGTCAAAACTCCAGTGTGTGCTCCTCAATGTATAATTTGCATACTAACCACCTGGGGCTCTTGTTGAAGAGCAGGTTCTAATAATTCAGGAGGCCTAAGCTGAGGCCTGATATCTACATTTTTAAAGCTCCCGGGTGGTGCTGATGCTACTGGTCAGCCACCACATTTGGAACATCAAGGCTCCAACATATTATAATCATGGCTGAGTTGCTACCATTGTTAGTGTTACACATTTGTAAGGCAACTATTGAGCTGCAGATTGAATTCTCAAATAGTTGTTTTGAGTTAGTATTGAGAGTAGGGGAGGTCACTCTTCTACAGCAGGAAGAATCTTATGGGGATGATTGAATGAAAGGAGAACATTTCAATTCAATCACTTTCCTTCATTTATCATCCTAGCTTATGAGCTAGCTCCTAAATACTTCCACTAAAAATGAATGATAAAAAGAACACCATCACAGGCAGGTTTTAAGTGCCACTTGCCTGAACTTTTGCTCTCCTCTGAAAACTAATACAGATATTATACCCCAAGGGCACATCAGAGCTCTATTTTTTTTGTCAGCTTCACCTTTGCCAGACAGGGCCAAATATCAGAAGGGAAATTAGGTCAACATTCCAATGAGTTTTGTACATTTTTGAAATTTGATCCATTTTGATTCACTTTAGGCAATATAAAGGTTAAGCTCTGCATTTGCAAAGTACAGTTCAGTCATGATTACTTTTCCTCTCTGGTCATCCTATAGATTTATTCCAAGAGGCTCACTCAATCTCTTTATTTTGAACAATTAAGCAAAGTTTTCAGAAACCAAACAGTGCATGTGGCTGATTAAGTCATTGAATTAGCCTGATTTTTTTTTTGCTTTTATAACAAAGAATAGAAACAGTGATGGAAAGTCTCAGAACTTCTAAGAATCAGTGATAAATATGATGTTAATATTTGCCAAGAAATAGCCTAAGACTCAAGGCTTTCTTCTTGTGTGCCAATGCCAACCTAATGAGCCAAATCTGAAATAACTTTCAAGATCTGCTTTCATAAAGTCTCTGATTATCTTAGGTGGGATCAATTTTTTCTCCCCACTCTTATAGCACTTTAAAGTGAGGTTGTTGTGTACATTTCTGCCTCTTTTTCTAGATTGTAAGCTGCTCGGGAAATGCATCCTCTTCATCCAGGCATCTTTCAGAGAACCTAGCCAAAAACATACACAAAGAAAGGACCTCAGTATGGTGATCACCAGAGGAAAAGGGTGTAGAGGGAGTTAGAAGAGGGTATAGGAGGCATAAATGGTGATGGAAGCAGACAACTTGGAGTGGTGAACACAATACAATATACAAATGATGTATCATAGACTTGTACACCTGAAACCTATGTAATTTTATTAACCAATGTCACCCCAATAAATTCAATGAAAATAAAAAAGAATGGGTCTTAAAATGTTTATTGAATTCAAGCTTACTCCCAAAGCTATTTTAAACATAATATTTCTGATTTGGTATAGAGAGAAATGGCTTTGAGTTTAACAAAATATAAAGTAAGATAAATCTAAAATAATATTCTTTACATAAAATTCTATTGTTTTCTATTTAGAAAAGATCTTAGGGAGTTTTTTAATCAAGATAAAAACTTTCCAAACTGATCCAAAGTGATTGAGAAACCGTTAAAGAGGAGAGCAGTGGAATTGTAGGGTGAGGCTCTTTCTAGGGAAGAGAAAGAGGAAAAATAATACTTACAATTTTCATGGGTTCCTTGAATATTTAAAAGTAGGCCAATGAAATTAAAGAAAACTACACTGACAACTTATATTAAAAGGTGTGGTGACTTTACTTTTCATTATCATCTTTATTAAAATATTAGATATAATTATATACTGAGAAAAAGTATAAACACCTGTGACATTGTTTCCTTTGTTATTTTTTTCTTGTGAAAGATCTATAATTTTGTTAACCAATGTCACTCCAATAAATTCAGTAAAAAGGAAAACGAGAGACCAAGATGGCGGCATAGGTAAACACCGCAGACTGCTGCCGCAAACAACCACTTCAAAAATACAACTAAAAGGCGGAACGGACATCACCCAGAACCGCAGGAAGGCTGGCTGAGGAGAGACTCTTCAACTAGAAGGAAAAATAACAGCACACCGAGGCTCAGAGGAGGCGCAGTGTGGAAAATACTCAGGTGCGGAGGTGCGCGCGCAAAGCGGGCTGGTGGCTGAGAGCGCGGTTGTCGTTTTCGGTCAGGGGGGAGTCTCAGACTCTGAGCTCCAGATACGGGCGAATCGCTGGGGACTCGGACCCAAACGGGAGAAGCGGGAGTGTCTGGCATCAGTTGGAAGGCAGCTTTCCCTCCGAGGTTTGCAGCGGTTCCGGGGGTTCTGAGAAGCAGAGCCTCTGGGAACGGGACTGAGAGGGGCCATAACCGCTCCCTCCGCCCGCCCGCCCTGTTGAGCCCGCCCCGCCCAAGCTCCTCCTCCTCCTTCTTCTTCTTCTTCTTCTTCTTCTTCTTCTTCTGTCAATCCTCACCGAGGATATTTTTCCATTGATTTTTAGAGAGTGGAAGAGAGGAAGAGAGAAACATCTGATATGAGAGAGACACATCAATTAGTTGCCTCCCGCATACCAAAGAGACTGCAATCGAGGTACATGCCCTTAACTGGGATTGAACCTGAGACCCTTCAGTCCAAGGACCAATGCTCTATCCACTGAGCCAAACCAGCTAGGGCTAATTATTTTCTTAATTCCCTTCCCTCCTTTCTCCACCCTTCTCCTTTGTTATCAAATAGGAATACTCTTCCATAATCTCCTTTATATTTCAGGAAAGACATCTCAATGGTACATAAAGTCAATAAAGGATTACTTTACATTGAAACTTCTCTAGGAGTCCTATTGTAGAAATATAAATTGTAAAAACAGAGATATTTTGATAAAGGTGATAATTAATAGACTGAGAAACACCAAATGCTATCATATTTATTATCTTGAGCATTTAAAGATACATTGTGCTTTTTGAGATTGTATTTGTAGAACACTGCTGGCAAATGGGGCCGATGTTTGTTGGGAGATTCATTGCAGTTTATCATAATACACATTGACCAACAAAATCCAACAGTTCAAATAATGTGCTGCTTGCATGTTTATGCTAGATTCCAATTCTTTGTTCTTCAGGTATCTAGGGACTAGAGTACACAGTTGCTCAGTCTCTAGCCTTAACTTCTCCTTTCACTAATTCTACTGATGGTTTAATGAAGGATTATTCTGCTATATGCTTACAGGGTGGGGCAAAACGAGGTTTACAGTGGTTCATATAGAAAATCATACAATACTTAATAAATAATCATACAAAAATAAACTCTCTGTCTTGCATACTAACAACTATAAACCTACCTTTGCCAAACCCTGTATAATTTCTTGAATTCACTACTAAAAGGAAGCATTTGCCTTAATATAATTTTGTTAGTCTTTGAAATAAGAACACAGCTTGTCTTTAATTCTCCTCATATTTTTTTTCATCTTTGAGGGTTTTTGACATGAATAGAGAAACAAAGTGACATGAACACTTCAAATGTCCTAAAATATTAAGACAAACAAACCTTTCAATAATCCACAAGTTAGATATCCGTAAGGAAACTTACTTCTGGGTAAAGTATGACCTCAGAGCTGTAAACCCTTACCTTCTAAGGGTGTAAAACAAATTATAAAAGACTAGGCCTAAATTCTGAAGGTGTTAAAACAAGTTTATGTCCTAAGAACTGGTTTTATTTCTGCACTGAGTCATTAATGTAGCCTCATTTTACCTACTGAGATAGTTCTTCAGTAAGAACTGCTTAATGACATCATCATTAACTTGGTTTTCATTTAATCTTTTCAATATGTTAGTTTTTATAGGGTAAAGGTTATATTTAGAAACTTGTTAGGATCAGAATCCACTGATATTCTTTTTTTGACAAATCTTGCTGTAGATTTCTTTTTATATTGGGAGAACTGAGTTACTCTTTTTACTTTACCTTTTCCCTCTCAGTCTGGAGAGAATAAACAGCTGTCATTTACACAATTTTGTGATATTGAAGTTTATGAAACATGCCTTATAAATAAACTTATTGAAAAGTCTTTGAGAAGCAATAAAGCTTTGCTCTGATTCTTGAGTCTAAACCAAAGCCAAGATGATTTACAACCAACCTCAGTTGAAAGCCACTGCAGTTTTGTTGGTTCTCTCATTTAAGAATTTCGTAAAGCTCATATTCATATTCAGAGTTGAATAACAAAGCTTGTTAAGATCCTTGCATGTAGAAGTTGTGCTGAATAACTTATTTAAGCCACTGCCATATTTATTGCACCACTGAAAACCTGGCATTTGTAAATATTTCTTATTTTTATGGGGTGATTATAGGGTGCTATGCCTTACACAAAATTCTCTTACAAGATTTTTCTATTCATTGGCTAATACGTAAAGTATTTGGCATTCTTATTTTTCTTTTAGAATTCAAAAGAACAAAATAAAATAAAAATAAAAAAGGAACACAAAGACATTTCCAAACTAATAATATACTCAAAATGAAAGTTGCTGAGCTCTTTTAATATCTAAGTTGATGAAATTCTCTGAAAACTGGTGGGTTTGCTAGCCTCTCTCAATAGAAAAAGCACATTCAGCAAACAGTTTGAATTGACCCAAGTTAAACTTCAGTCAAAACATAAAGGATTACATACTATCCACTGTGAAATGCTGCCTGGGATTCCCATAACTACAAATACAACGTAAGCCTTGATCTCATCGCAGGGACAACATCTTCAGACTGAAGGGAGAGTCCTGAATAACCAGCATTCATAAAGTGTCTAGCAATTTAAAGCATTTCATTATATGAGACAAACACAAATCAGTTCAAAAAGTATCTATAACTTTGCATTTTTTTCATAAAAACATTTTTCCTGAGTATTTCTTTTCAAAATACTATTTTTCTTTTGAGATAATAGTCATAGAATATACTTTTTCATAATTTTATAGTTTAGAATTATGTATTTATTCTTCATTTTTTCAATTATGTACATGTTATACTTATTCAAATTTATACTATATTGATTGTGCATATGTATATAGACAAACACAGGTTGACCCATGACCAAGAAGGAAAGAAACCGAGAAAAATCCTTATTTCCTCTTCTACTCACTGATGTTCCTGCTGTGCTTTCTGATCAACAAAGCCATCTAGGAGTCAGAGGGAAGGGAGTCCCATTAGTGCAGTCCATGGACATTAATTTCCCAAGGTCCAGAGCAGAATGGAGAAGAGTGAAGAATGGAACTGGACATCAAAGACTATGCTGTACAGTTTGATTAAATATACTAGTTTCTAGCCAAAATAGAAAAATCCATAGAGAAAGGAAGCAGATTAGTAGCTGCCAGGGGGTAGAGGTCTGGGCAATGGGCGATAACTTCTCAATGGGATTTCCTTTTGGGGATAATACAAAAATTCTGGGACTGGATTGCAGTTCCAGCGATGGTTGCACATCATTGCAATAATTAGGATGGTTAATTTTATGTGTTTTTCCACCATTTAAAATAAATAATTATTCCTATAGGAAAATTCAAAATAAAAAGTGGTTAGTTCCTCTCCCTCAGATGTAAAAGACAATTATATATGGCATTTGTTTTGAAAATTTAAAAGAACATTTGTTTTAAGGGGGACAAATCGACCCAACTAATAAAGTTCCAATGAAATGGACACAAGCCCAAGAGCAATCCTGTTGACCTAATTAAAAAACATTTGCAAATTTGTTAAACCTTTACAAAGGTTCATGTGCATATTTCAACCTTAGAAATTCATTTTGAAAAGATAGCTATTCTTCCTAATCTGTACCTTCTATACCAATTTTCAGTGGTGGCAAACCAGTCATTTCATTGACGTGTTCTTAGAAGCTTTAGAACTCAGTAGTTGGCTTTACTGTGGGGATAGAGAGATTAAAAATATTTGAGGACTAAGCTCCAATGTACATGAACTTAATTGTGGTTTAAAACAACTAAATAAAAGTACCTAAGTATAAGACTTTTTATGGCTCACATGAGGAAATGATTCCAAAACCACTGTTTTCTCTAACAAGGAATTCCTTCAGTGTATTTTGGAAACAATTCTATAAATGTCAGTATGCTTTATGCTAATTCTTCATATACAATGCATTAATTTTATGGGGATTTAAATCACTAGGTTTTATTATTCTTTTTACATTGTGTGCTTCTTTGAGAAGAAACATGACTCCTTGATTTATCTTTATACAATGCTTTAATTGTTGAATGGTATAGGGTTTTTAATAATAGGTCAGATTCCTTCAGAATCTAGTCTGCTTATAACTTTTGTATAGGTGCCAAAACTCAGACCCTTCTGAGTATAATATGCCTTAATTAGATTAATAGTGTTTTCCTGATTGGGAGATGGTTTTAAATGGCTTTAAAGTTTCTTCCTTGGCTAACATTTTTGAATGCTTAAATACACACACACACACACACACACACAAATACACACACAATCTCATTGAATATTGAATTCTTACAACACTCCTATAGACAGGGCAAATGTTTTCCCTGTTTTTTAGATGAGGAATTGAGGCTTAGAGAGATTATAGGACTTGCTTATGACCAAGCCAGGATTTAACACTAGTTCTTCTGATTCTAAAATGCCAAAATACCACACCATCAAATCTAGAATTGTATCCCATACAGATGAATAAACTTTTTCTGCCTGTAGTCTGGGGAGATAAGCCTATCATATTAAAAAGTTTCCTTTTAAGCTCTAAACTCTGGATCAAAAGATTAGTTTCATCTAATTTATTGCACTAAATTAAAGGAGACTAATAAGTGTGGATTTAGTTTGCCAGCCCATCTCCTTCAGATGGACAAAGTTTGACTTCAGTGAATTATGAATGTTACTATCTTTTAACAGTATTTACACTAACATGATTTACTGTTTGTTAATCATTGCAAAAAATTAATCACTGCTTGAATTTTAGTGTATGTCCTCTGACTGTTGTACTATTTTCCTTTTTACAAAATGTGCATTTTGTTTCCACCTAAAAATATATTGGGAACATTTTATTTTAACAATACATAATATACTGACATATTTGATGATCCTATATGTTTTATATTGTTTCATTAAAAATGTGTTGTAATTTTCTTAACACATTTCCTTTTGCTGGCCCTTTCAGTTGTTTTATTTTCCTTCTTTTTTTCAGAGAAATAAATGTTGATATCAAAATCTTCCTAGGCTGCAAACCTGCAAATGAAATTACTGGTAAAAGAGTTTGAACCTTTTTAAAACTTTTGAAAATTTTACCAAGATTTTCCCAGAAGTGCTATGAAATTTACACTATAAAATACAGAGCCTGAGATCCCCTAATCCCCAATCTCCTTGCCAATATTTTCAAAATTTTAATTTTTGCCAATTTGAGAATTGAAAATTATTTCTTTTTATTGGTATATTTTTAATCTTCTAGTGTATAATAAAGATGATAAACAATATTGAGCATATAAGGATATAAATATATTTAATTATCAAACACATTCTCTTTGGTATTTTTAAGGACAATGCAGTGGAAATAATTCTTAAATTATAGTAGAACCTTGAGCTTATAAGTGAACTATAATACAAATTTTGATTTCAAAGAGACTTTTCTTCATCTCTACAGTCTTAGATTTTTAGCTTTAGATGGTGACTGCCCTTGAACCAATTAACCTTGAGTAGGCTAAAGGAGACACATAGTTTCCAGGGACACACTCTTGTGGACAGGAGCCATGCTGTTGTGATAAATGGCAATATTAGCCCAGTTTCTTTTCCTTGCCCCCAACCCATACCCTATGCCATGCAACTTTGCAGTGACTTCTTGCTGTGGATAAAATTATGGGTTGTGCTCCACGTTTATCATCAATGTCAACTACTGCCCTGCTTTGGCCAATGGGATATTAACAAGATGCAAATAAAGGCTTGAAATGTGCTTGCCTTCAGGCTTATTCTCTTGTACCACTGACATTACCATGACAACACACCAGGGCTACCTTGTGGAAGGATGAGAGATGGTGGCACAAAAATAGGTTTATAGTTGTGAATACATGAAACACAGAGCTTATTCTTGTATTTTATTTATTAATTGTTGTAGTATTTATTTGTATTACAAATGTAAACCTACTTTTGCCAACACCTGTATATGGATCAGAGTAATCCCAGTTTTCTGAGTTGACAGCCAGCTGACACTGAAACATCTGAGAAAGCTCAGTTAGATCAGCACAGCCACCTACCCAACCTATAGCTTTCCCCAGGCATATGAACACAAATTTATTGTTATAAACCATTGATGTTTTATGGCTGTTTTTTATTATATGGCATTATTATGGCAATAGATAACTGTGACAGCCATCCTTAGAAATTATTTTTTTTAATGTTTAAAAAGATGGTGTTGTGAGCTGAGCAAACATCCCAAAGCAATGTATTATATGCCTGCTGTGTGTGTGGTTTTTCACAAAAACTTATAAAGTAAGTATAAAAATGCCAGATTTTAATTTATAGTAGTTTCAGTAGATGTATAGAAGGGTGACACCTGGGATGAACATGCATTGGATGTTCAAGGTTAATCAACTACACCTGGAACCAGAGCAAGATGCTCCCCAGTGCCCAAATAATCTCACAGTAGTAAAATGAGCCTTTGTATAAGAACTAAATAAATATTTTTAAAGGATTAAATCACATACAGTTAAGCTTTTGGACATGAAACTCTTGAACAGATATTGATGCCCAAGGCATTTTTCTTTCACATGGCTTTTGTAGCTTTAAGTCACATTTTCTAAAAATAGTAAGATATCAATCCATAAATGTTCACCTTCTCTCATTACTTTAAACCCCTCCATTCCCCACAAACTTCAAGTCCTGACCACTTGCCTGGACTTCAGACAAATGTATTCAATTGCCTGCTAGACATTTCTAACTGGAGGTCTGTTAGGCACCTCCTACTCAACATATCCAAAGAGAAATCCACTATTTTTCACTGAAAACTGACATTTGGATTTCCTGTCTCTCTGAATGTCTCCACCCATCACCACACCAAGACTTAAGAGTCATTCTTCATCCTTTCTTTCCGTCAGCTTCCTTATAACTTCCAAACCTTACAATGACTAAGGTGATCCACATATTTACAGAAACTATTCATCACAATTTGCTTGGCCAGCAAGAGCCCTGCTATTTGTATTTTAGTAATCCATATTGATCACTAAAATATCAAAGCCATTCATTTTTCACAATGATCTGGTTGGAATTACAACACAGCCCCAGAGTAGAAAAATGTGAGGGTCTATTTTTAAATAATAATGTCAAAGCATTATTTGTTTTAATGTTCCTGCCTCCGTGTAGGGTTTTGAGAACAGCCTTGTGGAAAACCCCAGGATTTTCCATCTTCTCTCTCCAACTACTCAATCCTTTCAAAAATAATCCCCTTTTCATTGCAAGGGTTAAAGGGGAAAAGAGGGGTTGAAAAGTTAAAAGACACCAACAGTTATCTGGCCTGAGACTCTTGAAGAAATTGTTAATGCTTAAATGTTCCATGCTTTTCAGTGGCCTGGTGCCTGAACTTAAACAGAACTTCAATAAAAGACATACAGGAAAAAAAATAAATGGAATGAAATCTAAGGAGCTTGGCAATTATGGTAGAAATGTTTACCTAAAGAGGAAAAACTAAACATCAAAATTTAAATCCTTTTTTTATTATAAAATATAAAGGGACTGAAAGTTTATCTCTAGAATGCATTGGGCAAATGAAATGCACATGTGTTGAATATACACTGATTTTCCCCAAATAATGAATCTGCCATGTGGTTTATTCAACTCTGCTCTTGGTGTGAAATCCTGAGTGCACAGTATGGACAGCCTTGAAGAATCCAAGAAGCTGAGCATATGTGAGTCTTGACGGTGACATACCTCCTTTGAAACAGGTGTCTCTCTGCAGATATGACAAACTTGAAGAAGCAACTAATTAAAGTAACATGTACAGTTTAAGGGTTTCACTTTGGGTTTATAGTGAACATCAAGCATTTGAACAGGAAACTCCTGATCTATTGTAATTTGTGTGTGTGTGTGTATGTGTGTGTGTGTGTGTGTGTGTGTGTGTGTGTGTGTTGGGGTGTTACGTAGTAAATATGACATGTTCATTATTGGGATATAGGGAGAAGAATCCAATTTTAGTCTGCATACTAATCAAGAAGAAGTTTGTACATGCCCCTGTTGTTCCATTATACACAAATATCAGAGAATTCAGAATGAAAATTATCAAAACATTGCAGGATTGTAACAATAAAAGGAACTAGTCCTCCCATTAATGAGAAAACTGGGGAAATTCTAAGAAGTTCTATGGGTCAATTAATAACATTGAATTAATATTATTTTCCTGTTTTCAATAATAGTTCTATGATTATATAAGATATTAACTTACAGTAGGGGGGATACATAGAGGAACTCTCTCAACTCTTTTTGCAACTCTTTTGTAAGTCTAAAATTATTTCCAAATACAAATTAGAAAATAATAAAGATCTTAAAAAACAAAATAAACTAGTCCCCCAATAAGAAGTGATTTGAAGCAGTATGCATCTGTGTAGCAGATATAAAAAGTCAGCTTTAGATCATGCTTCTAAAGCACAATGTGCATTCATAAAAATACTGATCATTTTACTAATGTAATATTGGTCCTGAGAAAAATCTTAGAGTATAATGTGAGTGAACCAGGAATACATTCAAGCAAGCTTGAATAACAAAGGGAGACCAAGAATTCAGGCAAGATCTCTTTAGGGAGAGCTTAAACAATTCATTAGGGAGACAATGAAAAATAAACATCAAAATACCACTACTAAGTATAATTTAATGAATAGGATTGTGAGTAAATAAAAAGGGCCTCATACCATGGCTGGTTTGGCTAAGTGGATAGAGCATTAGCCTGAGGACTGAAGGGTCCCAGGTTCGATTCCAGTCAAGGGCACATGCCCAGGTTGTAGGCTCGATCCCCAGTAGAAGGCATGCAGGAGGAAGCTGATCAATGATTCTCTCTCATCATTGATTTTTCTATCTCTCTCTCCCTCTCTCTTCTTCTCTGAAATCAATAAAAATTTATTATAATAAAAGCATAATATGCAAATTGACTAAATGCCCGTCCAGACGTCCTTTCAGACGACCTTCCAGATGAAGCCAGGGCTGCAGCCAGGGGATCTAGGTAGCCACCGTGCTTCCAGGCAGGGATCAAAGCAGCCTCAGTGGCTGCGAAGGCCTACTCTTGCACAAATTTTGTGCATCAGGCCTCTAGCATATAAATTAAAATAAAATAAATTAAAATAAATAAATTACATTAAATTAAATGGGCCTCACAATGTTATGAGGATTAAGTGTTAGTATTCCATATCCTATTTAATAAAGAGGTACTATGCAAATTGACCATCATTCCAACACACAAGATGGCCTCCCCCATGTGGACACAAAATGGCCACCACAAGATGGCCTGCAGGGGAGGACAGTCAGGCGTAACCAGTCCAGCAGGGGAGGGCAGTTAGGGGTGATCAGGATAGGAGGGGAGGGCAGTTAGGGGCAATAGGGCCCTCAGGGGAGCAGTTAGGCATTGATCAGGCTGGCAGGGGAGTGGTTAGGGTTAGGGGGTGATCAGCCTGGCAGGCAGAAGTGTTTAGGGGCAATCAGGCAGGCAGGCAGGCGAGCAGTTGAGAGCCAGCAGTACTGGATTGTGAGAGGGGTCCCAGATTGGAGAGAGTGCAGGCTGGGCTGAGGGACACCCCCCCGGGCACACATTTTGTGCACCGGGCCTCTAGTTGAATATATAAAGGACTTAGTATAGTGCTTGGTACATAGTAAGTACACAGGTAATGGTAAATATTAAATATACAATTTTGATTTTAACATAAAAAATCAATGATTGTCAATAACCCTTTGGCTGCTTAATCAAATTTTTTAGTTTAATATAAGTTATTTTGGGGGGTAAACCAAGGTGGCATGCATGAGTGATCTTTGCTCTATAACAAATTATCCTAAATCTTAGTTGCTTAAAACAACAATATTTATTATCTCTTCATTTCTGTGAGTCAGGAATATGAACACAGTTTAACCGGGGCCCTGGAGTCAGAGTCTTTCATAAGACTATAATCAAGGTATTGATGTGGGCTGCAGCCATCTTGTCTCATTTCAGGCTCTTACAACAAACTACCAAAAACTGAGAAGCTTGTAAACAACAAAAATTTATTTCTCACAATTCTGGAGGCTGGAAGTCCAAGATCATGCGTCAGCATGGTTGGGCTCTGATGAAAGCCCTCTTCTAGGTTGCAGACAACTGACCTGTCCTTGTATCCTCACATGGCAGAGAAAGTGAGATAGCTACCTGGGTTCTACCCTCAGGACTTTGTTACCTCCCAAAGCCTTGTCTCCTAATATCATCACATCAGGAATGAGGACTTAAATATATCAATTGTAGAACACAAACATTCAGTCCATAACTCAAGACTCGGCTGGGGAAGAACCCACATCTGAGCTCACTCATGCAGTTGTTGGCAGGATTCAATTCATTTCTGGGTGGTTGCACAGAGCAACTCAGTTTCTCACTGGTGGTTAGTTGGCCAGAGGCTGCCCTCTATTCCCTGCCATGTGGTCTCTCCATAGGTGCTCACAGCATGACAGCTCACTTCATCAAAGCAAGGAAGCAAGAGCTTCCAGTCAGAAAGGATGCCAGCAAGATGGGAGTCACAGTCTTTTTGAACTGCTTGATTTAAGCAAGTCATGTTACAGACCTCCAGTATTATAGTCAATGGCATGGGCTCTGGAGTGGACACTGCAATTTTCCTATAAGTAAAAATATGAATAATTTTAATACATACTTCATATTGTGTTTGTGAACATTAATTGAATTGATATACATAAATCACTTAGTAGACTGCCAGGGGATAATAGTAATAATAGTATCTAGCTAACAGAATTGTTGAGAGGATTAAGTGAGATGATGATAAGGTGTGGATAGCAAACAGTCAACACATGGTGTCTATTATCATCAATGTCTTCATTCCCATCCCTAGAGAGAGAAGGATCTTCCCTTCATGGGTGCTGTTCTCCCATTTGCTCTTCCTCCAGGTTTCTATGAGGAGGGTTAAGTGAACTATATAAGGTCATAAGCCAACCCAATAGAACCCCAATGTTCCTGACAGTTAGCTTGTCTCACTATGGCTATATGACTCGAGATATTTCTGTGCCACTTGTCCAGGTGCTAATGAGAAGGATGGGCAGATGTGTGCAGTGTCACACAGTAAGTGGAGGAAAGGAGTACACAGGCTGTCAGAAACATTGGAGGGACTCGGGTATCTGGCACGAGCATGACACCAGCTAGGATCTCTAACACACACAGGCTTCAGCAGGGGAGGTGGCCCTTAGGGTACAGAGCCATGAGACCTATCTGTAAAGCTTGGAATGAATGGGGACACTTTAGAAAATTTTTCTTAGGAACACAAGTTTCAGTAGACTCCTGTTGAGGTCCCACTGGGAAATGCTGTTTCTCAGCTGTCTGGATGGAAACAAAATGGTGGCATTTTTAGAGAAAAAAACAAACTTGCTCTGTTACTTAAACCCAAATACTAGAATAAATACTAGAATCTAGGGCCCTTTTAAAGTCATTTCAAAGCTGCAGAAAGAAACAGTAAAAGTTGAATAAGAATTAATGTTATATAGTCATCCACATAAGTTGACTGGTAAATAAAGTATAGCGTGATTCTTATAATATTGGCCATAGAAAGTGTAAGTATAGAGAATTTCCTGTAATAGGGGACTAAGCCTTTTAGATGAAGTAAGAAACACTGGACATTTCATATGATTTTTACAACAAAAAGAGAGATCTGGAAATTAAAAGTCCTGAAATGAGTTCCACCTTGCATCAAATTCCAGGGGAACATACATTTTCTGGTTTAAGTAATAGCAATGCCTTTTTTCCCATCTCCCCCAGCTCGGACCACCCCCAGGAACTCACTGGCCACCACTGGTGTTAGTGACCTGGCATCATATACAACAAAGACAGAAGAAAGCTGAATGACAGACAAGGAGCCATGAGAAAACTTTTAAGGCAGTCGCCATGACAACCTGAGAGGCAGCAATGGCAGCAGGAGCAGGAGTTCTACCCCTCCTCCTGGGGCCCTCAGTGCTAGGCGGGAACTACCTCCAGGCCTTGCAGCTCTCCCTGCCTCCCATAGCACCCACTCTTCGCCCTCTGCCCAGAGTGAGTTTTGCCCCAGCTGCAGTCTGGCCATGCGCAGCAATCAGGGCAACTACGCCAAGATGGTCTTGCAGGCATAGAACAAGCACCTGGAGGCGGTCCCCAAGCCACCCCAGCCACGCTGCACCTTGCAGTCCTCACTGTGGGGGACACCTAATGCAGGCGCCAAGGAGCCCGGGCCCCAGTGTCCCCCCCCTTCCACTGGGGCGCAAGGGCACCACAGGCAGGAAGGGGGCCCTCGCAGAGCTCCCTGCACCTGCCTCCAGGGCTAGGCTGGGCTGGATCTGGACCATGCTCCTGCTAACAGGGTTGGGAAATCTTGTTGGTGTGCAGGTTGGACAACTGGACAACCCCAATATCCTGGACAACTGGTCAAAACCCTTAATAACTTGGACAACTGGTCAAGCCCAATGATGTGGCTTATATTACAAAACTGCGACTTTTGGACAACTTTTTGGAACAATCCCACTGAACAGAACAAGGGCTGTTATCCAGGAGGTTGCAAGGCTTTGTGCAAAGGATCCAAGGACTGGAGGGAAGGAGGGGCAACTGGGATCCGCCCAGATTTTCCCAATCCTCCTCCACTTCCTTGACTCAGGAATTCCCAGGTTATGTGGAAAAAAATACGTTTTTGACAAAAGTTTTTTTTTATTATTATTAGCAAATAAAGTTCTGCTAATATGGACTGAATGTTTGTGTTCTACAACTGATCTGTTTAAGTCCTCATTCCTGATGTGATGGTATTAGGAGACAAGGCTTTGGGAGGTAACAAAGTTCCTTTTTAGCCAAACAAACAAACAAAATTTTCTAAATGTTACCTGTTAAACAAACAAATTTGGATAAAACCAAATAACCCATAAAGGGAAGCTCTTTTGGGGGAAAAATATATGTGTGTGCATATGCAAATACATACACACAGATATATATATAATAGTGCCTCCAAAAGAATAATATATATTACTTATATATTACATATATTTTTATTTTAAGATTAAAAGATAATGAGGCATGATATCACAACAGAATAAACAAAAGATAGTCCACAATTACATTTTAAAATCACAACAATGACATCTTTTAATTACTTGAGCTTCCAAAATTTTGGATTTTTCCAATAATTAAGCGGAAATGTTACCAAGTAATGAGAATAGGACTTTTAAAACAAGAATCACTTCTCGGGATGAATGACCAAAAATCTGGAGTATTTTTAGAGAATTATGATTGTTCCTATACAATGGGCAGACATGCAGCTTAAGCAAATCTGGGAAGGGAATCCTGTGGAGTGTTTTACTGGTAAAGAGTATCTGGACCCTGTATGTCTATATGCTAGAATGTTCTTAGCAGTGTTCCCAAGAATACCAACTGGCCCTCAAGCCTGATCCCGGGGTCTTGGAAGAAGTTAGGGCAGGCCAGTGCCAGCAGCAATGGGGGGAGTGAGGGCAGTGGGTGGAGGTCAGGGATGGGCATAATGGAGGGGTCATGTTACAGGACAGTGGGGAGTTTGACCTTGAGGCTGAAAGTCAAAAGACATGAATTCTAATTATAGTCCATGCCTTTAAAGAGCACTAGACTTCTGAAGATTTAAACTAACTTTGATAAAGCCTCTCTCACCCTTAACATGGGTAATGAGACGTAGCAGTTTACTTTTATGAGGATTAAATGAGATAAAACTCTCAAAATAGTACACAGGACATTTGAAGACCTCTGTAAAAATAGCCACTATTATCATGACCCTTGTATTTTAGATTTGGAACCACTTTATGTAATCTCCCCTACTTATTGGCCCTAACAATACCCAGGGTTATCTTAACAGAAAGGAATTAAGAGAACAACTTCATAATTAGCTGAATATATTAAGTTTCACATTAAATACAGCAGAGTGGTTTAGAATTTGGGCTAAATTTGAAGATGACTGAGTTTAAAGGCCAGTTATGGAAAACAGCAATGTAACCTTTAACAACTGTTGAACTCCCCTAAGTCTCATTTTATTCATCTGTGAAATGAAGTAGATAATAATAGTTGCTTACTTGTTGGATGATTGGTTAGAATAAATGCCCATGAAGGACTTGACATGGTGACTAGTATAGAGCAACTCCTCAATAAATATTTGCTTTTAAGAAAATTAATAAAATAATTACATGCATTAAAAATTAAATAACATTATCAAATTTTAAATTAAAAAACATGTTACATTTGGGTGGTTGTTCTATACTGAATATATAAAGCAACAAATCCTATATAATAAAGAGGTAATATGCAAATTGACCACCACACCATCACAAAGATGGTGGTGCCCACAGCAGTGGCAGGGCCGGCTGCTCCTCTGCACGCCCGCCAGAGTCCCCTCAGCCCCACTGGGGGCCTTGGGTCTTCCTGCACCCCCCACTGACTGACAGCTCGCCCAGGCTCCTCCAACGAACTGCCCATCCCTTTCTTCCTTCCTCCCCCAAAGCTGAAGCCTGATTGTAGTGCCCAACAAATTGGAAGTTGTAACTCATGTAATTGAAAATATCCTCCATTTTTCAGCCAGGGATGGTTGCTCTGAGCACCTGCTGCCAGAGTCTCCTCAGCCCCACCAGGGGCCTCAGGTCCTCCTGCACCCACCACTGACTGAGACTCAGGCAATCTGTGGATGGTGGTGGCCGCTGCCCAGGGCTGGCCTGAGGCTCAGGTAACCAGGGCCGGCTGAGGCTTGCACTGCCAGCAGTGGCAGCAGCAGAGGTGTGATGGGTGTGTCGCCTTCCCCTGATCACCGGGTCACCTCTCACCCCTGAGGGCTCCTGGACTGTGAGAGGGGCCAGGCCAGGCTGAGGGATGCCCCCCCCTCCAGTGCATGAATTTTCATGCACTGGGCCTCTAGTAAAAATATTAAAGTGAAAGCAATCCCATTGGATTATCTGAAGCCAACAAAACCAAATAAAAACATAAAGAAATAGTCTTATATAAGCATCTGATGAATACAGAGAAAATATTTTAGGTAAAAAAAAAAAAAAATTCTTCCAAATTTATATTTACTTCATTTGTACATGCTCACAACTGCTATGCCTTCATGTAACTAAATGAGTTATAGGACACCTAGCTGGTATCACAGAAAATTGTTTGGTAAAGAGGTTATATGCAAATTGACCACCACATCATCACAAAGATGGTGGTGCCTACAACAGCAGCAGGGCCGGCTGCTCTGCACGCCTACCGCCAGAGTCCCCTCAGCCCCACTGGGGGCCTCGGGTCTTCCTGCACCCCCCACTGACTGACAGCTCGCTCAGGCTCCTCCAACCAACTGCCCATCCCTCTCTTCCTCCCTCTCCCAAAGCTGAAGCCTGATTGTGGTGTCCAACAAATTGGAAGTTTTGACTCATGTAATTGAAAGTATCTTCCATTTTTCAGCCAGGGATGGTTGCTCTGAGCACCTGCTGCCAGATTCTCCTCAGCCCCGCCAGGGGCCTCAGGTCCTCCTGCACCCACCACTGACTGAGGCTCAGGCAATCCGTGGATGGTGGCGGCCGCTGCCCAGGGCCGGCCCAAGGCTCAGGTAACCAGGGCGGGCTGAAGCTTGCACTGCCAGCAGTGGCAGCAGCAGAGGTGTGATGGGGGTGTCGCCTTCCCCTGATCACCGGGTCACCTCTCACCCCTGAGGGCTCCTGGACTGTGAGAGGGGCCAGGCCAGGCTGAGGGATGCCCCCCCCCCTCCAGTGCATGAATTTTCATGCACCACCGGGCCTGTAAAAATATTAAAGTGAAAGCAATCCCATTGGATTATCTGAAGCCAACAAAACCAAATAAAAACATAAAGAAATAGTCTTATATAAGCATCTGATGAATACAGAGAAAATATTTTAGGTCAAAAAAAAATTTCTTCCTAATTTATATTTACTTCATTTGTACATGCTCACAACTGCTATGCCTTCATGTAACTAAATGAGTTATAGGACACCTAGCTGGTATCACAGAAAATTGTTTGGTGTGGAGGCAAATAGCCCATACATCTGGTGTCAAAAGCAATATGAGTGAGTGAAGAAGAACCACAGAAGTGATATTTTTTCCAACTCAGATGGATTCCAAGCAAGGACACATTTTGAACAGTTTTGCAGTTAAGAAAAGCAATTCTTCTGTTTAGTGGAGAAAATATTGAAGGCAAATTGCAGCAGGCAGAAGGAGATTAATTCAAAAGTGTCCACAATCACCCATTTAAGGAACAATGGTGGTTTGGATACTGGTGGTAGATGCAAAAAGAAACTGATGAATTAAAAATATTTGGAAGACTAAACCCACAGAACCTGGTAGGTGAGAGATTCTGGGGCAAGATGTTAAAAGAAATATGTCAAGAACAGCTGTGGGCAAACTACGGCCCGTGGGCCGGATCCGGCCC
>NW_005371173.1:3841671-3843216 GCF_000412655.1 Myotis brandtii
GTAAAACTAAAAAAAAAAAAAGACCGTACCCTTTTATGTAATGATTTTTACTTTGAATTTATATTAGTTCACACAAACACTCCATCCATGCTTTTGTTCCGGCGGCCCTCCGGAGTGTAAGAATCCATTGTGGCCCTCGAGTCAAAAAGTTTGCCTACCCCTGGTCAAGAATAACTAAGAAAAGAACAAAAACCTAGGGATCAAATGGATGGATGATGATAATTGCTGACATGGGGAGCACAGAAGAGCAGGTGGAAGGGGTGGGAGGTGTGAGAGTGATGAGAGTGGAATTAAGTTAAATAATAATCCTATCTAATAAAAGAGAAACATGGTAATTAGCCATAACTTTGCTACCCTTCCCATTGGCTAATCAGCGAGATATGCAAATTAACTGCCAACCAGGATGGCGGCCGCAGCCAGGCAGCTTGAAGCAAACAGCAGGCTTGCTTGCTTCAGTGACAGAGGAAGCCAACGTTCCCCGCTTGCCGCTGCTGGGCTCTGAGCTTGCATTTTAAGAAACATTGTTGCAATTATAGAAGCTAAAAAAACCCAGAAACCTGCTTTCAGCCAGCTGGGCCTCAGAGCAGGAGTTGAAACAGTGTTTTGATTATAGAACCCAAACAAACCAGATACCTGCTTTCAGCAGCCGAGGTCTCTGAGCTGGAGCCGAGCCTCAGAGCTAAAGCCGGCTCTCAGTTCCAGTGACAGCCATAGAAGGTAAATAAATCCCAGAATAAAAGAAAAAAGAAAAAAAGGACAAGTTGGGAGCTTCAGTTGCCCGCCCTTCCATTTTTCAGCCAGGGATGGTTGCTCTGAGCACCTGCTGCCAGATTCTCCTCAGCCCCGCCAGGGGCCTCAGGTCCTCCTGCACCCACCACTGACTGAGGCTCAGGCAATCCGTGGATGGTGGCGGCCGCTGCCCAGGGCCGGCCCAAGGCTCAGGTAACCAGGGCGGGCTGAAGCTTGCACTGCCAGCAGTGGCAGCAGCAGAGGTGTGATGGGGGTGTCGCCTTCCCCTGATCACCGGGTCACCTCTCACCCCTGAGGGCTCCTGGACTGTGAGAGGGGCCAGGCCAGGCTGAGGGCCCCCCCTCCAGTGCACCAAGCCTCTATTTATAATATAAAATTGTCTTCTAAACTGTATGGTGTACACTTAAAATACTATCAATAGTTCAAAAGAAGTAGATATTTACTAGTAAAGATTGACATAGGAAGGCTCCTTGAAAAATGTGCAACTTACAACAGAAGTGCCGGAAGCCGGTCCATCCTTGCTGCTTGACACAGTCGCTGCAGGAAAGAAACATCTGCACAGCATATGTTTCAAGGGACCTGGCTTATATAGCATACTGTTCTTAATATGTTTGCTCCTCTTAGCACTATGTGTTTTAACCAAGGTCACCTCTCCAAGAAAGGTTGTTTCCCCAGGTAGGGATTTTCCCCTGAAGTTAGGGAGGGGATAAAACCCCTTAACTAAGTGCCAGGCGGGTAGTTAATCACTTTAACTAAGAACAATCATGCTTAAGCTACATAATCTTTACTCCCTGG
>NW_005371173.1:3843476-3905468 GCF_000412655.1 Myotis brandtii
GTGTGTGACAGGGTACGGAGCCCCAACCCCCCTGATGGGCCCTGTTCTGTGCGTGACAGGGGGCAGCGCCCCAACCCCCTGATTGGCCCATGCTCTGTGGGTGACCGGGGGTGGCGTGTCAACCTCCCCATCGACCCTGCCTTGAGTGTGACAGGGGGCAGCGCCCCAACCCCCCAATCGGCCCTGCTCTGAGCCCGACCAGGGGCTGCACCTAGGGATTGGGCCTGCCCTCTGCCACCCGGGAGCGGGCCTAAGCCAGCAGGTCATTATCTCCCGAGGGGTCCCAGACTGTGAGAGGGCACAAGTGGGGCTGAGGGACACCCCCTCCCACCAGTGCACACATTTTTGTGCACCGGGCCTCTAGTAATAATATAAAGAAAATATAGAGCAAAGGTGAAAAAACAACAAAATGGAAAATACAATACGTAATGGAAGATCTAAGAAAAGAGCAGGGCAAAGCATGATTTACTAAAAGCACCGATGCTTTTAGATGGAGAATGGGTCTTTCAATATCATAAGGTAGGTGGGATGAAGTTGTCTAAAGAAAGAATGCTTGCCTGAGAGCAAGCACAAAGCTTCAGCGTCATTTTTAGAATGCCTGTGGAACAATGCTCACCATAAACCAAAGGAAATAAAACTGGTAGCGTTGAGAGTGCCTCCTGGGTGTCAAAAGTACTAGAAAAGGTACTTTTCACATATTATTATCTAATGCAATCTCCATGATAACCTCAAGAGATAGATCTATTTTGCAGAGGTGGAAATGGAGGCTTAGAAAGGACTGGTCACCCAACTAATAACTAGCAAAGCCAGGTGGCTATAACTCTAATCGCCATGCTGTTTCTCCTTTATCATGCTGTACCTTATTGCAAAAGGTGCCCTAAGTGATTTCCAGAGGTCCCTATGCCAAAATCTCCAGCAAAGATATGGTGATTATTGACTGATTTTTTTTGCTTGCCTACCAAATAATTCCTTGTTTTTTGCTGGTAGCATGCTTATTTCTATTGGGGTAAATCCCCCTCCACCAGAAGAGCCCTGCCTGATGGAGCTGTTAAATGCCCTGTGCTTCCTATGACAAGGAGACAGGAGGGCTCATCCCAGAAAAGACCAATAGACAGCTTCTTCCTGGAACTGGAATTAAGAGCAGAGTGAGGCACCGTTTAAAAACAATGGGAGCATAACCAGGCTGTCAAGCAGTTCCTGCTGCCTTGTACCCTATGCATCCCAGTGTGTTATTGGGGCTGCTCTGTGATTCACTTATTTTCCATTAATTTCCCTTTTGGCTTAGGTCGGGCAGATCCAGTTTCTGCTTTATTTCAACCAAAGAGTGCCCAATGCAACAGTAAATCCATTCCATGCAGAAGATCAAGGAGCTGTGAGCAGGAAGCCATCTCACCCTTGCAGCTCTGGCCCCAGCCTGTCCTGTTCTAGAGCTAAGGGAGGAAGGGTTAGTTAACTCATAAGGAGTGCATGAGAAGGGGTGTTTAATAAAGTTCCACAACAGCAGTTTAAGGGTGGTGGCTAATCTCTCTCCAACCTGCTTAATAAAAAGAAGTATTCATAGGGAAAGTTGGATTTGAGCAGTTTGGAATGAAGTGGTAAAAGAGAATTGATAGCTGATAAGAAGTTGCTTTTCAAGTACAGAGTTGTATGACGTTTCTGCCAGAGATAGACTTTTACTAGGTATAGACAATGGTAATTAAAATGTAACTGTGTCTAATGATTGATGACCTGGCCTGGGTTCAAACCAGATGTTCAGATGTTTCATAATGAAATATTTTATATGTTTGTATTTATTATAAGCCATTGGCTTTTTAGGAAATATTTTCCCCTCAAAGAATGTATGGTTCTTCAAATACTTCAATCTTTTCTATAATGAATTATATCCACCCTTCTCTATGAATCAATGTATTCTTCTAAGTTAATACCCAGTCTTTTTGGATGGCAATTCTCACAATTCCTAGTTTTTGAGGCAAGTGACCACTGCAGATGATGTTAAAGAAAAACACAAAAATCTTGATGCCCTATTTAGCTATGCCTAGAGAGGGAAAAGCCCTTCTTCTGTTGCCTGTGGGTGGGTAGTGGTGGGCCTTTTGGGGAATTGGGACAAAAACAAGTAATCTCTGCAGTTAGGGTACTTCAGCCTGCAAAGAGAGGGGACAATTAATGAACACAATGTGTATGATTACATTGTAAGATTGTGCTATATTTTTAATCTGACACATATTGTAAATGGACAATTTATTTCTACCAAAATCTACCATAACTTACTTTTGATAAATAAATATTTTTAATCCCTTGTGTACATTAGGCACTCTTCCAGTCCCTTCTGAGGTAGTACCAAGGTCTTAGGTCAATAAAAAATTAATCTTTCTCTCTGGAGTCATACACCCTAGTTTTATACCTAAATGGGGATAGGGAGGAATAAAATATGGTACATGCTAAAAAATACAAAATATGGCAGAGATAATTACTTCTAGAGTTGGAGACCAAAGAAGACTTCATGGTGGGGGTATAGAACATTTGACTGCAAAGAAGACTTCATGGAGATCTTGGCATCCCAGCTGGTCCTTCCAGCTGTTTACATGTGACATATGCCACCTTGTCCTGTGGTAAAGAAAAAAGCCAACTGCTATAGAATGAGATAAACACTAGAGAAACATCTGAGGAAAAGAACATGTGCCCCTTGGATGACAGAAGGATAACGTGTAACTTGTGCATTCCTGGAACCAAAACACCCATAAGGAAAGTGAATCTAAGGCTGCAGCTTGGACACATTCTCTCTGCACTTGCAGAAGGAGGCACAATGCCTTCACAAGACCAACACTGAGAGAAGCTGACTTCCAACACAGGTGCTAAGAAGGCCTGAGGTTCCTCCTGAGAAATGGACTCACATCATTTTTGGGTTTGAAGTTGATCACTGTCCTTTCTCTTTTCTACTTATATCTTGTTGATTGAAATGGTTTGTTTGCAACTTCCTTTGAAAGTGTTGTTAAGATAGACATTTACTTGCTGTGATTTTTAAAAATTATTTCAGAAAGTGGGAAATACCTATGTTAAGATATTTCACCTACATGAATGTCCTTCACCTATGTTAGGGGTGTTATATTCAGAAGATGCTGAAAAGTACATGTAAGATAGAAACAAAGGAAAACTTTACATGTACACTTTTGCCTGGTTCTAAAGCACACTTTTGCAGTAAAAATTAGATTTAATATGGGACGCAGTTATGTTAAGATAAAATATGCTTGTATTATTTTGTTTTTTTTATTGATTTCAGAGAGGAAGGAAGAGGGAGAGATAGAAACATCAATGATGAGAGAGAATCATTGATTGCCTGACTTCTGTACACCCCCTACTGGGTATTGAGCTGGAAACCTGGGCATGTGCCCTGACCGGAAATCAAACCATGACCTCCTGGTTCATAGGTCGACATTCAACCACTGAGCCATGCCAGTTGGGCTGTTTTGCTTTTATAGTCTTCACTAGAGGCCCAGTACACAAATTCATGCACCAGTGTGGTCCCTCAGCCTGGCCTGCAGGATCGGGCTGAAACCGGCTCTCTGACATCCCACAAGGGGTCCGAGATTGCAAGATGGTAAAGGCCAGGCCGAGGGACCCCACCAGTGCACGATTGGGGCCGGGGAGGGATGTGGGAGGTTGGTCAGCCGGGGAGGGATTGCAGGAGGGCTCCAGGGTGTGTCTGGCCTGTCTCGCTCAGTCCTGATTGGCAGGACCCCAGCAGCAAGCTAACCTACCAGTTGGATAACCTGTCCCCTGGTGGTCAGTGCACATCATAGTGAGCAGTTGAGTGGCCTTAGCATATCATTAGCATAATACACTTTGATTGGTTGAATGGACGACTGGACACTTAGCATATTAGGCTTTTATTATATAGGATATATTTTGTATTGAAGCCCCAGGTTTCCAGTTACATCTTTTCTTAACTTTTCTCAAGGGAATTAAGTCATATTTTCAATTTGTATATTTGTCATATATGAAGCCTAAATTGTCTACAGTTCTTTGTTGTTGTTAAGTTATTCACTGATAGATAATTTCCATTTTATGTTTTTTACTCTAAAATATATTTTATAAGCACTTATAGTTGTCATCATGAATACATTAGCTCTGAAGAATCTTTGAGAAATTCTCTGGTATAATATCTTCATTTTACAGATGAGAAAATTGAGCCCCAGATGATTGAGCTGACCTAGGTCA
The DNA here is from genome assembly GCF_000412655.1 of Myotis brandtii. Classification (NCBI taxonomy): domain Eukaryota; kingdom Metazoa; phylum Chordata; class Mammalia; order Chiroptera; family Vespertilionidae; genus Myotis; species Myotis brandtii. Next base: position 3,847,692 of record NW_005371173.1, read on the forward strand.
CACGTTCAATAAATGACAGATATGGGGTTCCAAATTGGGTTTTCTCATTCCACTTCCAGAGTTCATTTCACCACAAAACACTAACTTGAAGCATTTCCCAAACACTTTCCCCTCTTTCGTGGAATAAAAATGCTGATGTTACATGTAAACTGTTGCTGGCTCATTCTATTAAGATATAATAGCAGTATTATTTCTAGACTCAGTCCTTCTGCTCAAGCACACAATTAGCTGTCCCAACTACCTGAATGAACATTATCCATGATAGGGTGAAGATAATCACACTGTTTATTTGCAAACCTTTCTCATTTTCATTCTAACTTTAGAGTCATGCCAAATGAATTTGGATATAAATACATGTATTACTTCAGTTTTCAATTATTTGAAATTAAAAAAACAACAGTTATTGCAATAAAAGCCCTTTTGGGGGTGACTCTAATACAGTGTATTAATTTTAATTACACTATTCATGATCATAATGTGAATTTATCCTTGCTTCTAAATTTTCTTACACAGAAATCTATTTGTCCAAGAATTTCTAGAGGGCTTATAACCAGAGTACTTAGAGCTCTTAGAGGAGAACAAGATTAGCACAATAATAGCTTTCTTTTCTTTATCAGAATATTTTAAGTAGATAAATTGAGATCATATTAAAGTTGGAATTATACAGCAGATTTTTTCAATCTGAGCTTCAGGTAGGACAGTTTCTACTTAGAGTTCTTAAAATCTTCAAATATTAAATATGAATGTCTTGCAGAAAATATGTTCTACATCATTGTTAATCTGACACAAGGGTCATTTTCTTCCATATTTAAATTTAAACTATTTTTTTTAAAATTTGTGCTTGTCTAATAGTTTTAGTAACTTTTAAAATTATTTGTGTTTGAATTATTCTTTTCTACTAATTCAATCAGAAAGATTATATTCTTATTCATAGAAAATATGTATTTTAAGGCATTTTAAATATTTTTAATTATTAAAGGTTATTATTTAGGTTCTTTGTTGCTTTCACTATATAAGGACAAATGAAAAAACTTAATTTTAGGGAAAAAAGCTCGATTTCCTCTCCCAGTGACATTTCAAATTCAAAGTAGTTTAAGAACATTACTAGAATAGTCCTTTGGTATAATATTTGACAGATGGAGATGAATAAGGGGAAGCAGCTTTGGAACTCTCCCACTAACTACTCATAAAAGAAATGTCATCCCCTTTTTCTTCATTTTCACTTCATTCCTTAAAATTTGCCTCTCATTTTATTAGATTGTTAAATTTCCTCAGTTAATCTTTATCCTGGTCCTCATTACCCCTGTCTATGTTCTTTCATTATTTAGAGTGTCCAAGAAATTCATTTTTAGGATTGCTGGCATGTCTTTTTGAGAACAAACATGCACATGCAAAGAAGATATTTTTATTTCTTAACAAAGTCAGCAGATCTCCTGCTACACAAAATGTTTGGAAAGTTAGTAAGCACCTTGGAAATAAGTAAAATTGTTTGTGTCTAACTCGTATGTTGGAGAGTAACGACCACCAGTTTTCATGTCCAAAAATCTATTAGTGATGGATCCTCAGTCCAACAGAAAGACTAAGTCCATATACTTTGGCCTCTCCAGGTGATAAATAAATAATGATTTTTCATAAGTCACCTAAGCCAGGTCTCAAAATAGTTTTTATCTCCTCTTCCTTCTCATCTATTGTGTTCCCCCTTGTTCTGTGCTGTTTTGTAGAAATGTGGAATAGTGCCAACTTCTGAAGCAAATGCATTTTCTCTTTGACACATTCTTTTTGAAAAGCCTGAATTCTTCCAAACCCTGTGTGGTAGAGGAGTGCCTAGGCCTGGGTGCATCGCAGGGGTTTCCCAGCTCTGCTCTGCTGGATCTCAATGTCCCTGATGGGGTCACACGGTGTATAATGAGGGTAAACAGATATGACTGTGTGGTGTGTGTGTGTGTGTGTGTGTGTGTGTGTGTGTGTGTGTGTGTTGGGGCAGGGACTGCCCCTTACCATGTCATAGAAGGATTCTTGTTATTAGAGTTTTAGATTCATTTATTTAAATAATGATTTTATTCCTTAAAATAATAAAATGATTGAAAGCCAGTGCTATAAGAGGATAAAGACATTAGTCAAAGCACTCTGGGAACCAGGTTAAATTCACTTAATTATCTTTCAGTGCAGTCATCCACAAAGTAAGGAAGCTGAAGAAATTATCTCTAAGTTCCTCCTACTTCTAGCTCAAGAATTACATGAGAAGTTCGGTAATTTTTCCTTCCAATATGTTCATTACATCAGGCTGCTTAAAGTTGTAATTTTTGTGAAGGTACTTCTCAAATCTAGGGCCAAGTGTCCTCATTTGTAGAATTGTTGTGGATACTTAATAATCTCAAAAGTACTTCTAGGATCCAAAGTTCTAGTATTTCGCAGTCTTTGTATATGCTTTTGTAAATCTATAGGGACACAAATGATAAAAGTCGAGTGTTTTCAGCTTTTGCTCTCCTCTACATGATAATAGATGTTTATTTTAACACTCTCTCATTCTTTCTTCTTAGTTTTTTCTAGAGAGTTACATTTGTAACTAAATATATGTAGGGAAGGGACTCTGGGAGCTGTGTGCATGTGGTTGTGTGTGTTGGGGCAGGGGTGAAGACAAAGGGGGTTTTCCTGGAAGCAGGTCATTGGAGCCAGCTACATAGAAATAGTTGTGGTGTATAAAAGAAGTGGATCAGAAAGGGGCAATAAAGATACTTTAAAAATATTTCTGCGATCTATATCTAAATGTCAGGTTGTGTTGAAAAGATTTTATTGCATGGGTTAATGGTCTTTGCTCTGATATATACCTTCAGGATTAAATTACTGGGATCATAGCTCATAAGTATTCTAGAAGTCGGCTTGCTTAGTGAAATAAGTGTTAGACCAGAGTCTGAACTGTAAATCTAGCAAAACTATGGGAATATCCAAAACTCACAACAGTAACCCTTCTGCTACTCTGTGAACTGCTTCTACCCACCTACCCACAGAGATGGCCATGCAAATTAAAATATGCCGGTGTCCATGAGGAATTGAGTCATTACTCTCTTGGTCCCTGCCTCCCTATCTACCATTTCTCTCTCTCCTCTTTAATCCATCTCTGCTACTCCACTCTCTGCATATCTAATTCACTCTTCTATCTCTTCCAAGCAGCTTTCACTGGGTGCACTGGGGAACAATTTTCTCATAGCTCCTGGGTTTTATATACCCTTAGTTCCAGACATCAGCAGAGATTAACTAATTTTTTTTTCAGTTCCAATTCCAAATCCATAGCGGAAAGAATTTGCTAGCCCAGCTCTGTCCAGGTGTCCACACCTGGTGGCAGCCTGGGCCAGGCAGTTAAGTGTACGGAAGTACCTCCTCAACCATGAAGCTCCAAACAAACTTAGGGGACCATTAATATTCCTCAATTCTTAAATCTACCGTTTCTAAAATCCGAGCATCCTATGATCTTTTCCCACACAGGTTAAGAATATCCTGTGCTTCCACAATCCTCCAATTTGCCACATCATTAAGAATTACACATAGTCCATTACCCATGAGCAAATAAATGCACACACTGTAATGGAGAGGGCCTGCACACTGGACCATGCATTCTCTCACTGCTCAGTCCAATCCTGCCGACAAGACATTATTTGCCCCCAGGCTTCTGTTTCTGAAAGCAGGGATTCTCTAGTGGCCAGAGATTTATCACTGCCCATCTTTCCTCTAGGGTGTTCTGAGTGTTTTCTGCCCATCTCCAGGTGTTTTGTTGGTAACAATGTCAATGGAGCATAGATGGTTTCTGAACAACCTATGAATGTTAACTCATAATCCCTGGAAAAGATAGCTGACTAGCAGGTCTCACTGCCACAGAGGTAATTAAGGCACTTTGTCTGAAAACAATGGGGTGCCACCTTCATTGCACAAGAAGCTTTCAGCAGGCCTTGTCTTATTTAGTCAGAGATTGTGCAGAACTAAATTGTGTTTCCCCAATCTAAGTATTTGGAGATACGATGTTTAGGGAGGTAATTAAGATGAAATTCGGTCATAAGAGAGTAGCCCTAATCCAATAGAACCAGTGTTCTTATAAGAAAAGAGACATCAAATATTATGTGAGGACAAAGGGAAAGATGGCTGTCTGCAACCCAAGGAGGGATCTGTCACCAGAAACAAACCCTGACAGCACATTGAACCTGGACTTCCAGCCTCCAAAACTGTGAGAAAATAAACTTGTTTTTTAAGCCACCCAGTCTGTGGCATTTTGTTACGGCAGCCCAAGGAAGGTAAAAGGGTGACACTTGACACGTGCTTGAAAACAAAAGAATGGATATTGCTCTGTGGCCCCAGCCATCCTCAGGGCGCATGATCAGGTTCTCTCCCCAAGTCAGTTTCTCTTGTAGCATTAACATCTGATTGCCACTTAGCTAATCTGATCATCTCTGCCCTGATCTGAACTGGTCACCAAGACAAGCGAAAACCCCGAATCGACCCTACCACCGTCTGCTGTGTTTCAGTTGTCTAGACATAGTCATAAATAGCTGGATGACTGCCCACTGTAAATTTTTAATGAGAGATTTTGAAATTAGGAAAGGAGGGAAGCAATTGCAATTTATGGCTTGGAGTTATTTCAACAAGCAGGGGCCCACCTCAAAAGCCGGCTCTGGGTAGCCATCAGCTCCCTCACATCTCCAGCTCTCTTGGTTATGCAAGCTCAGAATATCAATCCTATTTTTATCTTCCCCTCCCCCCAACTCTTGCCATAAAAATCCCAAGATATTTCCTTCTGATTCTCAGATTATGGAATGAGAATTTTGAAATGATTCAGAAAGCATCACGTTTAAATAAAAAGAAAATTATTTGGAGAGTATCTGTTACTCTGATCAAGCAGTTCTTAAGTAGGTTGGATCAATGACTGCTTTGAAAAGATGAAGCAGATATAGGTCTTCTCCCCAGAGAATATCTGTGTATGCAAAGAATCTTGGAAATGCACAGGTATCTTGAAGCCTGTCCATGCACTGGTGGGTGCTAGGTTACTACTCCTACAAGATAACTTATATCCTAGATTCCTTCTCTGTCATCAATCTGAGTCTACTGAGCTCTGTGTCTGTATAAATTTGATATTCAGAGAGCAATATAGCTGGATTATATTCTATTAAAATGTGCTCACTGAATTAGGCTATACTACTGACCTCTCATAAAAGGATAAAACTTGTTTAAATTTGTACACAGAATGTGTATTTTCTTTTTCTTACAAAACTTTAGTAGAAGACATTGTTCTTCTTATTACCTGATATGTTTTCTACTAAAGATCCTGGTGATAATATATTTTCCCTAGTTTCTCCCCACTGAGCTTCCTCTTAGAGGCAATAAAAATTATACAACTCAACATGTTTACCTTTTTTCTTGGCTCCCAGAAATCTTATAACTAAATTTTATTGCCAACAGCAAGAATCAATCTAGTCTAAGTCTTAGAAATTGTCCTTTAATTTTAAAAGTTTATTTAATTTTTTAAAGTTATCTAACCCACAGAACATCTTTTTAGGGGCAATAGGCAGGACATAAATTATAAAAGAGAAAATGTTATTAAACCAATAGACAACAATTACCCTCAAATGCATGATAAGTGACCATTTTTTATAGAATAAAAGATATTATTCTTTCAATATTGAATTGGTAGAGTGAATGACACTCCCCTCTCAGTGCAAAGATGATACTAGATGTTTGACTATCAATGGGATATTCTTTTATCCTCCCCACTAACATGTACTGAGAACAAATCAGGTGATAAAGACTCCAATAGATGGACTTCAGAGGATGGGATACAAATCAAGCAAGATAAATATATGCCTGTAAGAGACGGACCACTCATAACTTGGGAGACAGATAAATAAATCAACAAATAAAGCAGTGTGAAAAATGCTATGTGGGAGTACACACAGGATGCAACTTTTGTATGTGATTTTTTCTTCAGTAGCCAAGTATACTAGTATATACAACCCCTCTATCAAACTCTCAATGGCACAGTCTTTCATTTTGATACAAAGTCAATTTCCCTAAAAATGTTGCTTTCCTATTTTTTTGTGTTTTTTTTTATTAGAGTATAGTTTCAACTTTGCATTCCATAAGAAGAAACATAAATGGCCAGCAAAAAATACTGATAAAACACATATTGATACTTGAGCCCAACCTCTCAAAACTTACCATTCAACCTGACCAGCATGACTCAGTGGCTGAGCATTGACCTGCAAACCAGGAAGTCACAGTTCAATTCCCAGTCAGGGTACATGCCTGGGTTTCAGGCTCAATCCCCAGTGTGGAGCATGCAGGAGGCAGCCAATCAATGATTCTCTCTCATCATTGATGTTTCTATCTCTCTCTCCTTCTCCCTTCCTCTCTGAAAATAATAAAAGTATATTTTTAAAAAGATTACCATTCAATTATCAGATATGACTTCTGAGTTTGGTATTTTTTTTTATCTCCCTTGTGTTACTTTGTTACTATATGTGGGTATACTTCTAAAAATCTCAGTTAACCTATTTCACTCTCTGGCTATTTTCTCCTATATTTTCAGTTCACTCCTCTTAGTACCCCCAACACTGGACCCATTAGAATCTCAAATCCATTGATACCTATCATCACATTGGTATCTCCACCACCACCAGGATGCACACACACACACACCTCCTCATTTTCCTCTCTGTGTACCTTAGATTCCATGGACCATTGTTATAAATGCTCTCTTGTATTCATGATTTATTCCCTTGTCCCTTTCTTCCTCCTTCTCTGAGCCTAGAAAAACTCCAACCCTGATTTAATCCAACTCATTTCAGATTCTACAACTGCACTCAAATAGCTAAAGTTTACTGAAAGAAAACACTAGCCATCTTGACTGGTGACTGGCCTCACTTTGTATTTATGATAGCAAATCTCAAGTGGAGCCTCAGCACTGGCAGGCAGCCCTATGGCTGATTCACCCTCCAGTCTCCCATCTGGCTAGTTAACACTTTTTAATCACCCCCTCAAACCTCAAACACCCCTTCTCCACTATGCACTCTCAGTTGATGACTTGGTTTCTCATTTAACTAAGAAAATAACAGCAATTTAAAGAGAAGTTCTTCCCCACTCACCACCACCTTCCACACGGCTGGTCTCTGTACCCTAATGCTCTGCCTTTCTTCTGCTGTGGTTGATGAATGGTCTGGGCTCCAGTTTTAGAACAATATTTCTATTTGTTCTCTGAATTACTTCCTACCATCTCCCCCAAGGACTTCACTCCTGTAACTCTCTCTTTTCTCTACAGCATGGCCAATGTCTGTTATCTTTGAATCATTATAGTTGGCATACAAAGGTGTTGAATTAGTTTTATTTTAAAAAATCTCCTTTGATCTCACACCCCTCTATAGCTTCTGAATTTCCTGGCTCTGCTATAAAACAAAACTTGAAAGTGTTGTCTATATCAGCTTTTACCCTACATCCCATTCTCTCTCAAAAGCACTCAGATGAAGCTTCAACCCAACATTCTCTCTGATATTCTCGCCACTGAAACTCTAAGGTCACCAATGATCCCTATGTTAGCAAATCTAATTGTCAATTTTATGTCTGTTTCTTTTTTATCTTCTGAATAGTAAAGCTGACCATTCTTGCCTTGAAACCCTTTCTTCTAGCTTCTGGGAAACCAATATTCTTGCCTTTTTTTCAGATTGGCCTTAGTCCCAGCTTTGCCATGTCTGGGTGTTTGGCCTAGGAGAAGTTACACCATCTCTGGAGTTCCCAGAATTTGGACATGTATATATACACGTGTGTGTGTGTGTGTGTGTGTGTGTGTGTGTGTGTGTGTGTGTGTGTAATAGGTGATAGATAGGCAGATAGATTCAAATATGGCTCTTCTTACCACTTTTAACACTCTCCATTCCATTCAACCCACTGCCATATTTTGTCTAGATAATTGATAAGTGCTCTAAATCTGTCTCCCTGCTTCCACCCCCATATTCTGTTCTCCACCAGCAGCCTTGGTGATCCTTTTCAAACATAAGTCACATCAGTACATGCTCCTGCTCAAATCTCTCCAGTCACTTCTCATCACACCTGAATTAGTATCCAAATACCTCAAGATGGTCCACATGGCACTTCGTTATCTTGGTCCTGCCAATCTTTTTTTTTTTTTTTTGGATACACAACCCTATCTAAAATAGTACCTTTCTTGGATCACTACTTGGTTTGATTTTTCTCAATAACACCTGTTACCAGCTAACACTATATTCAAATGTATGTCAATGTTTATTGTTTATTTCTCCCACTAGAATGTAAGTTCCTTGAAGGCAGGCACTCTGTCAACTTTGTTCACCATATGTCCCCAATGCCAAGAACATTGCACTCACAGTAAATACTCAATACGTATTTGCTGACTGAACAAATGAATGAACAGATTGTGGACATAATTTCTGCACTTGAAAGGTGAATATTTTCAAATTGCTCTTTGTTATATTACCAATCCTTTTTGTTCATTTCTTTCCATTCCTTCAGAAAATATACTTCCAGGATGGTGTTAATTTTTTTCTTTTCCAGCGATTCAAACTTCTTTGAATGCCAATTATTGATAAGAATTCTCAACACCAGTCTTCTTAGCAGCTCTCCAGTCTAAAGCTTGTGATCTTTGTAACTGCTAATATGATCACATCACTTAGTTTTCTGACCTATCTTTCTGACAACTGATTTTCATGCATCAAGTTCAATCACAATCCACTATGGCATTATTATTTCAGTCTATATTCTGATAAAATTCTTAACAAGTTTATGACTCATAAAACAAATAAAAGAAACCTGAAAGTAGATATAAGCAAGGAGGGATAGAGAAGATGGAGAACAGTCTTTGAAATTGAAAAGACTAGCCTGCTCAATTCTTTTTTGGAGGGGAATTTGGTTTATAATTAAACCAGATTTTCCCCTTATTTTCCAACGTATGACTCCCCTTTTCAAGTTTTTCTATCATCTCTCTGCTTCTCTGGGAAAAGTCCTTTTGTGGTATAGAATCTATGTTTAAAAGCTATTGACCTAAAACTGATGCTACTGACCTGTTTCTGCTAATGGACTTAATGTGCACAGAAAAGAATGGCAAGGACACTCACATTACTGGGCTTGACCCCTCTGTTTCATTGCAGAGGCTTGTAGACAATCAATATGAAGGGGGACTAAGATGTATTAAGGTAAATAACAAGGCCTGTTTGGAGTCTCTTGTATCGTGTCAGCAGAGCCTGTAATTGCTAAGCTTTTCTGAAATGGACACCTACCCTTGAATGACCACACAGTCATAGAAATATGATTGTCAGAGTCTAAAATGCAGTGAATGGCTCAAAGAAATGCGCTATTTTATTCCATCTTCCTGCTTTGCTCCAAAATGGTGACATGTAAGAAATTAATCTGTTGTGTTTGGTGTGATTTTATAAATATAAACTGCAAGACTTTTATTAATTTTATTAATAATGATTTGACAGGAAATGCAGGGCATTAGTTTCTTCCAAACTGAATTGTGAGACAACTAATAAACTGTGCTGTCATTTCTTTCTCTGGCTGATAATCCCTCATGCCAGGAATGATCTCACGATTGAGCAGGTGTTTTAATAATAGACTGGAATTTGCTTTCAAATATATCCCTGAAATGTCTTTTTGAGGAGCTTACAGCTAAGGCCCACATTATAATAACATCAAACTGCTGATGTAGAGAAGGCCTGTCTTTGGGCATAGGTAGAGCAGGTGACATCCAGGGCTCGGGCAAAGGAGTACTGAGAGAGAGCTCCTTTCCTACCCCCTTCCCCACTGGCATAGTAAAGCCTCCAATTTTCTGAAATTTAATATTCAGAATTTGTCCTTTGGCTTTTTACTTTTAAAATATCTCTAAACTGATCATTTTTATCCCTTGTGTGTGTTTGTATGTCTGTGTCTGTCTACATCTCTTTATGCCTGTGTGTGTATGTGTCCTATTATTACTATGATTGACCCTTCTTTCTAAGACAGCAAACATCAAAAGAAATAAAAAAGATACTGTAATCAGTGACTATGCATAAATAGAGGAGGTTTCCTTAAAATGCTTACTTTGTATTACTTAGAACTTTATGAGAGTCCCTTCCTGACCCCCCTACCTAAAACAGCTTCTCATTCCCTTTCCTTCATCCTGCTTCAATTTTCAGTTGTCATGATCACCACTTGATATTTGGTTCTTTATTTGATTGTATATTGGGAATCTCTGTCCACCAAAACATGAGCTTCACAGAGAAGTCTGGCTCCAGGAGAAGCCCTGTTGGTACCTCCTGAATCACTCACAGTTATTTCAATTCTCCTGCCCATTCCCCAGGTTACCTACAAGGCCCAGCCATACGCTTGGACTAGCAGGCATAATTTAAGAAAGGGAGCTGGTTCTGGCTACCATAGACCTAGACCTTGGATGCTTAAGGTAGCTCCAAGGCAGTTAGTTCAAGGACCAAGGAGCCTAAGGGATTTTGCAGGAGGAAGAGGAAGACACAGCTTGAAGATACCTCAGGACATACTTGCCCTTTGTGATCTAGAGGAGACAGAGAGAGGCACAGAATAATCTATTCAGGGCTCTGAGGTCTGGCTCTCTGTAACTTAATACTGATGCCCATGGGCTATATGATTTTAAACAAGCTTCTTAACTTTTCTATTCCTGAATTTTCTAATCTGTAAAATGATGTAAAATATGTATAAACAACAAATAACACCCTTATTTGCTTCTTCTTACATTAAGAAATCATTCTATTATCTATCTATCATCTACTGAAAGAGTAAAAGGAGATTTTGAGCAATACAAGGGTTGGAATCCATAGCACTCAATAAATGTTTTAATTGTTATTGGTATTATCATTATTACCACTGTTCAAATTTGTACTCTTAATCTTGCTACTACTCTTGCCATACCCCATAGACTGCAGAGACCTGGAGAAATAATTTAATAGCTTTATACTTCAATGTATGAACTTTATAGAGACTCTATTATGAACAAAGTACAGAGCTAAAATGCCATGGAAAAACTGAATATGAAGAAAATATTGTCTAGCATCTACTTATGATCCAGGAGGGTATGTAGGACATACAAAAATGCAATACAAACCAAAACAAGGCAACATTAGATAAATATTATAGAAGAGATATGAGTAAAGGGCTATGGGCTTGTGGAAGACAGAGCATATCACCTCCCCATGTTTATTGATGCAGGCCTAGTCAGGGTAGTAAGAGAAAACAACAGTAAGAAAGAAGTGAATGGAAGGGCATTTTAGAGACAGAGTCCCAGATCTGGTGCCTGGGAGGACAAAAGAAATGTTGAGACAATATTCATATTTGAACTTGGAAATATAGGAGAATTTTAATAATAATAATAATAATAACAATAATAATAATACCAAAGAAAAAGCATTTGAGGGAAGAAAACTGATGCTTACTCAAACAGATGGATGCTGGACTAAACATTTATGTTCATACTTTAAACTGAACTTCTGCCTTGCCTGAGTTCATCCCCACAAGACGATGGAAGTTTGGTATCATTTTTCTTTCTTACCCACTTAAGTTTCAGTGTTCACTCGTCATTTTGGCACTGTTTTTTGTTGTTCTGATAACAAATGGGAACATTCATCAAGGATCGAGTTTTCTCACTGTGAGAGTTAACCATGCTCTATAAATGAAAAAGCAAATTCTCCCACATCTTCTTAGCCAGACTCAAAGCCATCAATATCCCCACCAAACCCAAGGTAACAAGTGAGGCATTTTAAAGCCAGTCAAATTGTTCTTGTCATAGTTCACTCCTGCTGCTTCATAACAGATATGTGTGTGGCTGTGGTATATTGGGGACAAATTCATACTCAGTGACTCATACCTTCACTTTCCACTGTGTTTTCTTGTATTGTTACTAGTGTTGCCCAAAATAAAAAAAATAAAATAAATGTTGTAGAAATACCAGCTAGTTCCTGTGTAGACACTCAATTTAATTTTTCTCCAAAGACTGTGTTCTTTTGTTTTTTTAGATTAGTTACTTTTGTGTTCAAAACAAAACAAAAGGTGCATTGTTGAAAAGAAGTCACATGATCTTCTGCACAAGTCTTTTGGGCCATGGTTAAGAAAAATTGGGAGCCTGGGAGTACTCAGATTTTCTGTAACAGAATCATAGGATGCTAGCTCTAAAGGTAAGGCTAACCCCCACAATTTATAGGTAGGAAATTGGGTGAAATGTTGAAATGACTAGCACAAGTTATTATTATTATTGCTGTACCTGAATTAGAGAGACCACCAAGGCTGGTCTAGATTTCTTGCACTCTGAGAATCTTAATACTGACAGAAAGAAGCACATAGAGGAGAGAAAATCATAGAGGGTCTGCAGAAAGAAGGGAGACAAATATATGGAAAGACCTGTGTTCATGTACAGCCATTGCCAGGTCCTGAGCCTTGGTGTGACTGAGACAAGATGGTGACCTCAGACTCTGGGGACCTGAAGACACACAAGCTGAGCTGGATAGAAAAATCCCACCAGAATCCTCTGATAGGAAGATGTTTTATCTTTATGTGGATGTGAGTGAAGAAAATTGACTTGACAATTTAACGGTGCAGCTTCTCTACCAACTTTTACAACAATTTGTATCCTTGTGAAAAGCTTGCTTTTCTGGAGGTACAGACTGGCTAAAAGCCTCTGTTCACTCTTCAGTTTCACTATGTTTTTGAAAACTGAGAGAGCAAATTGAAAATTCTTTGAGTATCTATTGAGGACCTTCACTACCCCTGAATAAATGGATCTGAGGGAAGTAAGTTGGGGTTCTTGATCCTTCTCCTTTAGGAGATCAATGCACAGGCACACACCTGTCTGCATGCTCAGAGTTCAGGCCTTATTCTTATTCTCCCACCTCACTTGCACTCCTTCTCTTCCCTTCCCTGACCCTTGTGAATTTGGTCTCCAGAATTAACTTCTAGGGCCTTACCTTTCCCTCTGCAGAGAGTTGTTATGAAACCAGAGAAGAGACAGGAAAAAGGAGGCCAGTAAGTTTAAATGTAAGTTTCACCAACATTCCAATTTTTCCCAGGACCCCCTCATTAACCTTCAGATGATCATGAACAAATAAGACCTCTGTGCAAAGGTATGTTGGCCTTCTTTGGGGCACACAAAGCAATTTAATAGAACACATCTGTTAAGTATCAGTATCTGTAAAGACCAAAAAGACCTAACTATTTAGGTACTTGGGGTTTGGCTATAACCATGGTCTTGTGTTATTGAGGAAGACAGCAGTTGTTGCTTTTTCTTTCAGATTAATGTCTCCTAATTCCCAGTCTACTTCAGTGTAATGCACAGGAGGTTTTCAGGGATAAATAATTTCTAAAGACATTAACCTACCTTAACATCTCTTCCTGTGATAAAAATGAAATGGCCTACCTCTCAACAATGGTAGTCTTTTGTTTAAAACAGAGCCATGTAATCAGGTGGATGTGGGTTTTAGTTATGTTTAACGAAAAAAACAGACTAGCTGCTTAATTCAACATCAAGAAAACAATGAAAGTGGTTTGTTCTCTCTAAGTGGAAGCAAATCTCTTATTTATATCTGTGATTATTCTGGCTGGCCCACTTGATTACTTTCAATGATAATAGAAGAATAGAAGGACAGGTTGCAGAATGGGCCAAGTCCTTTTAATTAAAGATTAAATCAGCCTGTTATTCTATTCCAGGTGTAAGGGTTTTTATACGTTTACCCTTTTCCCCCCATATGTTTTTTAAGTCACAATTTAGTATTATTTTTGAGCTCTCTCACCCTACCTACTAGGATTACACATACCCTTCAAATATCAATCCTCCCTTATGATGGATTAACAAAGGTCAAAAATTCTTTGCCATTCCTTTCATAAGAAATGAAATCCATTCTCCGCTCTTTGAATCCAGGCTGGCCTTCTGATTTGCTTTGGCCAATAGAATGAGTAACTTTGAACATTCTTTCTGGATATAGCTTTAGCCAGATCTATGAATTTATTATATACCTTTTCTTTCTTCCACAGGCAACAGTTTCACCATTTATTCTGCCAATACATAACTTGGGCCTTCTTTTCTCCAGTTTGCAAAAACAATTGTCTTGTTGTCCTTACCTTCACCAACAGTCTCCTCAAGACCCTTCCAACTTCCACTTGCCACCATTCCTAAAGCCAGGGCTACCTATTTTTCGTGTCATGGCAGTATCATACTTCCTGTATCAATTCTGTTTCAATTATCTATTACTATGGAACAAGTGACCCTAGACCCTAGAACTTCATTGTTTAAAACAGTGACCTTTTTATTCTCTCTCATAAATCTGTGGGTTGCCTAGATTCAGTTGGGTGGTTCTTCTGCTCTATGTGATCTAATGTGGAAGCTTAATTGGACTGGAAACCCCAAGATGTCCCATCCCATAGCTGGCAGGTAACGCTGTTTATCAGTTGGGAACTCAGCTGGGGTTTTCTACTGGGGTATCTCCATATGGCTTGGGATGTTACATCCTCCTGGCTGGGTTCCAAGAAGAAACGACCCAAGATTAATTGTTCCAAGATGGAGAAAGTGGAAGCTTCAAATGCTCTTAACCTGTTAGACCCAGAACTAGCACAGCATCCCTTACACCACATTCTATGGAATAAGACTTAAGCAACCACGGTTCAGATAATAGAAAATGAACTCCATTTATTAGCAGAGAATTAGTGGCCTTCTTTAATGAACTCTACCTTCAAATATGATTTTTCTTGTGGGTTCTTTCTCTAGTTTTACCAAGCCCTTTCTTTCTATGTATGCTCTGCTTTTCTACAATAGCAATCCAGACATGTTTATCCATGTTCTTATATAATCTGGAAACATCACTAGTCACTAATTTTCTCGATATAAGATTACCAAAAACCCCACCAAAAAGTATAGGGTATACTTAAAACAAAACTGGCCATGATAATTGTTGAAGCCAGGTGATGGGTACATGGGGGTTTATTATACTAGTTTCTCTACTATTAGTCCATAGTAAAAAGTAATACAGGGGGGTGATATTATAAATTGGAATGTATTCTTAAATAATAATCTTGCAGTCACCCCTGGCTAAGTAGCAATACTCTTAGCTTCTTAATAACTTTTTAAACTTCAAACTCCTGGAATACATCTAACATAGATTAAGTTACAAGGAACCTATTTAAATTCTAGGATTTACAGTAGTCCCTCCTTACAGTTTTGCTTTCCATGGTTTCAGTTACCTGTGCCCAGTGTCTCCATGCTGTATACATTACTCCTCTACCACCTGTTAGTCATTTAGTAGCCACCTCAGTTATGAGATTGCCCGTTACGATATCACAATGCTTGTGTTCAAGTAATCCTTAGAGCAGCCCAGTGCTACATCACAATGTCTGTGTCATTCATCTCATCACTAGTCATTGTATATCTCCATCATCATGAGCAGAAGGCAAGTAGAGTGCAATAAGTTATTTTGAAAGGGGGAGAGAGATCACATAATTTATTACACTATATTTTTATAATTATTCTATTTTATTATTAGTTATCATTATGAATTTCTTACTATGCCTAATTCATAAATTATGCTTTATCACAAGTATGTATGTATAGGAAATAAAGCAGAATTTATATATAGTGTTAGGTACTCTCCAAAGTTTCCGGCAGCCACTGGCAATTTGGGAACATATTCCACTAGATAAAGGAGTACTACTGTATCTGGTTTTGATACTATAGGAGGAGGACACATAGCTTAATGTCATTGTCAAAACCTTAGGAGGAATACTTCTGTGGTTACAGGCAAAAACAGAAATATGTGTTGTGACAGAAGTAGCTTTGATGAGGACTTCATTATGAAGGCTAAACTTTGAGCTAATTTACACATTGAGACTCAAAGTGCCCTTCATAATATGTATAATATAATATGCATTATTTATCTAACATGTCTAATAATTACCTACTGGGCATCATAAGCAATACAATAAAGTTACCTATTATCATTATCAGCAGCAGCAAGGAGTGGCCTGACTGGCACTGGCCAGTTTGACTCCGTGTAGGACCCTAACCCTGTTTGGATGTAGTAGTGGAATAGAAGAGGGCACAGAACAAGGACAATGACAGAAGAAGAACTAGCCTTAAGCAAGGACATACATACATGATTTTGAGAGTTCCATCCAAGTCACAGGAACAAAGTCTGAGTAGATGATCCCAACTCTATTGCTGTGATGTCTACTTGCCAGTTGTAGTCTGTTTAGCTCACAAAGCTTACAGAGTCAAAAGAAGAATTAATTGAAAAGAATTACAACATTATTTAAAGCCAATGACCTATATCTCCAAAGAGCCTGTGTCCTTAGGCCTTTTGTTGTCCTGAAAAGTCACCACTGCCCTGAATAGTTCCCTCTTCTGACTTTATCATCCCAGTTGGTCACTTGATGGCAAACTGAAGCCTAGAAAATAACAGCTATTTTCTTTTAAGTATTTGTGTATTGTTTTTCTCCCCAATTGGAATACAACTTTCATGAAGTCAGGACCAATGTCTGCCTCATCGTCCATTGTGCCTCTATACTCAGAACAGTGCCTGATACATTTGCTGAATGACTGACTCTATGTAGAATGACTAACAGTTTATAAATGTTCTGACTTCAAGGAACTTCTTTGGGTAATAGGTTCCCAAACTAGATGGATAAAAATCTGTATTTATTCACCATCTTGGTTACCATCTTAGAAGATAATAGATATCACCTTCCATAATATTATCTGAGTAGGGATCATTTCTGTTTGGATATACTTTACCTTACAAATAACCAAGTAGAGTGTCATCAGGTCAATGGTTTCATAATCTGTCCTGGCCTGAGCTTTACTTATTTTTCAAGAAAACAGAATTTTATTTTAAAAGGATTCTATTTAAATTATTTGACCTAAACCTTAGTAAAGATTTACATCAGTTAATATTCACATTAGCTAACATCTAGTATATACTCAAAAGTATGCCATTAAATAAATATATATATATATATAGTTGTTTTTCAAGTAATTAAATAATCAATTTATATCTAAAGTGAGATACAGATATGAATATAGAAGATCTCTACCAAAAATCCAAAGCATGGCATAGTCCTTTAAAAACATCCTAGCAATAATTTTTTATATAATACAGTCACTGCCATTATTTAAACCTGCCCATAGCTGTTAATAGTAACTACTGGTAATATTTTTATAGTACTTTATAGTTTGAAAAGTACTTTCATACAGTTATTGCCCTTTTGGTCTTCACAATAACACCACACCTAATATATTGTTTCTGTTCCAATAAAAACACACCTAAGGTATTACTGTTTCTGTTCTTCAGAGGAAAATAACTGAAGACTAAGTTTCTTGATTGACTTGCCCTGAATCATTAAGCTATAAGCATTCTTGCATATTTAAATGTAAAGGTACCAAAGTCTTAATTACATGTAAAGTATATTATTCAAAGCTTCAGTTTGTACATGTTATCAGACCCTCTACATATCAAGAGAGCCAAAGGTGATTCCAAGGTCACTGCCACTTGGAAGCAAATGCCACTTGGAGTAAATAGGGTTAAACATGGCTTACAGTGTGCAATCTACAGAAGAATGAAGACCTTCTATGACTCAGTTTTCTTCTTTCTGAACGAGTTTTTAATCATTCCACCCGCTAGAATTCACATCTGTTCATGATGTAATGTTGTGGGTCAGCCTGGGTTCTGTCAAAATGAAGCCGGTATTACCAAATCCCAAATTACAGTGTGTTTTACTAACCGGTTTTATAGACTAGACATTTCACTCAAGCAGAAAGGAATTCCCACTGCACTTGAGGGGTAGCAGAGTCTCCAAAACAGGCTACTGGTTCTGCCTGACTCTGCCCTGCCCACTGCCTGCAGGCACCCCAAAGACAAAGGAGCTGGAGAAATTGGTGAGAGATGAATTACAAAACCAGCCTTCTTGATTTTATTTTTTCCTTATTTGTGGGAAACAGCTAATAGATGTCATGGTCTTTCACTGTGTTGCAGCAAAGAGCTCAAATCTAAAAACAAAACTTCTTAAAGAGAAAAAACAAAAGTACTGACAGTAAAAGAAAATGAGAATGGGCAAAGAGAAGAGAGAAAATCACATTTCTGATTTATTGTTAAAGGGATGTTAAGGCTGTTGCTTTATAAGATTCAAAATAATTAATATAAATGTTCTATGCAGTTTAACTCACCAGTTTTCTCTGTCTTTACTTACCAAAATCACATCAAAATATGCTATTTTACTTCTTATGTAACCCCATCTGCTTAGTCATCATTCTGGATAAATAATTGAAAATCTATAAGTGAAGCAGAGGGAAATTAAGGGAAGATGCAAGACTACTAACATGATGCAAAGTGCAAGGCATGGTCTGAGGTCTTTTACAAGCATGTTTATTCATGCATTAAATTTTTTTCCAGTTGCATTTTTTCCTGAGTATGTGTTTATGCTTGTGCGTAATGAGGGTATGAGAATTATGGCCTAACATCTGTAGCTGCTAAAATTTTGTTTGCTTGTTCATCTATTTCTTGACACACCCAATAAATAGTTATTGTATGACTGAGATGAGCCAGACACTATTCTAGGCACAGGGATGTAGTAGAGAACAAGAGGGAAAAATTCCCTGCCTTCTGATCTTCATATTGTAGTGATGGAAATAGTAAATTATTAAGTAAGCAAACATAGGTGACATAATTTCAGGTAGAATAATTTCAGAATAGATTTTTAGAAAGTGAGTAGGGTAGGGTGCTATTTGAAGTCAAGTTAGGAAAGGCTACCTGAGCAGGTGACTTTTGAGCAGAGAGTACAGACTCAGTCTATCTGCTAAAGAACATCAAGGAAATCCATGATTGGATTGATGAATGAAAACAATGCACTGATGTTGACAGTCTCCAGGGACAGGTTTCTTAATCGCCAGGGCCTCCCTGGGTACCTATCTGAAGGGAAGGGGTTCATGTTGAGCAATGCAACCTTGAAGTGCAAAAAGTCAAAACACAGGCAGCAGTTAGGATGTGATTGTTGAGTCCAGTGTGGTGTACTCGCATTCTAAGATTGTCCTCTAGCTCAGAGACTCATTCATGTCAGAGCATCCGGGAGATATGCTACAGAAAATGAGCCATAATATCCATGTCTCTAAAAATTTCACATCTATCACTAATGAAATAAAACAAAACTTTAACAGGAAAAGGACATTTTATTTCATTTCATTTCAGTACCTCATTCACTTCAAAAGCATCAAAGAATATCATCAGAGTAACATGGTTGTGGAAACATATTTGGCCTCTTTGATACCATTTTCCCTCCTATTTCACTAATGGAATTCCTCTTTCCTGAAGGAAACCCATTCTATGTGGGTCAGGTGGAACAAGCCCACTCCTTGAAACAACAGCAATTCTCTAACCCAGTCAGAGTACATATGACTCAAACAAAATAATCAGTGAAGAATTGGCATGTGATACAATGACACTTGCTAGAATCCTCAATAGAATATTTCTGTATGAGCCATTCAGAAATCTGTTTTTTTCTTACAACTAGCAAAGCTGAAAAGATGAGTCAAGAGCCGTCAGTTGACATTCATGACTGTGTTTAGAGAGAAAGTGTTAATGAGGTAGAAGGCCACTGGGTCTTGATGACATTTGTAAACCCCTGGATCCAGCTATACCTGAAGGCACATTCACCCATACACACCCCAGGTTCATGGATCAGTACATTTATGGGTTTGTTTACACAAATTTGTGTTGGCTTCCTATCATAAAAATTGGGAAAGACTCACAGAATAAAAATCAGGAATCCAGGGAAAATGTGAGCAATTGACTAGAAATATACCAGAGCATCAAAAGTTACGACAATGGGCCATGCTGGAGAACAAAACAAATCCTCTGAGAAGAAAGTGAGCTGTGAACTTTGTCAGTTTGGCTCAGTGGATAGCGCATAGGCCCATGTACTGAAGGGTCCGTGGTTTGATTCCAGTCAAGGGCGTGTGCATACCTCAGTTGCAGGCTCAATCCCTGGCCCTGGTCAGGGCTTCTATGGGAGGCAACCAATCAATGTATTTCCCCCACATCGATGTTTCTCTCTGTCTGTCTCTACCATTCCCTTCTACTCTCTCTAAAAATCAATGGAAAAATGTTCTGGAATAAAAATTACCAAAAAAAAAAAAAAAAGAAGAAGAAGAAGAAAGGAAGAAAGTAAGCTGTGATTGTTTGCAATCACATGTCATGAAAATGACAAGAAGGTGAGTGGCATTTAAGATGCTGTCTAAGGGTCCACCGCAAAGAGTTGCTGTTGTTTTATTGTCCCTGTAAGGTCATACTTCTCAGACTGGGGTGACCTAGACAACTACACTTTATTATTGTTGCTTGAAAACACGTTCTTTGGTAGTTAACATTTTCAGAGAGGACCAGCAGCAAGCCATGGCTGATGACTTTCATATTCAGGACACATTTAATGTGTGCTCATTTTGTGCTAGCCCTATGTGAAGTAGGGACTGGAGGGACAACCATGAGATTGCTGGCTTCCTTTAAAATTTACCCAAATGGCTACTTGCACACCACATTCTTTGGCCTTTCCTGCAAACTTATAAAAGTGAGATATGAGTACCAGGAGGTTGCTTTTGAGGGCATAACATGACAAAAATATAAAATGTTTCCTGAAGAATGCATATGAAAGTGATGAGGTAACTTTGCTGACTTGTGCAAGTGTGTTTCATGGAGTATTTTTAACATGGGCTGGAGACATTACCTGTTTATCTCTCTAGCTTTCAGTGTGGTCCTGCCTGGATTCCCTTCTATTGGCAACTTGACCACCTCAAAAAAGAGGCCCAGGACAGGGAAATCTGTGAATCCCTCTGTGCCCCTTCTGCCAGGCTGGCTTTATTTCCTTGACAGAGAAATTGCCCTCTTCCTAAAATGTCTTGTAATAAAATAATTTTGCTCAAACATGAAGGCTCATAATAATAATATACATGTTCTTTGCATGGCACATAGATGTTTCCACAAGAAGTAGCTCCAGTTATGAGACACTATTTAATCCCCCTCCCCCCAACACACACACACACACACACACACACACACACACACACACACACACACATCCCTTTTCTCTCTAGATTGGCTACTGGAAGCTGCCACCCTGCATTCAGTATGTGAGGATTGCATGTAGAATCTAAACCTGCAAAAGGGTTACAAAGCAAAAGGCAAAGAAAAAGGTGGGAAATGGAATGGGGTAATGCCTTTGGGGGTCAAAGTGATGCAGCCATTTGGGGGGTCTGGGTACCCAAAGGTTCGTGACCCACTGTGAGTTCTTGGAATCACACAGGAAAGAATTCAAACCAAAGCCAGCATAGACTTTAAAGTGAAAGAGGGTTTAATAGTGAAGCAGTGAGACAGAGAGAAGGCTACTCTACTCCTCAGGCAGAGCAGCCCCTCCCTAGTGACTCTACTTTTTTTTTTAATTAAGGCCCATTTAATCCAGGGTATTTAATACAGGGGAGGAATATGAATAATCAGGATTTTTTCAGGAAAGAGGTGGCAACTTCTCATTAAAGCACCATCCGCCATTTTGTCTCCTTATCTGGGCTTTTAGTTTCTGATCATGGCAGTTTGGGGTGTGTCGTTTAGTATGTCTACGTATTACAATGAGCATATAATGAGGCTAGGGGTTACCTCCAGGTGAAATTAGTCACCCTGTAGGATTGAGCTGGTCTTCTGCTGGTTCTAAGCCATAAATCCATTGGAGGTTGCTCTTACTATCTCTTTGGCAGTCCCTATAACCTTATTGGTTACAGCCTTTCCTGCCACATACTCTATCTCAAAAGCATGATGATTCTGAAGGAAACATTTGGTGTCAAGAGGTTAATTCTGCAAGAGAAAGGAACATATATGACTATATGGGATTCCTACAAAAAAAGGTATGACTCTATCCTCATCTGGATTTGACTTGTCTAACTATGCCAATCTCCATCCCCTCTCCTCAAAATTTTGCACTCTTCCAATATGTATTGCAACACTCAACAGAGATCATTTTGCCTCTCCTATTGCAACCAGGAATGTAGTTACTGGGGTGGCTGCGGGCATGTGACCAGCCACCGCAGAGAACAGAGGAATTCCACTCCTTCTCAGTCTGCAGAATAGGAAAGAAAGAAAAGGTCTGAATGTCACCAAGTCCTCTCACAAGAGGACAAAGAACAGAGCTTCTCAGCCTTTCCTACAGGCATGCACACAGTTAATTTAAACACATTCAAATTAACAGACTGTGTTGACTGAAGGGTGCATTTCTCTCTGTTTTGGATAAAAACTAATTTAAATGTGGTGGTACCAGGCTGAGAGCACATTCCTACAATGAAGTAAACAAATGTTATTGCCTTCACTTAGAGAGTCTTGGCCAATTAGGTTGATTATAGTGATCACAGAGACGTATCCTGAATGCACAAGGAAGTAGTATTGCTCAGATTTGTTATATAATATTTATAGACTCCACAGTAAAGCTTCAGATGAATTAAAATATACAATCTTGTATTTGCATGGACGAGGGGAATGTGATCCATATGTTTGTTAAAAGCAAGAAACGGAGCCAACAAATTCCCTGACATTTACATTGATAAGACCCTCTCTGAGAAATTGTAAACTCCTGCTGTAAACTGCTATTTTAAACAACGGAGAAGCAGCTCCCCGCTGTCACCTGAAAGTTTAACCCTAAATCACAATTTGGTCTTAGCTTGACTTTAGGAACTGTCTCTATGTTTTTTCTTTGAGGTGGATCAACTTATGAAAGCAAATGGCATATAAAAATAGCCTGTGTTATTTCATATCTAGTCTGATTATTTTGTTATCATACCCAAAGTCTTATCAGTGAGCTGATTTACATAGACATTGCCAGGTTTAAATATGGGCTTTATTTCTATGACTATGAAAGGATGAGTCAAGGTCACTGAAGAATAAAACAATTTTTAAAACAGTTACTTATTGTGTATGTAAAATCTATTGATATCATAACCGAGTTGATGAGAAAGCAGCCTATATAATAAAGAGGTAATATGCAAATTGACCATCACACCCTCGCACAAGATGGCCACCCCCATGTGGTCAAAGATGGCCACCCCCATGTGGTCACAAGATGGCCACCACAAGATGGCCAGTAGGGGAGGGCAGTTGGGGGGGACCAGGCTTGCAGGGGAGGGCAGTTGGGGGGAACCAGGCCAGCAGGGGAGGGCAGTTGGGTGACCAGGACTGCAGGGGAGGGCAGTTGGGAGCGATTGGGCCGGCAGGGGAGGGTAGTTGGGGCAATCAGGCTGGCAGGGGAGCAGTTAGGCATCAATCAGAATTGTGAGAGGGATGTCTGACTACTGGTTTAGGTCAGATCCCTGTGGGCCTAAACCAGCAATTGGACATCCCCTGAGGGTTCCCAGATTGAAAAGGGTTCAGACTGGGCTGAGGGACACCTTCCCCCAGGGCACAAATTTTGTGCACCAGGCCTCTAGTGGAATAATAAGATCAATGGTGAGGCACAGTGAAATTTGAGATGGAGAATTTAACCTCCTGGGCCAAAGTTTCCTCATGTGAAATAATAGAATTGTTATAAGGTGGTTTCATGGGATTTTCCAATTCTAACCATCTGTGAGTTTTGAATGTTGGGACACCAATGCTGTGGCAGGAAGCCCAGTTGAGGGGGGAGGGAGGAGAGGAGAATCAAGCATAAGAAAGATAAGCTGTGACAAACTCTGATTTAGAATGACAGTCACTTGTAGTTATTTGAAAACAAGAATAGAGTATCCTCAAGAATAGTGTAAGACAAGATTAAAGGAATTGTAAGTGAATGAAATGGAGAAATATATATATATAGTTTGGAAGAGAATGCTTACTTTTAAAATAAACATTTACTGCAACTTCTTTTGCATAACATGTGACTTAAAGGAGACAGGTAATTGTTTAGGAAAAACACCTTAGTGAGCCTCTGGACATAAAAACTAAACATAATTGTGCTTCCATCCCAGATGCACACATGTCCCTCAGTCCCATCTAAAATTATAAACTTCAGCTCTTCAAACTGATGACTGTGAAATATATATATATATATATATTAATCAGTGACAATGCCAACTTGGTCTTTCACCTTACTTGAATTTTGAAGCTAGGAAGATTCTTCTGTGTGAACTCAGAAGCATTCACACACTGAGACCACAGATGAAGTCAGATCATGGAATGACCTTTGTCTTCTAAAGAAGGGCGAGCATAGGAAGAAACAGGTAGGACATGAGAAGTCACCAATGTAAAGAGCATTTGGCTCAGTATCAGACGCCCTCTTATTGGTGGCATCCCACATGGACTTGTCTTGCATTCTTGCATGCATTTCTAACCTGGAGTTGGATCACTAACAGATTGTAGGGTATTGACATCAGTATCAATATATTTTGTCTGTTCAATTGTTCCTTCCTTCATTCAATAATTACCTACAAGCTGCCAGACACTGGGAATATAATGAGGATTATGCGTAGACCATATACTAGAAATGTTCAAAATCTAGTACACTAGTTCTCAATTTTCAAATACACATGCATCATTGGAGATCTTGATAAAATGTACATTTTTGATATTTTTATCAGGCTTTTCAAATAACTGCAGCAAGCGATGAGAAGATTTCATTTTGAGAGATTCTGGTTTAGTATACGTGCTCCCTTTTCTGTGGCTAAAGTCCACCAGCTTCCCTAGAACTGAAGTCCAGTCCTTTCTAGGGCTTACCTCTTACTCCACCTGCCTAAACTCTTACAAACTCTGCTGCTTCTGTGCACATCCCTCAAGCTGCCCACAGACTGTCCCTGATCATTACCAAAAAATTACACAAAGAGTAAATATGTGTTTGGCTACTCACATAAATGAAATGGATTACTTTGGGGGAATATACGTAATTCAACATGTGGCACAGCACTGCACACAGTGAAGTGGAGATTCGGTAGCAATCTGATGAATTTAGATCAGTTCACTTAAGTAAGACAGACCCTAATATATTTCAGATAACTTTATAGAATTGAATAGACCTTTACAAAAATAAAGCCACCTCTACTTGCTGTCCTTTGGTATATTCATTTTGCATGTGAGAGCACAATTTGTGTTTAATTGGGAGCCACTAATATACGGTGGCAGGTACAGTCAGTATAAAAAGTTTTCCCATAACACAGAGAGATCTAAATTCTATCCATTTCAGAAAAAAACTATCATATCTAATTGTTTCATGGTACATAAAGAGCTTTATAAAAAATATTGAGCAAGTAAAGCTAGGGTAAGGGTTGGTTGAACAGGTTAATTAGACTGATGACAGATTTTGAATGGAAATAATCAATGAATCAATGGATCAATATATACACAAACTTGTATTGAACACAAGCCCAGAGATGCATATGTATGTACCTAAGTCAACTATTCCATGGGTAGGAAAGCATGGCTGGAAAATAAATTGTAAAAAAATTCTGATCTTTGGGTATTTTGTTTGATTTATTTCTTTCCATAATTGTAAAATGCACATGGGACTGAAATTTATGATCCCCATGCAATAGAAAAGCACAATCTTAAGATAGGGAAATGATGGGACCAACTGCTGCTTTCTAAAATGTGGTTAGAATGTGTATTTAAAGAGGACCCTATCAGGCTTTTATTCTATGAAATAGCTAGACAAATAAATCTGAGGCATCTGAGGGTAATGGCATCTTGAGAGATAATGGATATTCAATCTGGGAGATGAGAAGGAGATAAAACCTTGGCTAGGGTATGTTTTTATATTTTAAAAATTCAGACTGCCTATTAAACTGCTGGATAGACTAGTCCCTATAAATTTTCAAAGGAGTGACCTGGTTTTCATCCAAGGGGCTATTGCAAATGAAACACACACTGCAAAAACTCTCCACAATTCTTCAAAAAATTTCGGGCCATTTCATGTAACATACACCTGATGCCTGGGGTTAGTCACCAGTAGTTCTTGGCAGAACACAATTTTTAATACTCTTAAAGCAAATTCATGAAAGACTAGAAAAATCTCCATTAGATTTTCATTCAAACATGAGGTAGAGTCCTAATCTTGTTCACTATCAGTTATTTTCCAAATGTTAAAGTGAAAATACAGATAATTCTTATTAGTATTTTTGTTTGCTTGCTTCTGGGTAGATAGTACTTCATCTAATTTATTTGCTGAGAGCATTCACTGTCAACCCACAGAACCCACAGGACCCAAGTCTTCAATGTGATGCCTTGAATGGCTTTTAGAACATTTATAATCAATATCACTACCTTTTTGATAACTTCTCACATTCATAGAAAAGCCAATTTTTCATAAATATCCCCATACAAAAAGATGTTTGTTAGTGGTGGAGGGATGGAAAGAGGAAGACAGTGTGCAAATATGTTCTTCGTTACCTTATAGTTGGTAGGTAAAGTGCAAAGAGGCTTCCCTCCTTCCTGTATTTATGCTCTTTGTATCAATGTGACTAGTCTCTTCCCTACATCATTAGATTAAATCTATTTCCCCATATCTTGATTCTTGGCTGGCCTGTGACTTGCTTTGTCCCAAATGAATCTGTTTGAGTAATAATGTGGCAGTTGGAGCCTCGGTCTCATGAGGCTCCCTCTCTTCCTCTTGATCTCCTGACTCTAGCTTTAGTTTAAACCATGGATATTTGGCTAGAGGATCAGAGACCAAATCAAGGAGATTCCGACAGCCCCAACCAACATCTTCCTAATCTATAGGCAGCTGACCTCCAAAGATGTGAGAGAGCCTAGCCAAGATCAACAGAGGCTCTATTTGACCTTCAGCTGATTGCAATTCCAGAAGAACTACTCACTTGACTCAGAGATTCAGGGGCAGTGATACATTCTTATTGTTTTGTGATACATTTTTATTGTTTTAAGCCACAGGTTTTAGGGTGGGTTTTGTTTTTTGTTTTGTTTTGTGTGTGTTGTGTGTGTGTGTGTTTTGTTTTTCATTGTTGTTAGGTAAAAACTCATTGATATAGTTAGTTACATTGAAAAACAAATGATGAAAAAGAAATAATGATATTATATTCTTTCCTCAAGAAGAATGTTTTCAGACTACCTCTCACATTTGGTGAGGGCCAGTGCTTATGTTCTCTTAGCTTTGAATTGGGAAGTACCCATGGTTACAGACAATGGCATTGAAATTACAATCTAAAAAGTCCCAAAGAGATGTGGGTGGGGCTTATGCAGGTTGGGGAAAGTTTTATAAGCCTAATGATATTTTCTAAAAAAACTTCCAAATCTGTACTATACATTCAAGGCATGCATCTCATTATACCATACATTTCATTAGGCTATAGGCTTCATTAGATACTTGAATCAAGAATCTCATTACACACTCCAGACACACATCTCATTATGCCATGCATCTCATTAAGCTCCCAGCCAGGAACAGATGTAAAATAGACAAATTTCAGCAAGGCTTTGATTCCAGCCCACATGGCAATCTCATCAACAGTGGAGCAATGGTGGACCAACAATTGGGTGAGTTTTGAATGACATTTAACAAAGAGGAACCAGCTCAATCAGGCGCTATTAAATTACCAGGGAGAAAAAATAGCTTGGTGTCAAATTCCAAGTTGCCGGTCCACTCTAGGAATGTGTTCCTACTGTCAATCAGGAATCACCTATCAGTGAAGAGCCGGAGATGGGGTGTAAGTGGGCATGTGTCTGTAACATTACAATCATCTGTCATGAGGCAGACATTCAGCAAAGGGAAGCATCAATGTCACCTTGAGTTTGGCTTCAGAAATTGTATCTGTTCTGTGTCCCCAGCTGTAATCAGTTGTTTGGCATCTTCATGGATGGGTCCCCTGGTGATGCCCCTCGTTAAGAAATACTTCTTTGGTCACAAATGATAAAAACCCAACTCACATGAATTTAAGATTAGAATGTATTGAAGAGTCCAGAGGTGTGGCTGAGTTCAAGCCCAACTATTTCCAAAGGCTGAAACAACATCACTAAGACACTCATGTCTCTCTGTCTCTCAGTTCTGTTTTGCTTTATGTTGGCTTTGTGTTTAGCACCCTTTCCTGATGATATGGTTGCAGGTGACTCTAAACTTCCATCATCCTCAATTAAAGCAAAAGGTAGTATCTTTCAGAAAAGACAACCAAATCCTACTAGATGAATCTCATTAGTCAATTAGGGCCAAATGATCTTTCAGAGACCTATCTCTTTGTATCAGGGAGATGGAATAAGCTGAGTTACAACCCTGGGTCATATGCCTTCCCCTAAATGTAGTCATGGACTAGAAGAGGCTGAACACCAAAGGGATGCTAAATAGACAAAAATAACCCATGTCTACTTGTCCTGTTTTGTCCTGGGGATACTCATAGTTGTGATAGAGATTGTGCAATATCTGTGCACTCTGAGAATGTGGGGAATCTATCCTTGGTCACCAGGAAAATACTTGTCACTCATATTCTCAAATAAGTGGCATCTCTTAAACAGTTCAGAGCTAGATAAATGGCATGGATGTTTCTTAGGTTTTTGTAATGTCACAAAATATTTAAAAAATGTTATTCTGAGTTCAGGCTAGAGTGAGTAAGCTACCTATTAATATTATTTCCATGTACCACCAAGCTTTCTTGTTTTGAATGGCTAAAATATTTCTACTAACTACTCACTCATGCCTCAATGCCTTTAGAAAATTAAATTAAGGAACATAAAAAATACAAAAACAACAGAGGGTAGAAAATACAGTTTAATTCCACACTCAAGTGCAAACAACATGTTAAGTGCCTTCTTGAGAATACATTTTGGGAAAGAAAAAACAGAATCCTCAGAATACCAGACATTTGGTTAGAATAGTGGGGCAGGTAAGATATCTAATAATGGATAGGGAACAGTGGGGAGTGGAGAAGGTCAAGCAGTACTGAAGGCAAAATACTTCAAGTTCAAGGTAGGTCTAGAGTTGTCCACAGGTAACACTGTGCAACTCTAAATAAATAAAATTTTCATCTGAAAGGATAGTGATGTGAGGAGATTACACTATGAAGTGATGACCAACCAGAACCAGTTATTAAAGAATAATTTCACTGAGCTATTCTAGATTCTGAAAAGACTGGGTATCAATACAGTCTTGATTTTATGGGTCCTTGTGAAGCTCTTTGCCTGTGAAAACATTGCAGTTTAAGTATTCCCTCCACATTCCTTTCACATGAAGTGCTGTATCAGTGATTGTCCAAAGTAGACAAAGCTGTTTCCTTTTCCAGCTTAACAGATATTTTTTCTTAAAAAAAATCATTTAGCTGGAAGATGTTAGAGCAGAAGAGAGGTTGGAGTAACTGTTATGGGTCAAATTCTAACTTCATGTAGTAATGGACTTCCTCTGGTACCACATTGCACTGAAACCCAAGAAATTAACTATGTCTCATTTGCAGTTTTTACCATAAGAACACCTAGAACTGGAAGAATTTGATACACTCCTGTTAATTAAAATGGCAACATTCTCACATAGTTAAAAAGAAAACTCTCATCAACTCTTATTTATTAAAAGATAATAAGCACAAGGCTAATGAAGCATAAATAATACAATTTTTAAATGACTCCTCTTTACTTTTTGTTTTGTTTGTCTTTGTTTTTACTCTTTCAATTAAAATGCTTGGGTTCTCATTCCACCTTTCATTTCTCACTCTTTTTTGGCTTTCTAAAACATACCCTCCTTCTATCTACTCTCCACTTGCAGGTGATTAAGAGAGAGTTTGTGTGAAAAATAAAGGATACATGCTCCTAATTTACACTCTACCAAAGATTCAGTATCAGAAGTAAGCTATCTTCTACTTTCTGTTTTCTAAGTGTGATTTTGCAATTATAGGGTACAAGTCAAAGTCAAATTTGTTTGCATGTGAGCTTTGCCCTCAATGTTCTTTGAATGCAATGACATATGATTGTAAGTCCCTGCATCCCAGCCTGCCTCCTAACTTGCAGCTTTCTGAACAATATGGTAGATGGGCTTTGCAATGGTGTCAATAACAGTAACAAGACAGCCCATTGTCCCATTTCTAAACAATGCTGAGATGAGTCTTTTAAATTGTTGTAAAGACACTTAACATGAGATATAGCCTCTTAAAATTTTAAGTATCTAATGCACTATTGTTAATTATGGGTACCATGTTGTAAGAAGATTCTTTTTCCCCTTACCATCCTCTATATGACAGGAAAAGAGAGGAAAGAAAAATTCAGGACAAGGCAAATGATCAATTTCAAGACAACAGTGAGAGACAAAAAGATCTTGGCATCTGATTGTTAATTTCAAGTCTCTTGGGAGAGCTTATAAGCCTAGAATATAGTCACCAGTCACCTGGTGGTCCATGTGGCTCAAAAAAAAAAAAAAAGATGAGAGCCTTTAACAGAAAAAAATATACTCTCAAGATTTAGGGGGGTTTTAAACTATGAAATGTCTTTTCAATTCACAACAGCCCTGGGGTAACACTTCTCTGTTTTCTTTTTGTTGTGAAACTCTTGGCACTTGGATTGCATTTTACATAAACTATAAATAATATTTAGATATGCAAGGCTAGAAGGATTTGCTCACTTGGCTAAGGTGGTAGCATATGTAGACTTAAAAAAAGAAGGCATTTTGACCTTTGGGTGAACAGTAGAACTCAAAATGCTATTGTTACAATGTGACATGGGGAAAGCATGATTTAAATGTAAATCTTTTATCTCCCAAGCCATAAAAGACTATGCCTTGGAGGTACAAGAAAATTCAAGCTGTAATGTGGATCATATAAAAAAATTAAAACATTTAGTACAGCACCAAATCTGCTTTTCTTAACTGCATTTAGCTCATAAAATACTTAGAGTCTGTAGTATTTTATATTTAAAATGAGCTGTTCTTTAACCATTTTGTGTCTGGCTCCTTGGCCTCTGGTTCCAAAACTCAAGACATCAGTGCTCTCTGCACACCCCACCCCCTTTCTCCTTCTCCTAACCTCCAAGCTCCTGATGCACCTTTCAGGATGCTAGGAGATCTGCCTTTGGGGTCAGATCTGTCCCCGATAGCTCTTCAGCCTTGTTCCCTCCTGTGTGAGCTACACAGATAACCAGGAAGGACTGAGTAAATAATGAAGGTCATATCTCCATTTTCACTTACCTTGATCTGCTCCATAGCTTTGAGATAGAAGAAATAAGATTCTGTACTTCGGTCCAAGCCATGGGTTTATGACAGGTTTGTATATGGGCCACAGATTGGACACAGTTGGAACTGAGGGTCCTGCCCAGATTCTGCTCACCATTTTCCATATGGCTTTGTTGGTGCCATTTGTATCTTTCCAAGCCCAAGTACACTCTTCTAAACTTTTAGGAGAATCCTGTCACTCCCTTGTGTTTTTACTGCCTGCTGGTTTATCTGTTCCTGGCACTAATTTCCTAGAATATTTTGGTCTGATACCATATGAGGACCAGGCAGAAGTCTTCTCTCCTTGACATAAAAAGAAATGAATGTCTTGTGCAGCCCTAAGTGGGGCCGTTGTTTCATTTGGGGCCAAGTTCTCAGGGAGCAATTTAAATCAGGAACCACATCTTTTGTGTGTGTTTTCAAAACTTGCACATAAGAGGCACATGATAAGTTTATTTGTTGAGTGAATGTATTTCACATACTTCTGAATTTTAGTTGTATTTCTTTAACCCTTTACATAATCCGGGAGTGTGTATAACATACTTTCAAAATATTTCTTGTTTCTTCTGCCTGCAATCTTGTGGATGCTCCACCTTCTTCCAGCTTCTCCACATCCCATATTAGAAGTGTCCCTCTCATAAACTCTTACTTCACCCAGTTTTTTCCTTCTGAGTCCTAGTGCAACTAATTAAATGATGATGTGTATAATTGAACTATTCCTTGGCTGATGTTTCATTATTCAGGAGCACAGGTCAGTGACAAACTTCTGTGGAACTCAACCTTTACATTCCAAAATCACTCTGCACTCTGAAAGATAAAGGCTTTCTTCATCTTCTCAATTTTTTTATGGTATGAGAAAAAAAAATATTCTTTCTTGGTTCTGCCATAGCAAACATATAGAAAACTGTAACCCACAGGGATACAATGAATGCTTTAATAATATAAAATTGCAATGCTTGGCTAGGAGACCATCATCTGAGGTTTCGTCAATGCACTGGAAATCATGGCAGTCATTCTCCTCAACACCAATGTCCTTTCTGCCTGATGGAGAAATGAAGGCAGAATGCAGCACAGGTAGTTAGGGGCTTCTGACCAAACAATATCAATCAGATTTCTAGGAAAACCTAGTAACATAACCAACATTCAGGTCTATGCTTCAACTACAGAGGCTGAAGATGAAAGTTGTTATCAAGTACCCAAGAAGCAAGTTATCACACACCAAAACAAAACATGCTGATAATTATAGTTGTTTGAAATGCAAAAGTAGGAAATAAAGAAGAATCAAATTTCACTGAAAAACTTAGACTAGTCAAAAATGAAGCAGAGATCAGCTCCTGGATTTCTGTGAAGCCAACTCGTCCATTGCAAACACGTGGTTCAAACAACCGAACAGATGACTCTATACATGAACCTCACCAGATGGCCAACATAGAAATCAAATAGACTATGTAATTGAAAGCAGGATATGGAGAAGCTGTATTCTCTCTGCCAAAACAAGACCAGGAGCAGATTGTGGTACTGACCACAAACTGTTAATATCTAACATTACAGTAAAAAAGATCACTAAAAGAATCATAGTGCCCAGATATAAATAATTCCTGATGGATTTAAAGTTCACATAAAATAGAGGTTTACACTGTTAAACTTAATTGACCAAGAGCCAGAAGAACTATGGACTGAAGCTAGAAATATTTTTAGAAAAGAATGTGAAAAGACAGTGCCAGAAGTAAAAAGGAAAGAAAAAATGAGATAGATGACAGAAGAAACACTGAAAACTGTTAAAGACAGGTGAGAGGCAAAAGTGAAAGATGACCAAAAAAAGATTAGAATTCTGAATGTAGTTTTTCAATAACTATCATGTAGAGATAATATTACAGTAGCCAAAGTAAGGAGAAAAGATAATTTTAAAAAAAAAGGAAAAACACAAAATCTCTACCAGAAGATTCAAGAAAGTAGAGGAGAATCAAACCTAGTTTTGGAATTCTGAATGACCACGAGGAAGTACATTATTTGACCAGGAGAAAATAAAGGGAAGGTGGAAATAGTGTACTGAAAACCTATAAAGAAGAGAGGAAAGGATGACACATATTTTTGAAAGATTCCTGTGAGAAAGAACCTATAATTCTAGAAAGTAAACTGAAACCTTCCCTGAAAATATTGGGAAGATAAAAAAAATATATATACATCAATTACCAGAAATAGATCAGATTCAGATAGAATTATATCAAGCCACAGAGACTGAATCTGTCTAAATTATAACAAAAATATGTCAACAAATATGGAAAACAAAACAATGACCTATAGACTTGAAAAGTTCAATATCCATTCCTGTCTTCAAGAAAGAAAATGTCAACCAATGAAGTAACTATTGGACCACTGTTCTCATTTCCCACACAAGTTATGTTCAAGGTAATGTATCAGAGGCTTTAACCTTATATGGAGCAAGAAATTCCAGATGCTCAAGTTGGATTCAGAAAAGGAAGAGGTAGTTGAAACCTAATTGCAAGCATTTGTTGAGTACTGGAGTGCTCCAAAAAATTTCAGAAGGTTAGTCCATGTTTTATAGACTGCAGTAAAGTCTTTGACTGCATGGATCATGAAAGCCATGGGTTGCTCTGAAAAATATGGGTGTGCCTCAGCACTTGATTATACTGATGAATAACTTAAATTGTGGGCAGGAAGTCACTGTCAGGACAGATTATGGAGAGACAGAATGGTCTCCTATATGCAAAGATGTCAGAGGAGGGGGCATTTTATCTCCCTATTTGTTAACTTGTATACAAAATACATATAAAAAACTAGGCTAGACTCTGAGAGAAAGGAGGAATAAAAATAAATAAAGAAATATTAATAACTTAAGATATGTAGATGATACCATTTTACTGGAAGAAAGTAGCAATGATTTAAAATGACCTCTGATCAAAGTGGAAGAAGAAAGTGCCAAAAAGGACTGCATTTGAACATCAAGAAGACAAAAATCATGACTGCAGAAGAAATACATAACTTTAATAGAGGTAATGAAGACATTGACATTGTTAAAGATTCTGTTTACCTTGGTTCAGTCATCAATTCAAATGGAGACTGCAGCCAAGCAATCAAGAGAAGTCTGAATCTCAGAAGTACAACAATGGAATAATTAATAAACATCACCAAGAGCAAAGATCAGAGACAAAGGTTAACATCATCCATAACCTTGTATTTCTAATTACTATGTACTGATGTAAAAGATGGATAATGAAGGATGTTTATAGGAAAAAAAATGTATTCACTTGGAATATGTTGTTGGAGGAAAGTTCTATGAATACCATAAAGGTGAACAAATGGGCCCTAGGGCAAGTTAAGCCTGAAACATCACTTGAGGCAAAAATAACAAAACTGAAGCTGTCCTCCTTCGGACACATAATGAGAAAACAGGGTTATTTGGAAAAGACAGTAATGCTGGGAAACAGAAGGCAGCAGGGCAAGAGGAAAACCAAAATTGAGATAGATTGACTCCAGCAAAGAAGCCAGTCTACAAGAGCTGAGCAGGGCTGCTGAGGACAGGACATTGTAGACATCACTCATGCATAGGGTCACCAGGAGTCAGAGCCATCTCAATGGCATGTAACACACATAATTGAATATGTGTTGTTTCCTATCTATACTGTAACTGTAAGCCCATGAGAGCAAAAGTTAATATTTATCTTATTTCTCACTGCAATTGAAACACCAAAACAATGCTTGACATAGAAAGCATAAAACTATATTTGTTATATGAAAGACAAAGAATCAATGATCTTCAAGCTTGTGTGTGTGTGTGTGTGTGTGTATTTGTTTTCCTGGTTTGTCTAAGATGATCTTCAAGCTTGTGTGTGTGTGTGTATTTGTTTTCCTGGTTTGTCTAAAATATCTTTAGTTGCTCCTTCAAAATATCCTTTAAATTTCCCCCCAAATCCTGAATACTGGCTCTGAATGTCTTTTTATGTTCAGTGTCTTTCTCTGAGCATTCATTTATTGAATGAGCATAGTTAATGTTCCCAGTGTCTCACATGTACTTTTTCAGATTTTTGGTCAGATGGCTACCACTTTCCACAACTTGTATCAACAACAATAATAAAGCCTGCATCTAATAAGGTCATAATCTATAATTCTCCTTTTAGGAATATAGCCTAAAGGTATCACTAAAAATTCAAGTAAAGTATCACATACACAAATGTTCTTCATTATGCTGAATAAGATCCTAACTGAAAAAAAAAAGAAAATGAACTGATGGTATTATGTCAATATTAAATTTTCAAAATAAAAAGTAACAAAAGATGCTCTTCACTGTATTATTTATAGAAGTGAGAAAAATGGAAACACCTACATGTAAAAAATAGGAGAAAGGTAAATTATACTGAGATACAGTCACATGATACAAAATACTAGTAAAGAAGTCATTAAAATTGTTTATAAAAATTTTGTTAAGAAAAATGGAAGAATGCTTAAAGTGCATGGCAAAATAAAAAGTGTGAATAAAAAAATTCCAAATGCAATGTGATATTAGCTGTGTAAAACTATAAATTATTGATTATTGGTAGGATTATTGGTTATTTTTTGTTATACTGGTCTTTATTCACTATTTATTTAAAGTAATAAGTATGCATTAATTTTATTTAAAATGAAAATATTTCAATTTCTGGTCTTCATGTTCTTTTTTCATTACTTATTGTCTAGGAAAGAAGAAATTATTTACCTTGTCTCATTAAGCCCTTCACTAGAATAGCAAGATCAGGGTCTAAGGATATAACAAACCCTGTGTCTGGATGTTATCAGTCTGCTTTTCAGATTCTTATCCATGTGCAGACATTCATTGCTGTTTTCTAATAGCTCAGAGTTACATGCAATAAGCTGCCCCTTGACAATGTGATGTTTTCCATCCTGGATGCTTAGTGTGTAAAATGTCAGCACACTGGCTTGAAGGCCAGGAAAACCTCAGTTTGAAACTTGACTCCCAACTAACCATATGACCTTGAGGAAATGTCTAAATATCCCTGAGCTTTAGTTTTCTCACCCATAAAATTGGAATGTTAGTGCTTACCTTATAGAGTCGCTGTAAAGATTAAATGGGATAACACATGTAGAGGGGGTTGTCTACTGCACTCCCAACATAGGAGACATCAGTATCGCTGTTAATATTATCTCTTGATTTTTTAAATATATTTTATTAATTTCAGAGAGGGATAGAGAGATAAAATATCAATGATGAGAGAGAATCATTGATTGGCTGCTTCCTGCATGCCCCCCAGTAGAGATCGAACCTGCCACATGAACATGTGCCCTGACTGGGAATCCAACCGTGGCCTCCTGGTTCATAGGATGACACTCAACCATTGAGCCATACTGGCCGGGCTTCGCTTGATTTTTTTTACACCCTGGGAGGTTGTCATGGAGTGCACCTCTCATTTCCTATAATAAATGATGAAAGACCTGAAGCTCCAAGACCTGAACATGCATCTTTTCTCTTACTCTGAGTTTTCAGTCATTCAAGAGAACACAACGGAGGGCAAATTAGAATATCATCATATCAATACTCTTGAGGTTCCAACAAGTCTTGTTTTTTCTTGAAATTCAAGCCATATGCCCACTTCTAGAAAACAACACTACCATACCTTTCTTAATGATCATGCAATAAAGAAATTTCACAAAACCAAAGTATCTCCTTTTTTTTCTTCCCCATAATGCCACTCATGGAGAATGTCACTTACTGAAAATCTCCAGCTTGATATAACAAACCCTGTGTCTAAATTTCAGGGTTTTGTGACACAAAACTGTTTTCTCCAGAGTATTATATCTGAGTCCACCAAGTGTTCCTGCCAAATCAGCACAGTCTTTCTGCTGAATAAGCCATGACGTGGTGGGCGGAGGCCACAGGAGAGCCAGCAGTGGCTTTAGGCCCCTTCTATTCCCAGCAGCATTACCTTGTTCCTCTTGAAAAAATTGCCTGGGGGAGGCTGAGAGGATTTGGAAAGGATAAGAATTTAAGGGGGAAAATATAAAAATAATAAACCCCTTTTACTTGCATTAATGTCTCCCTGAAAAATAATGAAATCAATTACTCACATTGCTTAAACAAGTAGTATAATCACTCAGCCTGCAAGAAGGCTTACAGAACATTTAGTCTGCTACAGGAAGAGGAGATCCCTCTTTAGTTCTTTAGTATTGCTGTGTCCTGACAAGAAATTGTCTTTCATAAACTACACATTAAAGTAGATCACCTTATACAGACCCATCCAAAATCAGGTCTGGAAACAAAATTGTTCTATGACAGAAGCAGAGCAGCTGAACAGTTTTAGTGGTCAGGACAGCGATAAGAAAGGGATTCCTAAGAACAGACCATGTTCCCAGCTTCCAGGGCCCTCCTACCTAACAGAAACTTTAACTTTTTTCCTGGCAGCCCAGGATTACCCACAAGCCCCTGGTTCATGTCCTCTTGCAGAGCTGAGCTGACAGTCTATAAATCCCTTGTAAATGTTAGCTAACTGTAAAGATGTGCTCTCCTTCTCCCCAAGGGCATTTACATTTAAGGATAAATACGCTTTCAGGTTCCCTAGAAAAGAAGTTATAATGATGGAATAATTAACACTGAGTTTGAGATTTAAAATTAGTATTTATTTATTCCATACATTTTATTCTATTTGTATATGTAGGCCCCACATCTCAAAGAACATTGAGATTTTTTTCCTCTGGTGATAAAAAGCTTCCAGTCTAATCTGAAAGTATTTAACCTAGTGATAAAAGACCCTATAACCTGTCATCAGTAATGGTGGTACATGTAATACAGAGGAAGGACGGGGGGGGGATCAAGAATGACTGAGTTATGGGAGAGTGCTGACACTTGCCACCCATTTTTGCATCTCCTATGAGCCTTATTAGAAGCCTGAGGTAAGTGTTATATCCATTTCACAGGTGAGTACACTAAAGCACAGAGGATTCTATTGGCCTGGCCAGGACAAAACAGCCGGTAATGGTGCAGCCATGAGTGACACAGACCCAGAGTTCTACCTACTTAGTCAGAGCTCATTTTCTGTGTGCTCAGCCCAACTTCTTTCAAACTTGTCTAAGTATTTAAATACTAATGATAAGATGTAGTCTTCTTAGGAGCAGGACCAATCAACTTGGATTAAGTGACACAAAACTTTCAGGGCAAATCTAAATGAAATCACCATAAAGTTGAAGTGTGTACTAAGCTTTCACCTTCCTTCCTTCTAGGAAAAGATAGAAAGTGAGATGGGGAATTGGTATTGCTTTAAACTAGTCTGGAATTCAGAAAGAACACTGGGTGGTTTAACCATCCCTAACCGAACCCTCATTCAGGAGAAAATCAAACATTGACATCTGGAAAACCAGTGATATATAAGTGATGCTTAAAAATATAAATAA
Source organism: Myotis brandtii (assembly GCF_000412655.1). NCBI lineage: Eukaryota > Metazoa > Chordata > Mammalia > Chiroptera > Vespertilionidae > Myotis > Myotis brandtii. The sequence continues at coordinate 3,886,254 of NW_005371173.1, forward strand.
AAATGAAAATAGAGTAATGCTATTTCATTGTTTCTATTATAAAGAGAAAGTCATTCTTAAAAAGTTAGATGAAGAGGAGTCTGATTTACCAAAGCTCATAGAGCAAGATTTTGATGACATCTTCATTCCTTAAAGTCTTCAAGAATCCATTTGTTTATCTATTTAACAAATGCTTGAAGCCTCTGATGATCAGACACCACCATAAGACAAATGTGATACAAAGATTAATGCCACAGGGTCTTGCTTTCAAATATCTCAAACCTTGGTGGCAAACACAGCCAGGAGAAAGAGAACCTCAAGTTCAATGCAATTAAGTTCTATCAGGGCACATGATGGGTCACCTAATCCAGGCCTGGAAGCATGGAGCAAAATGGACTTCCCAGGAAAGAGGTGAAATGACATTGAGGCTGACACAGATGTAGCAGGTGGCCAGGTTCAGAGAGAAGCAATGACTTTCTGGGCACAGGAAGCAGCAGCAGGAAAGGCATGAACAAGAAGGCTTTTGAGGAATTGCAAGGAGTTGTCTGAGGGGTGGGGAGAGGTGAAGCAGGAGGAGGAAACAGAGGCCAGGAATAGAAGTCAATTTTGAACTTTTTCTTGAGCATAGTAGAGAGCCACTGAAAAGTTCAGAGCAGATATGCTGATTATCAAACTCACTTTAGACAGAATCCACTGCAAGATCATACTATGTAAATGAGATTGCTTCTAAAGAACAAATTCTTTTCCTCATTTTGTTGAACTAATAGAGCATCAACTTACTTATAAAAAATATCCTTGGGTAATTATAAATGAGTATTATTTATTCATTAAAGCAGACCTACAGTTCAGTGATCTTAAAATTATAAAACTGCATTTTTTTCCTAAGGACAAATACTAACATTTTAGTAATTTAGACTGGCCTCTCTCCAATATGAGGATTTACTCTACCAGCTTTAACTGATTTGCTCGCGACATTAGTAAGCAATTTTGGAATTGTGTAATCAGAATATAAATGGATCTTAATAGCCCCAAAGAATTAATATGTCTGTTACAATATGAGCAATTTATTCCCTTCACACCAGTAGATTCTGGTTCAGTGATTATTAAATTCTGAATTATTTGTAGGAAAAACATTATACGAACAAAGTCGTCTTTTAGATTTGCCTATTTTGTTTAATTTTGTTTATTTTCATTGGGTCGCTTCCATCGATCATAAGTCATTCACTTCTCAAATATTGGGCATGGTTATGTGCCAAACACTGTGCTATTCATTGCAAGGTCCTAGATGACGAGGACTCGGCTCCTGCCTTCAAAGGGATCACCATCTGGTGAGGGATATTGGGATATAAACAAACCCCTATTAAACGATGCAATAAATCCCATAATGGGAGTTTACTTCAGGGGTTATGGGAATACAGAAGAGCAAGAACCCAACTGTCCAGAGCAGGGGTCCTCAAACTACGGCCCGCGGGCCACATCCAAATACAAATATTGTATTTGTTTCCGTTTTGTTTTTTTACTTCCAAATAAGATATGTGCAGTGTGCATAGGAATTTGTTCATAGTTTTTTTTTAAACTATAGTCCGACCCCCCAACGGTCTGAGGGACAGTGAACTGGCCCCCTGTTTAAAAAGTTTGAGGACCCCTGGTCTAGAGGTGAGTTTAGGAAAGGCTTCCCAGAGAGGTGGCTTTGACCAACCTGATGAAAAACTAGCAGATACAAGGCATTTTAGGCAGAAGAAATGAGAGCATAAAACAATGTTGAGTGTGTGAGAGAAGTGTGATTAGTTCAGACATAAATTTCTTATGTAGAAAAGATATGGTGAAGAAAGGATAAGAATATAGGTGAGGCATTCTCATTCCATGCAAAGTTTCTTGTAGGCAGCTCAATTTCATGCTGGCTGCCAATTTCTCTAAACATGGAATGCTATTTATTTCTGTCCCATCATTCCCAGGAGGTGTTGACATCCTGATCAAATGACAGGGAATTGACAGATTCTGGGATACCCAGCAGGGAAGTGTTATGTCTGCCCTCACACAGTTTCTACTATAATGAAATGGTGCTCAGCATCTCCCAACATGTACACTCAGATGAGTTTAAGAAAAGGCACTTGCAATTAAATACAGATCATTTTAATCACAAAAGATGAACAAATATAACTTAAACAATGAGGAAATGAGGTTGGAAAATAATCTATCCAAAATGTGTGTGTATGTCTGTGTGTGTGCATATGTGTGTCTATTTTCTTTTGTCCCCATCCATTTAAGCAGATGTATAGTTTTGGAGATGTATATCCCTGGAGTAAGGTATTATCCACAATTGTGCAAGGACAAGTGGTTTCAAAAACTTGATTTGAATATCAAGAGAAAACACTGGAAACTCAGAGCAAGACATTTGTGTTATAAATCTAAAAGTGGGCAAGAACCAGGATGATGTAGGAGTTGGTTTCTAGTCTGGAAAGAGAAATGAGGGAAAGAGAAAACAGAAGAAAAAAAAAGCTTAGTTTGGGATTTCTGGCCTGAACACTGGGTCCAGGGTTGTGGAATCAAAGAAGCTGCAGAATATGTCTGGGGGGTTGCAGAATGAATTTAGCCAGAGGGGGCGGGGAACTTTCTTAGAGAAATCACCCCATTCTTAGGAATTTTAAGCTCTTTACAGGCCACAACTAACTAAAGAAGGTCCTGAGAGAGCCCCCAATTGAGCTCCATGGCCACAGAGCAGTAGGGTAAAGCAGACCAAAGCTTTCTGCACATCCAAGAGAAATCCAGAAGAATCTGGGTGACCAAGGACTGGTAGAGGCCCATGATGGGGAAAGAAAGGAAATAGTTCTCAAATCTTACACAGGTGTCCTCGGCAGTAGGGGCAGTCACAACTGAAGCAAGACAAGTAAAGGGTGATGACACAGGGCCTGCAGGACTGCTCACCTTTTACTGGTCACCATTCAGAGGGATGTCAGGTCAGAAGATGCACATGGACCAATACAAGCCTACCCTGTATCCAGAGCAGAGGGCTAGGGGTAGGAATACTGAATTGATGGAGTAGCTACCCACCAGTGAGTGACTTTTAAACCACACGTGATTGGGTTACCTTGATTTGGCAAAGCTATGTTATCTGAGGCAGCAGAAATAGGATCTCATGAACTGAGTAGACTTCAGGTATCCTAATATATAAAAAGCCAGGGGCCGTCACGACATAAATGACCGAACAAATGACCGAACAGGAGACTGCGTGGGGTGACCAGGCTGGCAGAGGGGGCAGTGAGGTATGACCAAACAACTGGGCCCTGGGCCCTCGCCAGGGCATGGAAGAACTCTGGGTCTCCCACGATCGGGGGTGTGGCTGGCCTTCAAACCCGGGGCCCAGAGCTCCCTGTTGCCACCACACCTCAGCTGGGGTCAGAGCTCCCTTCTGCCACCACGCCCTGGCAGGGGGGAAAGTTAGGGACAACTAGGCCATCAGGGGGGGCAGTGAGGGGCGATCAGGCAGGCAGGCAGGTGAGCAGTTAGGAGCCAGCGTTCCAGGATTGTGAGAGGGATGTCTGACTGCCGGTTTAGGCCCAATCCCCAGAATTGGTCCTAAACCAGCAGTAGGACATCCCCCAAGGGGTCCCAGATTGGAGAGGGTGAAGGGTGGGCTGAGGGGATCCCCCAATGCATGAATTTTATGCACCGGGCCTCTAGTTTAGAAATAAAGTAAATTTCATTTCACACATCTGAACTTATCACTGCACAATTTGTCTCCAAGTCACATGTATTCCATCTTAAAGGAGGCAAGCGGAGCACCCACAAGGGTCTCTTCTAAATTCAGTGGAGCATCAAGGAGCTGAGCTGATGGGAATAAAAACAGTTCAGACAGCTTTGCATTGGCTATTAATCATGAGACCAGAAGAAATGAGTCAGTCCATATTGGAATCAAACCAACAAGCTGGAGTTTATTGGCACTTTCCTATAATTCTCTTCAACCTGGATTAGCACCTAGGCTGAAACATAAAATAAGGAGCCTTAAGCCTCCGGGGGTGGGGGAGAGCTGTTTAACCTCCAATTCTGTCATTCTAACAGGATGAAGAAACTTGGGGGAGCATGAATAAACAGACTCTTGGTTCTATGTGTTGCCATGGGGCATCTGGGTGGACCATTATTTGTCCCAGGTATCTGATGAGTCCTCTCTAGATAGGATTTTCTAATGGACACATTCAGGGTGCTTGTCATTATAAAACCTGATGAGACACTTGTGGGAAGAGTATGGGGGAGGCCCAATTATGTCTTAAAGGACTAAAAGGACAAGTAAAATGTAGTGATCCCAGAGGGCATTTCAAGTCACACTTTTATAATACGTGCAGGTAGCAACAACACCTTGGGGGATACAAACTAGATATTTTGGGAGATAAAAACTAAGCTGTTTCTCAATGCCAATTGTGCCATACAGAAAAATGCTGTCCCACATTCTAAATATCTGAGGTGTAAACTTATTGCCAGGGCAGAAGAAAAGGTGTCCAAAAACCCTCACATTACCCCCAAACTGTATGAGAAAATAACCTGGTCAATTGGTTGGCTCTAGAAAGATGGGCTTCTTTTCAATGTAGTCATTATGTGTAACTGGAGAAAACAAAATGGATCTCTACAAGTCAGGACCTAGAAACAAGTGTGTAATTACTAATTATACACTTAGGGGTTTATTCTCCCCTAGATACACATGCCCAACTCCCACCAAAATTAATCTGAGCCGCATTCAAGTGTGGAGGGGAGAATAGGCTCCCTGGCTCTAACTGCAGAAGTAATGAAATTCCCTTAAAAGCCCATGTTGCCTCATAATAATACTACAATATTGAAGCTCAAGTTTGTTAAGCAGCAAAGACTCAATACAACTATTCACTGTGAAGCTTTCCCAGGAAAAGACCCCAGTGTGTATTGAATATTTTAGTATTTTCTTAGAAATGATTAGTTTTTTAATTACTTTAAGTAGGAGGAAAAGAACCCCTTTCATAATTATTCAGGTGAGGGGTAAGTTATAACCCCTTTGGAGTTGAAGATGGAGTTAGAAGTTGGGTAGAAGCAGGATTTTACTAAATCCTTAATTTTGCCCTTTACTTTTCAAGCACATGAAGCAAATATTTCTTAATGAATGAAATAATAAAATGACACACAGCAAAGTGTGTGAGGTGCTATTATTTATAGTGGAGAGTTGGGAGTCATAAACAATATAAAGTAAGAGAATCATGCTGTACTTTTAAAAATAGAAACCTGATTGCTCCTCACTGTACTTAAGCATAGTTTTAAGTTAATTATTTTTTGCTTGTAGATTAATACTCATTGGAGAGAAATTAGAAAAAATAAGGAAAAAATAAAACTCCCTCTTAAACTCTACCACCCAAATGCTATCAACGTTAATATTTTCTAATTTTTGACTTTTTAACTCTTACTAAGTTAAAAAGTATTGAACTTTTTGACATGTGTTAGGCATTTTGATTTTATATTATTACATAATCTGTGCAAACATTATTTTAATCAATTTGATCATTAGAAGCATTATTTTAATTAAACCTCCCTTTTGTATCAATAGAAAATAGTATGAGGTGTACATTCTTATACTTAACTCAGATATATGAGCATATTCCTATAAGTGAGATTCCTTATAGGCCATTTTAATAGGTTTTCCTTTTATTTCTGTGTGGAAAAAGTGGTGCTAGGACATGTTTAGATACTCAGATGGTAGAAATAGAAATACAGTGATGAGTCAGTTTTATTCCCACCTTTGGCCCCCAGAAACAACCCCAATATCAGTTTATTATGTGTATTTTCAGAAAGAATGTGGCGTGAAGCTTTATTTTTACAGATTTTTAGTGCAATGTACACATTTCTTCCCATGCATTTTTATTAGCAGTACCAAGAATGAGCTACTGGTAAGTGCAAAACTTAATGGTAATGATGTCAATTGTCATCGTTGTGTTTACCTGGCTTGCACTCTTTCTTTCTCCCCTTTCTTCTTGGGATAAGGACCAAGCTGGGCCAACTACAGTATGCCACACTCCCAACACTGAGAATAGTTCAAGGATTGGCACATGACCCCAGGGGGCAATGAGGGGCATTCGTGCCATACATATGTTGAGCTGCAGAGGTGAATCCAGCTATTTGCTGGTACAGCTCTGCATTCCTGGTGCAGGTTGAGGTTGTAGAGAGAATGAGCCAGTTCACACACACACACACACACACACACAGAACTAAGGAATAGAAGACAGCACCGGATGGCATCATTGAACAACCACACACAATGTGATGTCAAATCACTAAAGCTGACAAATCTACTTCTTTAAAACTAGTTTGAGGTACAGTTTTCCATCTATAACTAAATCAAACTTGAATTTATAATAATAAAAGGGTAAGATGCTAATTAGACTGGATGTCCTTCTGGGCGTCATTCTGGAAATCCTTCCGGACGAAGGGCCAGAGTGAAGCCCAGGTCCCAAGTGCCTGCTGGTGGCTGGAGGGAAGCCCAGGTCCTGGGTGCTGGAGGGAAGCCAGTGCTGGCAGCCAGGGAAGGAAGGTCTACTCTTGCACGAATTTTCATGCATCAGGCCTCTAGTTCGACTATAAAATATGACTTTTTCGTGTGTAACAACTTGCCCACAGCAATAGAGAAGACCCAGACATTGCTCTGGTGCCAGGGAAAAATACAGCTAGAGAGAAGCTCCCAGGATGACTGCCTCTGTGAAACAATGACTCGGGAAACTATACAGAATATGCTACAAATGCTATGCTGTCCACCATGCGTGGGCAGGTGTCTGTGCACACTGGAGACCGGAAAGCTCTAGCAAACACCCAGGTAAAACTATTAAGCCTCTGTTCGTTCCACTTAGCTTTGTCTTGTTATTTTCATACCAGTTTTTGTTTTCTTTTCACTTTAGCTTACTTGAATTAGAGCAAGAATATAGAGCAACTACTCAGTAACACTGAGCTCTGAAACAGAGGTTTAAGTATAATTTAAACAAGGCTTGCTTTTCTGGGTAGTGAATATCCATCTCTGGTGTCTAAACTGATCCTTTTTGAAATTTGCACTTGGAAGGTCCGTGATCATCGTGATAGTCATTCATCTGTGGTGAAGTGGACAGTGCCTGTCCTTGGACTGGCCTATGGCAGACTGAGTGGGGAAAAGCAACCTAGCTTAACAAAGATTTAACATATCTGCATGGACAAGCATGATCTACACTCATGTACACATCTGCACACACGCACATACTCATACACACATATACACAAATGCTTGCATTTATAAATATGCCAGCCTTGACAAGTTGGTAGTCCACCATTGTGATAATGGCATTCACTGTGGGAGAGGAAGAAAAGATTGGAATCCACCCTCAAGCTTCCAGTGTTTCACTTGAACTTGAGTTTACATATCAAAGAAGGACAATGAAAAATGTGCTGGCATTTTGTCATTTCCTGACAATTATTATTTGTAGCAAATCCCCAGGTAATTTGGACTCATTAATGCTCAGATGACCATAATCTATTTGCTCTATTTAGCTGAGCTATTGAGTGTTCAGAGATTTAAAAATGCCCCCACCCTCTCAAATCTCTGCTTTCTGTCTTTTTGATATGAATTGTAGGAGCAAAGTAAACAGAGGGCTCTGTTAGAATTTCCCTTTTTACAAATGAGCCATAAAATTGTCCATTAATCAGTCCTGGCTCCCAGGGGCCAGTTTGCATTGTAGAGTTTTCCTTTTCCTTTTCTGATCCCTATTTTGTTGAAGTGATTACTCAGAAGTAAAGAGAAAAAAAAAGTCACAGAGCAATAAGCCCCAAAGAATAGGCTTAAGAAAGCCAGGGTTTTTGGTGTTGTTTTTTTTTTTTTTTGTAAACAGCCTTTGGCCTGAGCCAGATTCTCATCATTCAGCACCATTCAAACTTTTTAAATTTACTCTGTTAGCTTTAGACTGCTTTTAAATTATAAAATAGTACTCTCCCCTTCCCAGAGATACTCTAACAGGTACTACTTATAAGTTCTTAGATCCATTAAAATATACAATATTTAAAATATATACTATTTAAAATATATAATATTTAAATTAGAAAATAGTTACCTCCGCTTCCCTGAAGATGTGGTACTCAGATAGATACTACATGTCAGCCTTTAGCTTCATTAAGGAAAAAGAAACACAAAAACAAAACTTAGGATCTATGGGGTCAAGAATCCATGAGCACAGAAATAATAAAATTCTGGAGGAATTCACTCTGAATTTGATATCTCAGGGCTTCCCTACCTTAATTGATACACTAGATGTCAGTCCTGACAGTTCTTGCATTTATCTTGAGGGTATTTCCTCTAAATGACAGAAGGAGGAAATATATATCAAACTCTGAGCTGTCTGAGAGGAAAACAGGTCTACCTTCTGGCTGCAGCCTTCTTACTGGGCAGCTGTTTGTCAAGGCCAGTCTCCTGCCTACAGGCATTTATCCCATAAACTGGGTTTCTTACCCTCAGCAAGACTTCCCCACATAAATAGACACTATATTAGCAGATAGATGATAGATGGATAGATAGATAGGATATATATATATATCACACACACATATATATATCTCCTATATAATAAAGAGGTAATATGCAAATTGACCATCACTCCTTCAGACAAGATGGCCACCCCCATGTGGGCACAAGATGGCCACTACAAGATGGCTGGCAGAGGAGGGCAGTTGTGGGCGACCAGGCCTGCAGGGGAGGGAGGGTAGTTGGGGGGTACCAGGCTTGCAGGGGAGGGCAGTTGGGGGTGAGGGGAGAAGTTAGGCATCGATAAGGCTGGCAGGGGAGTGGTTAGGGGGTGATCAGGCTGGCAGGCAGAAGCGGTTAGGTGCAATCAGGCAGGCAGGCAGGCAGGCAGGTGAGTGGTTGGGAGCCAGCAGTCCTGGATTGTGAGAGGGATGTCCCCCAAGGGGTCCCAGATTGGAGAGGGTGCAGGCTGGGCTGAGGGACACCCCCACCCCAGTGCACAAATTTCATACACTGGGCCTCTAGTATATATATAATTTGCCATCAGTTTTAAGTGTAACAATAAAAATAAAGAGTTAATGCAAAAATTAGCTTTAATGGGACTGTAACAAAAAAGTTTTCTTTGTTTGGTTTGGGGATTCTGGTTTTGTTAGGTTCTGAAGCCCCCTCCTCCCAACTTCCCTTCCCTTCCCTTCCTGCTGTTTCACCATTTGTATTTTGCCCATTATTTACACTAAGCTTTAAACTTATACGCTGTCTTAAGGGATTTCTTTATTTTTTTTCACCTTTTTCTAAGTCTAAACTGTTTGTCTAACCTGGGGGAGGGGGAGGAGTAAGAGGGAACAGAATAGCCAGCAAAGGTTTTTATTTCTAAAGGACAGCCACTCTGAGGTTAACTTGGAAGCCAAATAGTTTTAAAAGTTGACATTACATTGAGTCGAAGTTCAGTGCTGTAGTGTGGAGTTCCCTGGGTAAAACACAGCTATTTCTCCTGGAGGCACCTTGTTGTTAATCTTTGAAATAACCCTCAACTCTTTAACTAAGCTGAGTGTGACTAACCAGGAATCCTTCTTCAGTCACTAATGTTATTTAGATATCACCCTTGGAAATTAAATATATTGGTCTGAAATGATTAATTGTTCCAGAAATTGGCGTCTGCGAAAGTGGATGGGCCTCATCATCATTCTTCTACTTGGTGAGAGCTCCTCCAATAATGTGGCACTTAGGCACATAAAATTCTGGAACGTCTGGACTTGCATTTGAAGTGACTCACTAACACCTAGTGAACCATGTCTCTCCTTTGGAGACGACAGAAGTGTGAGTTCCTTGAATCATTGATTTTGTTAGCGCAAACATGTTGGATTTTGCTAGCCTACCCTAAGACTTTATTAGGCTACCTTATTTTATATGTCCTTCAGGCTTTGGCAGTTTTGCACATTTAATTGAAAAACATTGGCTTCCATGAAAAAGAACTTGCTTAAATCAAAAAGGAATGCCCCATAATCTCTCTGATATTAATACTTGGATGCCTGAAAGTGCCTGCTGCATCCCAGGGTGTTGCATTTATGCAGTCCGGGTCTGACTTCCTGTCCATCTCAGTCAAGCTGGGTGAAATCTCTTTATGGGGAGGAGGGTCAGGCAGGTGGGGGCAGGATGCTATGTCCAGAATGGAAGCCAATAGAGACCTTCATTATGCATATTTTCATTGGCACCTGTGTCACCCAGACAAACCTTTCTCCTTGTTAGGATGTGAACCTGCCAAGTTCCTCCTTTCCTGTACCCAGACCCCACTGGCTTACAGGCATTGGGCTCCAGAGTCTCCCGCTCCTTAACTTACACTATCCTGGCTACAGAACAGGGAGGGATGTCCATGTTACTCAGAAAAGCATTCGTTGTGACATGGGTCTCTTCAATGGTTCTTGCACACAGGGAGTTTGTGGGAAGCATAAGAAACCCAGAAGTCAGCGTATTTTTTTAAATTTAAAATGGGAGCTATTTAGGAGCTGTGCTAGCGCAGCACTTTCTCCACTGCTCTGTCTGCAGGGAGGTTGAATGATGCGCCTTCCCCCTCGCAGGGAAGAACCCGCACATGAAATGAGGAGACACAGTTGCTCTCCTCTGTGAACTGTTTGAAGGGCAGACGATTCCTGGTCCATCCATTACCATGTAAATAATTAAACACCCTGAGCCTGCAGCCCAGGTTGGGAGGGCTGTGAAGGCAATTTGTTGTAAATATTAGTGAGTGAAAACTCAGTCAGTCATTAGCTCCTCCTAGTGGCTCTCTGGCCTTCACTCAGGGAGGCAGCAGAGGTGTTGCTGTTCTTGAGGAAGGAAAACCCTGATTGATGAGCAGCCTGAAGTTTCCTCTGAAGTGACAAGAACTTTCTTCACCTCTCAAGCCCTGGGATGTTACTACTCAGAGAGAGCTGTTTTACTCCTAAACAGGGAATCTGAATTGGTCAACAAACTACATTGGCTTAGCCACAACAGAGCATGTGGCATTCAAGAGAGATGGCCAAGCAACCCTTTATGTATAATTCTGTCTATTAATAGAGCCCAATCACAATTATTTTCTCTTCTGAAGATCAGTAGAGACATGAATAACCATCAAAGACAAATAACATGTTGAAAATTTAAATTTGACTTTTAATTATATTTTGCTCTTGTGTGTGAATGAAGAAGACACATCTGCCATGCTAAAGTTTATCCACTGCAAATAAAATAACAAGGCTGCACCTGTAAGGAGAGGGAGAGAGAGAGAGAGAGAGATGGCTGGGAAACTATCCAGTTTCCCCACCCTGCCCTCCTACGCAAGTACTCTATGGAAACTACTCCACAAGGTGAATCACAGATCTCTCTGGCTGATGCAAGGGTTCACCATCCCCCAAACCTTTACTGGATTAGGTGAAAAAGTCCAGTGTTTGAATTTGAAAGGATGTTTTGGCAAGAAAAGTAAGCAAAAGGAACTGAGATGTCAACAGAGCCCAAATTATATAGTGGGCATCATCAATAAACTTGAAAGCACATTTTTTCCTTGGGTAAACTCAATGTAACATAGCCTACCCAGAGATAATCCAGGCTAGTTGCAGATAAGTGAGTCTACACAGTACTGAAAAAAAACAATTAAGGAAATCTCCTTATTCTATCAAAGTGCAAGTATAATCAAATAGGAAGACATTTCAGCTACCAATCTTGCTGCTATGGGTCAATCACCTAGTTCAGCGATTTTTAAAAATATATTTTATTGATTTTTTACAGAGAGGAAGGGAGAGGGATAGAGAGTTAGAAACATCAATGAGAGAGAAACATCGATCAGCTGCCTCCTGCACACTCCCTACTGGGTATGTGCCCGCAACCAAGGTACATGCCCTTGACTGGAATCGAACCTGGGACCCTTGAGTCCGCAGGCTGACACTATCCACTGAGCCAAACCGGTTAGGGCAAGTTCAGTGATTTTTAACCTATTTCATCTCATGGGACATATAAACTAATTAATAAAATTCTGCAGCACACCAAAAAATATATTTTTTTGCTGATCTGACAAAAAATAGGTATAATTTTGATTTGTTCACAGTGGACAGCTATTGTTATGTTAGCTGTTGTCATTTTTTTTTATTCGACAATCTAAGGGAAAAGAGGTCAGTGCCCCCTGAATAAATAGTCAGGTATTGCATGTTTTAAAAATCCTTGCAGCACACCAATGTGCTACAGTACACCAGTTGAAAATCACTGACCTGGTTTGATACATGATCCATAAGTTACTCCACACTGAGTCAATACACTATTGGTCTTATTATTGTCATCAGTAGGCATTAAAATCCCACCTCTTTTCTTGCACTGGAAGGTGACATGGTTGAAATGAAAAGGTTATTCCAAATATTTGTCACATTTACCCACCCAGCATTGCTTAGACATACCAGAAAGCACCAAGCCTTTATGTGCAAACTCATACAGACACACACTATCCTGGGGCAGTATTAGAGCGTTAAGGATAATCTGAGCTTTCCTATAATCCCAAAGCCCTAGAAAATCAGCACCTCCATTGTAAGATTTTCCATAAGAAGGGTGGTGTCTGGAAAAAAACTATAGTCTCTGGAAGCAGAACTAAATCTAGGTTAGTATCCTTTCTCTCCCCTCAAACACGGTTTCCCTTAAGCAAATTGATGACATCTGGTGAGCTCCAGGCTAAAAGACCACCTCTAATACCCAATTCTCAAGTCTGCCTGTAGGAATGGGACCCCATAGATTAATTACTTGACTGTGCCCAGCACAACACAAATGCTTCAAATACTTAGTGTGCCGCTTTTTTCCTCTCCTTGACAAATTCTTGTTGTGGTGAATTCCTAGAGAGGGAGGTAAAATGGGACAGGCTCCTGAGAATCCTAAGATCCCTGGAATGTTCTTTTCTAGCTTGCAGTCAGTACTATTGACTGGTAAGAAATCTCCTAAGATTTGCTTTTTCTCACATCTTGGAGCATCCTCAATTTTGGGGCTTTACAGATTAGCATTCTCCCATAATGGGTCCACTTCAACTACCCCAGCCTGTCTTCAACACTCAGTCCGAGTTTACTGGAAATGAACTTTTTCTTAGGTTCCCATTTTCTGTCCTTATTCACTCATCCATCCATTCAATCAATGTCATGTGCTAATCTTATATTGGGGATATAATGGTGACTAAGACAGGCCTGGTTCCACTTGCGTGAACAGCATGTCCTTGAGGAGGAGATACAGACAGGAAAGAATTAAGAAGGCACAGAAGTAGTTTAATTATCACTTGTTATATTGTGCAAGGGTTGCGAGGATAGAGGTAGAAGTGTTGGGGGAGTGGTCGCCATCCATGACCTCTCTCAGAGAGAGGCCAATTAGGCCAAAGTGGGGACGGGCTTCCTAGCAGAGGAACAACTTATGCAAAGTTCTCAGGCAGGAAAAACCAGAGTAGCTGCCCAGGGGGACCTTTGGAAAGGAAGATTCGGGATAGGGTGTGTTGTCAGATTCCCTTTTCAAGATTTGTCTGAACTCCTTCCCGGGGACTTAATTGCATATATAATCTTCTCACCATAATTTTCTATGACTTTCTCTCTATTTACTGTTTTATTTATCTAAAGTTGTCTCCATGTCTAGAGGTTTATTTTTAAGAAGTTAGATTCTCTTTTTCTTCACTGGAAAAATTAGAGATGAAGGCTGCCTGGACTTCTGTTGCCTCGGAACCATGTTCTGCTTTTTGATCTAGGTGGGATTTGTGTAACTTTGTTGGTCTTCTTGATGCTCCTGTGGACAGAAAGCATGGGCCAAGTGCTGCCTGTGTCGCCAGCCTCACTCCAGGAAGCCCATAGCCCCCTAACCTCTTGTTGATACTATAAATACAGCCTCAAAGTAGCCCCCTGAGTTGTCCCCACATGCACCCACCAGGGGCTACAGCCTTCCTTCACACTCTGCAGGGTTCATAACACTTCCCCAGGCAGTCCCTCCCCTGAGATGGGCCCAGGCTCTGCAAAGGTCAGCTTGGAAAAAGCTGTGTGGCTGCCAAAGGCTGCTGGTTTTCAGCAGAAGTCTCCAGCCAGCCTTTCCTCCTTCTGGGCAGCACTGAGTTTCCTCCAGCGATGCTCAGGAAGGCAGCACAAGCTCTTTGGCACATTTTCCACCTTCCTCTTCGCCTCCTCATTTTCTCTCCTTCCCTCCCACCCCACACAGATCCTGTGCTGATTGACTAACATCCGCCGGTTTATATACCAGGGAATCGATCAAAAGATCCCTACCCACACAGGACAGCTCTGCGCTCTCCTCCACAAGGTTTGCCTATGACATTTCCTGCATGCCCAGACTGAGCCTGTGTGCAAGGCTCCCGCCTCCTCCTCGTATCAGTCTGGACTCAGGCCTGCGTCTGGGCACTCAGGCTCCACTGGCAGCTGCCCTTGGAGTCCTGACACTCTGCCACGTCAACACGGGCCTGGCTGATTTTCCTTAGCACTCGTCTGCTGAACCCAGACTTCCCCTGTTGGCTCTCTCTCCCTGTTTGAATGGGCTCCCAGTCAGAAAGGGCTCCCTGAAGCCTTCCTTCAAGCAGCTCCGCACTTGCAGCCTTCCGGTTGTTGAATCAGCACAGCGGTGCTCGGCTCACAAAGAGAAATTCAGTCCAATGCAGCCTTTACCCAAAGAGCCTCACACAGCCTTCCTTGCAGATTGTACCTACTGGCCTTGCAACTGACTCCCCTTTTTATGTTTTAGGCCATCTTTCCTCTTTACTGTGAGAGAATGATGGGGGGATTAGAGATTGGTACATGTATTTCATTTGGGCTTTGCTGATTGCTTGTTTTGTTTTTTGCCAAATTCTTCTTCTGTCTAGAAAAGAAAGAACTTCGCTCTCACTATCGGTTTCCCCACAGGGCTGCTCACTTTCTACTTTTCTAGTTCCAACTTACAGGCAGCTGCACAGGGACAACTATTACGCAAACCTCAACCACCACCCATGTGTAGACTGATTGGGAAATGCAGAAAACCACAAAGAAATCTGTTCAAAAATCCTCCATATCTAAGGAGCAAGAGATATAACACCAGTCCCATGGCAGGTGCATCCTTCTGCTCACTTCTCTGCATCAAACACACATGGAATAAGACATACACACAGGTGACCTTTTCTTCCTTATACATGTACATAGAGGTAGCATGGCTTTACTTGTCTTATAACCTTTTCTTATTTAATGTTTTATGAATCTTAAAGACAAGATTATTCTTTGAATCGTTCACCTCTAGAATAAATAAGTACATTATAATGCATATATGAAGGTGTTCATTATGACCATCACCTTACTAGCCCCAAATAAGAGACGCTGCTTAAATCCCCAACAATATAGGATTGGCAAAATAAATTGTGGGATAACTGTAGAATATAATACTGAGAGAATAGTAAAAGTGGTGACGTGAAAATATATGTATTAATATACAAACATGGGCATGCACTATTGAGAAAAACAAGATCACAAATTAGTATGTATAGTATAATAAAATTGCTCATAGAGATTACATTTTAAAATAATATCCAGAGAAAGACAAATGCCATATAATTTTACTCATATGTGGAATGTACTGAACAAACTGAACTACCAAGCAAACTAGAGACAGACTCAGAGAGCAGACAGCTCAGGGGATAAGGGATGGGGGGGGGGGATTGAACAAAAAAGAAAGGGAGGGAGAGAGAGAGAGAGAGAGAGAGAGAGAGAGAGAACTCGCCTGTGTGGAAAAAAGTGTGGTGATGGTAGGGAGGTGGTAGGTGGAGATGGAAGAGGGCATAAAAGAGATAAATGGTGCCCTAACTGGTTTGGTTCAGTGGATAGAGCATCAGCCTGTGGACTGAAAGGTCCCAGGTTCAATTCCGGTCAAGGGCATGTACCTTGGTTGCAGGCACACCCCCAAAAGGAGGTGTGCAGGAGGCAGCTGATCAATGTTTTTCTCTCATTGATGTTTCTAACTCTCTATCCCTCTCCCTTCCTCTCTGTAAAAAATCAATAATATATATATATATATTTTAAAAAAGAGATAAATGATGATGAAAAATAAATTTAAAAGAATATGGAAAATATTTATAACATTTATCTCTGGGTAGGTGTTTTGTGAGTAGTTATTACTAGAGGCCCGATGCACAAAATTTGTGCAAGAGTAGGCCTTCCTTCCCCCGGCTTCTGACACCGGCTTCCCTCTGGCACCCGGGACCCGGGCTTCCCTCACAGCCCTGCTTTGTCTGGAAGGTGGATCGGAAGGACATCCAGAAAGATGTCCAGTCTAATTAGCATATTAAGCTTTTATTATTATAGATTCTTACAATCAACATTTATGCTTATGTAAAAAGTTAATAGGAAAAAATATATTAAGGATAATATTTTCCATAATTTTTTTTTCTAAAAAAAAAAAATGACAAAGACAAGGTACCAAAATGTAGCTAATTATTTACTTATATCAACTCCTTTATATTATGGGGTGGGGAGGGGGAAGTGTGGTTTCTTGATATGCTGGGATTAGAATTCATGTCCTCTGTTTCAAAGTCCTAAATCTTATGCTGCTTTACAGTTTTTATAAATCCAGGAACCCTTATAATGGTTTATAAGAGCACAATGTGTGTGTGGTGTGTGAGTTTTGTGTAACATAGACACAAAAAAATTCACATTATGATTTTTTAAAGCACAGTTTGAGGTTGGCTTATAAAATGGCCTGTTATACATTTCCAGATCCCTATTGCTATCCCTTTGAACTTGAAAACCATTTTTTACTCTAACCTCATCTCAGTTTGCTCTATACCAGTTGTTCTCAAACGGTGGCCCTCATAGGCAGCATCAGCAGCACATGTGAACTTGTAAGAAGTGCAAATTCTTGGGCCTCTGCCTGGACCTGTAGAAGCAGAATCTCTGGAGTGAGTCTCAGCCACTCATGTCTCTGATGCTCGCTTGGGTTTGAGATCCTCTGCTCTACATAAATCACACCAGCAAGGTCAGCAGGCAAAACCAAGGAAAGCCAAGGTTGTCAGTAACCACCAGAGTCAGGAAAGGGCAAGGAAAGATCCTCCCCTAGAGCCGGCAGAGACAGCAGAGCCTGCCAACACCTTGATTTTGGACTTCTGGCCTCCAGAACTATGACACAATAAATCTCTGTTGTTTTAAGCAAGTCCATTTGTAGTAATTTGTTACTGCAACCTTAGGAAACAAATACATTAATGGTTTGATAGATGGGCCCTGTAGCTCACATATATTAATATGCTACGCATCTGAAAGATGTTTTCAGCATTTTCAGTAATATAGAGAATAGTCATGAGCCTGGATTTGAAGTCAAAAGCCCTGGCTCTAAATCACAAACCTAATACTACCTAGCTGTGCAAGTTCTTATAGGTGCCTAAGCTCTCCGAGCATAATCTGCTAGCATGTAAGGCTGCCAGAACAACCAGAGAAATATGAATTTCAGATCAATAACATAGCATTTTTCATGTAATTATGTCCCATTCAAGTATATCTCAGGGGATATGCTTATACTAAAACATAAATATTTATTTATGTGAAATTCAGCTTTAACTGGAAGTTCTGCAATTTTATTTGCTAAGTATAAAACCCCTGCTCACATGAAAATGAAGTGAAGAATATCTAATTTGCACTCTTATTGAATAAGTTAAAGGGAAAATTATATGTGAAAATGCCTGTTACTTTTTAAGTGCCCAATAAATGTAAATAATGATAAATCAGCAGAAATGATCTGTGAGAGACTCAAGTAGAGAAAGAAGAGCTCTCAGGCCATCACTCAGATACTACTTATATCTAATTTCCATAAGCATGATTTATCTGGTTTAATTAGAAGAGGGTGGTTGAAGGTAGCTAGAGGTAGGCTCATGGGTAGTAGCTAATAGAAACACACATCACATATATTCACATTATATATAGTATAATTATATATTTGTGTCTGCTTTTTATAGTTTTTCTTTACATCTTTTACTTCAAAGTATATATAATTAGTGTGTAATAATATTATAATGAAATTATAATATATAAGTAATGGATGTAAAGAACAATTATAAAAAGCAGAGACAAAATATCTGCAAAGCTATAGTTTGTTGTCAGTTAGTATAGGGGGGGAAACAACCTTATGCAGCAAGAACTTCCAAGCATATCATGATTTCATCAATCATAGTACAGTGATTAATGACAATAATTACAACTCCATGTCATTGGATAAAGGTTAACGTGTTTGTTATGCTGTCTTTGTGACAGCAGAGCTATGTGCAGCATTTCAAAAACATTTCTCTCTAAAATAAAAATCTAGGTAGTCTTAGGCAATGAAAGAGTAATCTTCACTAATCTAGACATTTTACTACTCAGTAAATGAAATCTCGGTGTACTGAAAGAGTGGTCTTCTGGACATATAAGACCTTAATCAGAAAATTTAATGTCATGAGGAAAATTTACAGTATTTCACACCCTTGGGGAGCCCTTCACCGACAACTAAAGGATAGTTACTTAATTTTGCCTCCACAGGTAACTGGTCTGCAAAAAGTAAGTTTAGATTACTAATTTCAAGTCAAAATATAAATATTGAGTAATTTGTTCACTAATATTTAGTAGAAAAAGGTGAAAACCATACAAGGCAAAGGAAAAACGTCTCTTGAATAAAAGTCTATTGGAGTCACATTGTTCCCATCTCTAAATGCCACAATTCAATTCCAAATAAGGTGCCAATTTCTATGAACCTAATATTTTCAGACCCCATCAATAGTTATTAACTATTAAATAAAATGAAATAAAAAATATAGTCTTTCAACTCAAGAGCTTAGAAACAGAAAATATGCATCCACGAGGCCATGTAGAAATACAGAATATTAGCCCCATAATAATAACATTTTATACTTTCAGCCTACAATTTTCAACTTGTTCGACAGCAGAAACCCTTCTTTAAAAAATTTAAATTAATCTCTATAAATATTGACTGGGATACCCTTTGAAAACACTGGACCACAGGACATCCACCACTCTTGTCTAACCCCTGCCTGAGTTCTTTGCATCATCTCTGGTTTCTGCTACCCAAACATTTTAAACTTGAAAAATCATTACTAAGTTCTTGAAAGCATTAGTTACTCAAATTTGGATGTGCATAACCCAAAGAGAATATAAAAATTTATTGGAAATAAATGTTTTTCAGACTTTCTGTTTCTTTTTTATTTAAAAATTAAAATAAACAAGTGTTACATATACCAGTATCTATTATAAAGATTTATATATATA